>NW_023270739.1:18651894-18689643 GCF_011800145.1 Mirounga leonina
ATATATGAGAGAGGATAGGATAGGAGAAAGGAGAGGATGTACAAAGAGATTCATTATAAGGAATTGGTTCTTGAGATTATGGAGGCTAACAAGTTCCCAAGGTCTGCAGTTGGCAACTATATATTGGAGAGCCAGTGTATAGTTCCCTTCTGAAAGCAGGAAGGCTTGAGACCCAGGAAGAGCTGATATTTCAGTTGAGTCCAAAGGCAAGAGAAAAAAACCAGTGTGCCAACTCAAGGCAGTCAGGTCCCAGGAGTTCCCTCTTACTTAGCCTTTTTGTTCTATTCAGTCCTTCAACTGTTTGAATGAGGCTCACCACATTAGGGTAAGTAGATTGTATGTAGATTGTATCTCAATAGTCTTTTTTCTTATTATAGAGCTAATCTAGTTCACTTAACTTATCTTGCTGATAAAACCTTTGAGATTACCTCTTAAACTATCAGTTAGCCAGTCACCTAGACAGCAAGTCAGTCAATAGATATCGACTGAGGGCCTACACTATTTCAAGAACCTGCTGGGGCTGGAAATAGAAATACAAATAAAGCCACAGTCTCTGTCTTCAGGACGTTCACAATCTAGTGAAGGAGTCAGATTTGTTTGAAGCACAATGTGCTACATTTTAGATGCTATAATTTAGGTTAATATAAGGTAATATAAAGCAGAAGAAAAGCTGATAATACATAAGTATTTTTTAATATTTAGGACAATTGCACTTTCCACAACTGGTAGAACTTTTTACTTCCTTAATTTCAAGACAGCTTACTCTTTCCACATTTGTGTTTAAGTCAAACTATTTCTATTTATCCACTTATTTCATTAATTTATGTATTAATTCAACAAATATATGCCAGTTAAGTTGTTAGGTATTCTGAGATGGTCACATACACAGAGGATTATAGCCCATCACATGAAGTCCATATTTAAGTCTCAAAGACTTCTTAATGGAGTGGTACCTCTCCTTAGACTTGAAGGGTAAGTAATAATCAAATAAAGGAGTAAAGGGCAGAAGAGAGTGCACAAAACTATAAGGAAACAAACTATATTTGGAAAACTTCCTTCTTTCTATGCCTCCTTCCATATTAGTTAAGTTACACAGTAGCTGTGGGAACAGATATACCCCCCAAATTTTAGTGGCTTAACATAACCACAATTTTTTTCTTGCTCATGTAAAGTCCAAATAATAGTGCCTAGATGCAGGGCTTTATTCAGAGACTTTGCAATATTCAACATATAGCTGCCAAGGTCACCCTGGGTGTTGATATCCATTCAATAGATAGGAAAAAAGAATGGAGGTTTACCTGGACCATGTCTGGATATAGTCTGCATCACTTCTGCCTGCCTACTCTTGGCCATATCTCAATTGCTTGGTCCCATCTAAATGCATAGGGGCTGAGTAAATGTAAATTCTGGATATAGGAAGCTGCTTCCTAGCAAGATAACCACTCTATTCCGTGGAAGAAAATAGAAATCTTTGGAGGACAGCTTGATTTTTGACATTCTCACTTGAATAGTTTTATCTTTTATGTCACAAAGTGTACAGTTACATCAATGGGTTATTATTACTCTCTTCAGTATGCTTGAGGATCAAATGAATTTGTTGAGAATGACCCACAAAGCATGTTTAGGCTATCTCTTGAGTAGAAAAGACAAATATCCACTTGTGCAGGCTACTAGATGAGACCTGTTTGGAAGTAGTTTCTAGGGAAAAACTTCACAATGGTATATTCCATTCCATAAAATTTGTACAGTGTTACAGTGATCCAGAACTCACTTCTTTATCCATCTGAGTTCATACAAGACCCAGCACCAGTAAGTGACAAGCCGATTTTAAGTCTCTTAGTGTCATGAACTAGATCTTGCTTGTCTATGGTCCAGTTATGCTTTGCAAGCAAGCTTTTGAACAACACTGAGAACTCAAGGATCTTCTGTATAACCTGATGACTTCAAAAGTAAAGGGAAGAAACTCATTACTAAGCTGTAAGTGAATCTTTGGTTCTATCTCCCATGTTCAATGTATGCATGTAGCATTAGACACCCCCATTTTATTACCTTATATTTCTCTCCAATAAACAATATTTTTAAAATTTCTTCAGGCTTTTTTCTGCTGGTAAAATTAGTATTTCCTTGGATTCTCAGCTGCCATTTTGTTCAGTGGCATCAAAATTGCTTTAATGAAATTCTTATGTGGTCTGTCGAAGAATCCAGTGATTCTGGTTTTGTTTTTGCTTTTGTGTTTAATTCTTATCAGAGGAAGGGTAAGTAGGAGTGAACTTTCTTTCATTGGGTGTTCTTATGGGAAATAAACAGAATCCAATTTCAAATAAGATTTCGTCATTTACCAAGAACCACATGGCAGTTAGGAATGAATGAGAGGGCGTGCTCAGACAGAGCCTGGAGATCATCACACCCCTATTTCTTAACACACCAAAATTATAGGTTCTTTTTTTATATATGAATATATCTCAAGACCCCTCCCAAGAATTGCCTGTGGTCATCAAGGGAGGAAGGTCTTCATGACAAGATGGGGAGAAGGGACCTAATAATATTCATCAGGGGAGGGGAATAGACATAAGCTAACCAACTTCAAAAAGGAATCATGGTGTTTATCAATAAAACATGAAAGAATTGTAAAAAGATCACCTAACTGATAAGAGAAGTAAAGCATTCAAGAACTGTAAAAGGGTCTCAGTATTTGTTGAGACTTCAACTTTATTTCTCTAATTACAGATATGTAGCACAATCTTATCAGGCATTATTTGATGTTTTATAAATGTCTAATTCAATCATCAGAGCAACCCTATGAAGTAAGTATTATCCTCATGTTAAAGATGGTGTATCAGTTTGCTAGGGCTACCATAACAAAATACTACAGACTGGGTGCCTTAAACAACAGAATTAGTTTTCTCACAGTTCTGGAAGCAGAAGTCCAAGATCAGGATGCTGGCAGGGTTGCTTTCTTCTAAGGCCTCTATGGTTGATAAAGAGATGCAGATGGCAACCCTCTTACTGTCTCTTCATCTGGTCATCCCTGTGTGTATGTGTGCCCCTGATGTCACTTAGTGTGTCACAGTTTCCTTTTCTTATAAGAGCAGCAATCAGATTGGATTAATTTAAATCATATTAGATCCTAATAGCTTCATTTTTATGCAATCACCTTTATAAAGGTCCTAACTCCAAATATAGTCAACAGGACTTAGGTACTGGGAGTTAGGACTTCAACATACAAATTTGTGGGGAATAGGGGTGCCTGGGTGGCTCAGTGGTTAAGCATCTGCCTTCGGCTCAGGTCATGATCTCAGGATCCTGAGATCGGCTGTGTCCTGCTCCCTGCTTAGCAAGGAGTCTGCTTCTCCCTCTGCCTCTCTCTCTCTCTCTCAAATAAATAAATAAATAATCTTAAAAAAAACCCCTCTGAATTTGGGGGAAATATAACTCAGCCCATAACTGATGAGGAAACTGAAGTTCGGATAAATTAGTTTTCTTACCTATGGGTAATAACTTATAAATGGCAGAACTGAGATTCCAGCTCAAGTACATTTGTTCTTCAGGCTTCTTTCCACTCTACTGCTCACAGTCCAGCACATTATATCCAGTATGGAGATAGGTGATTTAATGCCCCAAACCTCCTAATGACATTAAATATTCACTCTGAGCTTCTCTAACCTTCATCTTTTGTCTACCAAGTAAGGACCCACTGTGATCTAATAGGGCAAGCATGCTACATAATTATGGCATAGAGAGCAGGCATTATTTTTAAAGATTTATTTATTTATTTATTTATTTATTTATTTATTTATTTATTTATTTGAGAGAGAGAGAACAGGGGGAGGAACAGAGGGAGAGGGACAAGTAGACTCCACACTGAGTGTGGAACTGGATGCAGGGCTTGATCATGGGGCTTACTCTCACGACCCTGAGATCATGACCTGAGCCGAAATCAAGAGTCGGTGGCTTAACTGACTGAGCCACCCAGGCGCCTTGCCAATAAGAGCAAGCATTATTTGTATTCTTGTTTTGGATCCAGGACAGATTAATCTCTTTAAAAGTGTACTTCTTAATAAACTGGTTCTAGCACTTGAGAAAGCATTATCAAATTCATTGTCATTTTTAAAATGTGTTATTGACATAGGATTCAATGTCACCCAAAATGATTTCTTTTCTTGTCATGAAAAATTGAAATTAAAGATGAATTTAGCAAGTTAGCCATGCCAGCCTGTGACAGATTGTATTTTATTTTATTTTATTTTATTTTATTGTGACAGATTGTATTTTAGATGACCACAATGAATCTTTTCATCTATATACTCTTCTCACAATGTGATATTGACATTTCTCCCATCAAGAGATGGGATTTATATTTCATATATTTGAATATGGTATGGCTGTTGCCGATAGCAGAGGTGACTCTTAAGTGACCTTCAAGGCTAGGTCATAAGATGCAGTGTAAATTCTTCCTGGTTCCTTGGGAGGCTCACTCTTAGGACCCAGCCACCATGCTGTGAGGAAGCCAAAAAACCATGTGGACAAGTCACATGTAGTATTCTAGCTGACAGCCCAACTGAATTTCCAGTTGGACACCAGCATCACCACTAGACATGAGAGTGAAAAAAACTTCTGAAATGACTCTAGTCCTACCCACTGTCCTACAGGACTTTAAAGATATTATTTTATATACCGTACATAACTAGAAAAGTTTTTAGTACCTGGAAATATGGTGCTATCATCACAAAATCCTAAAATATATAGCATTAGCCTTTGAACTAACTAGCAAGCAGAAACTGGAAGAGTATTGAAAAACGTGAAAGGCTGAAGGGCTTCTGGAAAAATGACTGAAAGTCTAAAAGGACAAGTGTTAGCAGAAGTCTGAAACACCTTGATAGGCTGTCGATGGGAGTTTAAGGGAAAGTAAAAGAAATGTGATTGTAAGCTGGCAGAAAGGAGACCTTTGTAATATAGTGGAAGAATATCTGGCAACACTGTTGCCTGCAGTAACATGAAAACCAGTAAGTGTACCCGATGATGATTTTACTAAGATTTCCAGATAGAATATTAAAAGTGTCACCAGGCTTCTTATTGCTATCTATGATAAAATGCAGAAAGACAGAGATAAGTGAAAGAATGAACTGTTAAATATAAAGGAGGCAGGACTTTCTATGGTAAAAAATAAAACTGGTTTTCATTCTCAGTCTCTCCAGATGTCAAATGAATCTAAATTTAATAAATGGCTTCTGGGAAGAGTTCAAATCCAGAGCACAATTAAGGTAGTATAGGAAGGATGAATCCCAGGGTGTGATTATAAAACCCTTTATTAAGTCCTCCAATAGATCAAAGACAGTGCCTCATAGAAATTTTCAGACAAGAGGCCAGGATCTCGAGGGCATGCCTTGAGGCTCCTCCCCACTAAATAGTAGTATTTCTGAGAATCTGAAGGGCATCACAGGGAGTCGCACGGCAGCCTCACAAGGAAGAGAAGAGAAAGGCTATTTCGAAGAGATTTGTGGATATGGATTTTATCTAATGGTGTGGGTTGCAAATTGGTAAACGCAAACTCCACAATTTTTTGAGATAATTATTCTGGTGGAAGCATCACTACCTTGAACTAAATAAAAGAGAGAGAATACAAATGTAAGGGGCCTTTGGGCCCCTAAGCTTTTATGGACTTAGTCATAAAAAAGTCATAAGAAGTTTTCTTATGTGAAAAGAAGGATCATTCAGAGGGAGGTGCCAGACCCCAGAGAGCAGAACCAAGAGCAACAGTGAATAAGTCCAATGCAATAAGACTGAGCCCTAATAAAGAAATTGGCAACCTCTATCTGGCTGAATTTTCCATGGACCAGAAACTGCTATGCACCTTCCATTTTCCCTCTTTTTGAATGTAAGTGTCGATAGTGGTTATCCTACACCTGTGTAAAGATAAACATTTTCATAGGATATTAAGACAGCAAAAAGTATTTAATTAAGACTGAGAAAGGGGAAACAAAGTCAAGTTTAATGAAGTTGGTGACCCATGAACTAAGTCATAAGTATGAGAGGAGTTACCCAGGTGGAGTAGAAGGGAGCAAACCAAGGGCATTCCAGCCCAGGAGACAGGTGAGTTAAAGGCAAAGAGGCAATAAATAGTGTAATGGGGGAAAGTGGTGGATATTATGCCAGAGGAGTAAGCAGGTTTGAAATGACAGCAGGTCTTTAGATCAGAATATTCAAAACTCATTTGAGGACACATTTATTGTTTTGTCCATGTCTGTAAATGGATTTGTACTTTTTCTTTTTTTTTCTCTCATCTTTAGTAATAATATCTGTGAAGTCATGAGCTTGATATACTATTTAATTGGTTTGTTGGAATTCACATTAAAATAAATTTTTAAAAAATATTAAATTTGGGCGCCTGGGTGGCTCAGTTGGTTAAGCGACTGCCTTCGGCTCAGTTCATGATCCTGGAGTCCCAGGATCGAGTTCCGCGTCGGGCTCCCTGCTCTGCGGGGAGTCTGCTCCTCCCTCTGACCCTCCCCCCTCTCATGTGCTCTCTCTCTCATTCTCTCTCAAATAAATAAATAAAATCTTTAAAAAAATAAAATAAAAAAATAAAAAATATATTAAATTTAAGTGTTCTTTTATGAACTACTTAAAATGATACCACATACCACTCACTCTATGTTTTGGGGACACTCATCTGGATAATGAGGAATCACCAAAGAGCTTTGAGTAGTGGAGTGATAGGATTAGATTTGCATTATAGAGAACAACCCAGCAATAGTGCAGAAAATGGATTTAAAGATGAGGCTGATGTCAAGGAGATCAGTTAGGGAACTGCAGTTACTCAGGCAAGATAGTATAAGGGTCTGAATTAGGACATCCAAAGTAGGTGTTATTTCAAGTACTTGTCAGATACCGTATGAATCTAGGTACTAGGAATTCAACAGTTGACGTGGTTGACAAAGTCTCTGCCCCCATAAAGCTTGTATTCTAGTCAAGGGAGTGGGAGGAGACAATTAGCAAGAAAACAAAGGTAAGTAATCTCAAGGAAACAAAACAGGAAGATGATGCATTGGAGAGTAGCTGACTGGAGGAGGTGGGGGGCATTGAGGGAGGGTAGGATAAGGGCTGGGGAGTTTGGTTATTTTAAATTAGAGACCAGAATTGGCCTTTCTGAGAAGGTGACATTTGGGCTGAGATCTTAATAATGCAAAGGAGCCAACCATGAGTAGGAGAGAGTGAGACTATTGGACTTTACAAATATTTAGGAGATAAAGTCAGATAGGCTATGATACCAACTAGGTAAGAGAGAAAGAGGAGTCAAGGATTACCTAATTTTAAAGTTATATTATTTATCAGAACTCTGTTGATTGACATATTTGGGGCTTTTTCTAAGTTCTATATTGCTTTACCTTACTTTCACTCCAATTCTCCATTAATCAACTTGATAATCTGTTACATATTGGAATATTGAAGCTATCTTTTTAAAAAATTTTGCTATTCATCACACTTTGGTTTAATGCCAAAAATTCTTATTGGAAATGTGGTCATATTTTTATCTCACATGAAACAATGGCCCATTCGGTTATCAAGCTCACCCTGGTACCAACCGTAAAAAATATGCTTTTAAAAACCACAAACAAAGCTTTTGAATTGGTGAATTTAAATGAAAACTTTTGACCAAAAACAAATCTGCAAATTTCATTCCAAATAAATTAATAAAATCCCCAAGGTTTTGTTTAATGCAATTTTATGCTAAATATATTCAATATTATGTTGGAGTGATGGCTTTCTTTAGCAGTGTTGGAGCCTGCATACAAAAAGCATTTAATTATGAATGCTGTAATTTACTCAATTGATGCCTCTCTTTTATCTGTAAACCATAGATAATTTTCCCTAAACAAATGCAACCATGAAAATAATATTTAAACAGGAAAATAAAAATGTATTTGCTTGTTATAAACCAGACACTGTAGAGGCAAAATTAACTGCCCTAGGGGCAAATAAACATCTTGTAAGTTCAAATTGCAAAGGTATCATCTGTTCATTTAGGAGCTATTTCCCAGATAAGAATTAGAGGATGTGTTTTTATAAATAACTTGGGGATTTTATTTTCAATGTGAAGCTGATTTTAAAGTCATATTAAAATTCTACTCATCTGTGTATTTTTAATACTTTTCAGCAAGCCTTTACATAACAACCAATGGTACCTGATTTTATGCACCATAAATTAATAATGAGTATAACTTTCATTCTCCTCCCCAAGCTGGGTTTTATTCCAAAGACAGAGCTCATTGTCTCAAAAGGAGCTCCCCAATGGAAAAGATAATTAAAGTGGAGAAAATTTGAAAATTTCAATCCTCCCTTCTTCTTGTCTTGAATTAATCCAAACCCTTGACTCTCCTAATTGTTGAAGTTTGCACTTCTGAATTTTTCTACTAGTTATACCAGCTATAGCATAAAACTGGAAACCTTTTTTTTTACTTAGAATAAAAAAATGGATGTTTTTCTATTACATTCTCACTTTATACCACTACTATATTGGCCATTTTATGACCGTCATCTTTGCCTCCACCTCTTCAAAGGTCTGCATCAGGCATTGAATACCAATAGGTCACACACCACGAGGGGCCAAACTCTGTGTAATGGCCATCACAAAAGAGGCCAAGGTGGCACAGACAAAGCAGCTAAACCAATTGCTTGCCTTAAACATGAAAAGAACTGAAAATGAATGTGGTTTGACTTTCACTCAACCGAGATTCCCATTTCTGCCCACAATAAAGTAAACAAGATATCTCAGGATAAGCAACTGCTTAAGAACTCAGGGCTTCCTGGCCCTCTTGTCAAAGCTCAAAACACATACCTAGTGGTTCTGCTCTGAATTCTAATAACGTTCAGAAAAACTAGTTACTTTTGATATGACATCTACTGAGATTGCTGTCTATAGAAATTCTCCAACAGTTGCCTTAGAATATACACCTTTCTAGTTCTTAAGTGAAAGATTTACATAGGCAGGTTTCAAAAGCAAGTCACGAGTTATTTTCGTATCTCCTATAGCTATTATTGTTCAAGCTTATTGAGCTATCCTGTATTAATAAATTTGGAATATAATACCAGGAAGTTAACTGGAAATGAGAGAAAGACCTCAAAACTTAGAGTAAAAGAACCTGGGATTGAGTCCCATTACTGCTGTTCCTTTGGTTAGATTACTTACACCCCATGGGGTGGCTGGGTGGCTCAGTCAGTTAAGCATCTGCCTTTGGCTCAGGTCATGATCCCAGAGTCCTGGGATTGAGCCCCATGTTGGGCTCCTTGCTCAGCAGGGAGCCTGCTTCTTCCTCTCCCTCTGCCTGCTGCTCCCCCTGCTTGTACACTCTCCCTCCCTCTCTCTGGCAAATAAATAAAATCTTTTAAAGAGAAAAAAAGATTACTTACACCCACAAACATTTCAACCTACCATTGCACCGTATTTTCCACCTTTTCCTCCAGGTACTTTCCCAGCAATACAAGGAGAATTATTCAGTTTTCCCATGCCATCTTGACTTCCTCTGTATCTTTGCTTATGCATGTTTCCTCTGCTTTGCAGTATCTATCACTCATTTCTACATATCTAAGTTCTACCCATTCTCCAAGTCTCAAATCTTTTCTCAAAAATAATTTATTTCTTCTTCCCTCAAATCCCACAATATTTCTTTAATAGTACATATGTTATAATATATCTGGTTACATGTTTCCTGACTAAAATCTTTTCAGTGGAATGGACCTTATTTGATTATTTTTTTAATCACAAAGTATCTTTAGTGCCTTGCTGTGATATATGTATTTGTTGAAAGATCGAATGAATGAATGAATGAATGGTCGAAGAAATCTTTATTTTCTTATTGGTAAAATGGGAGAAATAGTACCTACCTCACAGATTATCCTGAATATTATACTTATTTAGACACTGTAAATTAATATCTTCTTTAAACAATAATGTGCTACAAAAATGTAAGATATTTTAATACTATCTTGTAAAAGGAACTAAAGTAGAACTAACTGATCCTAACAGAGTCAATAGAGGAAATAAATATTAGGAATAAAATTATTCCTCTGTGTCATGAGTGGGACTTTGGTAAATATCCCTTTGATCATCATGACTATGGGAAGGTGCATTGTATGGAAAATTCACTGCTTGGTCAATTGAAAGCAGCTTTTCTCCCTGTGAATCCATTCATATCAAACTGGTCTGGATAGTAAGGGTTGACACTTGTCCTTACTAGTGATGTACATATCTAAATGTCACTAATTTGAAGACGAAGTTCTCTGTTTTAAATTTGGCACTGTGAAGCCATAGATATCCTCATAGGTATCCTCAAAATGTCTATTTGTTTCAAATACTCTGATGATAAAAGTGCTAGTGGCTTTGAGTAAATCCATCAACGGTAGCAGTAACAAAGTCAGGAGGGCAGGAGAATTTAGTCGTAGGCTGGCAATCCCCGAGTCTTTTTTCAGGGGCTATTGCTCAGCAACCTAGCAAATATCAGAAACATAGCACCTGGCACAGCAGCATGCAACAGATTATGCAATAAATACTCAGAATGAATGGAACGTAGAAGTCAGGACTCATATCACTTTGGGGATTCTAATCAAAATAGAAAATAAGCAAAAGATTAAAATTACAGCAGATTATGTGTTTCTGCCTATTAACTACTAATCACGTGATTCTGAACTTGGTAGTGGTGTAGAAGATAAATAATAAAACATCTCACTGTGTGATAAATGATAATATAAAGAAGCTTCCTGAAAACGTAGTACTCTTTACACTGCCCATGCCATTTGATTAGTCTCCAGGCTAAGAAAACAGTGTAGCATAGCCCATAAGAGCGCACAGACTCTAACGTCAGACCAGGGCCTAAAAATGGATAATTTTACTGATTGGTTGTATAAGTTGAACAAGTAATTTAACCTCCCTAGGCTTACCTATTATCTGTAAAGTGGAAATCATAATAGCGTAGATCTCATAAGGTTGTCATCAGACTTAAATAAGGTAGTGGATATGAAGCACTTAATATAACACTTGGTCCATAATAAAGATCCAATGTTAGCCATCATTTTCTGCATAAGTAGATACTCTACCCATTCTTCTTGTATAGATCATTGAAATCATCTAAGCCTGTTTCTTTGTCTGTAAAATAAGAATAATAAACCCACACCAAAGGAATGTTTTGGGGATTAAATGAGATGATACATTTGAGTGAGCACTGTAGAATTATACGAAAAAGTGAGGTATCAAGAGGGATACAGGGGACTTCTTTGAAAAGTGGGAGCTTAAATGCACTTTTCTGGTTCACTTCCTTTCGTATCCCCTCAGAAATGACCAACAGATATAAAAATAAGAAGGAATAAACCTATATCAGCAAGGGAAACTAGTAATGGGTGACATTTACATGTCAGTACTTCAAGAGTTTCTCAAGATAGAAGGCAAAGTGAACAAGATTGAAGACATATAATATATACATGCTTCCTCATATGTGAAGAAACAACTCACTAAGGTAGTAAAAGGAGAAGACTTATGAAATTAAGGGTAAGAATAAAAAACATATATGAGGAGGTATCACTGGATCCTACCAAGTGTCCCTGGGAGCCCACTAACTGCCAAAAATCAACAAGCAAGGATCAGATGACAGGCTCACTCCAGACTTACACTTAGGGGAGATATTGTCACAGTTGGTTCCTAATGAGGACAACTGTGACAGGTAAAGAACAAGGACACTGCCCCAGTTAATTCCTGGCTGCTAACCTCAAATACAGAAAAGAAACACTGGAACAAAGAGAAACTCCCTGGTTTGACTCCTATTAATTCTGATTCTCTCCTAACTCATGATCTGTAGACCAATGGTTCTTAATTCTTAATGTGCATCAGAATCACATGGAGGGTTTGTTAAAACAGACTGGTAAGCCCCATCCCCAAGATGTTTTAGAACAGAGCCTGAAAATTTGAATTTCTAATAAGTTACCAGGAGATGTTAATATTGCTGATCTGGGGACCACACTTTGAAAACCACTGTTCTAGACCTGCTTTGCCCTTAATAGCCACTACCACATGTGACTGTTAAAGTTAAATTTAGGGGCACATCGGTGGCTCAGTCAGTTAATCATCTGCCTTCGGCTCAGGTCATTATCTCTGGGTCCTGGGAGTCTGCTTCTCCCTCTGCCTTTTCCTCCGGCTCACACACACTCTCTCCCCCCACCTCTCTCTCTCAAATGAATAAATAAAATCTTTTTTAAAAAATAAAATTATATTTAAATTAATAAAATTAAATGAAATTGAAAATTCAATTCCTAATTTTCATCAGCTACATTTCAAATGCATAATAACTCTATGTAGCTATTAGCTACCATATTGGACAGGACAAACATAATATTTCTATCATGGGAAATTCTACTGGATAGCCCTACTCTAGATTAAAAAGTAAAACTTAGTGAACAGGGCCACCAACATGCACAACTGCAGGAGGCATATTTGTGCTATGTGAATGGTGGTCCCAGAGTTGTGCCATATGGCAGACCTGGAAGTTTATCTAAGATTTTCCATCCTCCCTTCATCTGGATCCTAAAGATGTGAAACAGGACTCCCTCAAACTCTGACAAAACTCATCTCAGTTCTCCAAAATAGACAAGTCAAGACTTTCTTCTGCTAGAGTGAGCAAATAGAAAAATAACTAGATATATTAAATGATACCTCAAAAAAGGAAGCTAGTTCTGAAGAATCAAAACAATGCCATCCTATAAAATAAAATTACTCTTAAGAAAAAGTTTTCCAAACTACTAATGTCAAAATGGGCCTCAACATTATTCAGCAGACTAATGCTATGTGAAACCAAAATAAACAGTTATGTATGATGAGTCAAAATTATAAAAACATAAAGGCTTTAGTAAAATAATACTCTTGTCAAAACTGTAATGGAAATAAAAATACATGGATCATGGGAAACCTAACTCAGTGGAAAAGAATAACTCATGATATTCAGTAGATACAAACATTTATAGAGAAATAAAAATTATAAGAAAAAAAGAAAAATTATAAAAGACAAAACATAGAAGAAAAATCCACGAGATCCAATATGCATAGATATGTATAGAGATTTCAGAAAAGCATAACAATAAAAAGGCATCAATAAAAAAAACAGAAGAAAACTTTCCTGAGCTAAAGAAACTTGAATATTAAATTTCAGATTTAATGAATAGAGTTAAAATTTCTGAAAACAAATTTATACTGGGAAATTTTGAAATTTTGTAATTTTAAGGATAAGGGAAAATTCCTAGAAGAATCTAGATAGACATTACCAAAACAAAGCAGGCTACCTACAAAGGAATAAAACTTAATCTGATATCAGACATTCTTCAACTCTAAGCATCCAGAAGACATTAGAAAAGTATCTATAGAGTTTTTAGAGAAATGGGTTAGGACTCTAGATTTAAGAATTATGTGCCTAGCCAAGGTGTGCAAGATCATAGGAGGTAAGTCATTTTCAGATATGTATTTAGAAAACACCCTATCCTTTTGAAATAATTGCTCACAGATATACTGTAGTTGGTTAAGAACTGAATAATACAAATCTCATTAATGAGCAAGGAAAATCAGTATAAAAAAATTCTGGGATATAAAATGAAACTTGGAAGATGTAGAATATATTTTCAAATAATGATTCTCAAAATGATTTTAAAACAATATAAATGTTAAAATTTTTGAAAAAAGAAAGATATATAAAAAAATAAAGTGTAGACATTTTATCTAAAACCCCAGATTATTTTAATATAAATTGGGAAGGCAGAGAGTTTGGAAAAGTGAGATAAGTATGCTAATTTTCTTATTTTAGGGATGCAAAATGGCATAGGAGTCACGAGCATAATTATCTGGTTCATATGCTGCTTCACCAATTAGTGATTGTGTAACCTTAGGAAGTTATTTAACATTTCTAAATATTAGGCTCCTCACCTATAAAATGGGAATACCATAATACCCCAGAGTTGTGTGGCAGTGAAATCAGATAATACATGTAATGTACTTAGCACCTATAAACACTCAGTGAATATTAGCTATTAACTGAAAAAGAAGAAAATCAAAAGATATTCTTGATAAATGGAGGAAATAGATCTGAAGATAAGTTTTGTAACATTAAAAGCAATAACTAAAAGAACACACACATACACCCTCCAAACCATTATAAAAGACCAAATGTACCCTATCAAAATAAACAAGATCAAATATATTATTTGTTTGACTATTTCAAGGATTAGTATTATAGAACCATTAAAATAAACATGTTCTCATTGTTTAGGTGATATTTAACTTTAAAAAAAATTATAAAAAATACACAGAGTGATCATGGTTTTGTTGGGGGAAAATATATAAGCATAGAAAAAAAGACTGAAAATCTATGTATATATGCACATAAATGTTAATAATGATCATTGCCAAGTTTTGGAATTATAGGTGTCTTTTTCTTCTCTCTTTTCTTTATTTTCACTAATATCTATAATGAATATTTATCATTTTTATAAAAAGATTATTTTTTTTAAAGATTTTATTTATTTGAGAGAGAGAATGAGAGAGAGAGAGCACATGAGGGGGGGAGGGTCAGAGGGAGAAGCAGACCCCCTGCTGAGCAAGGAGCCTGATATGGGACTCGATCCCGGGACTCCAGGATCATGACCTGAGCCTAAGGCAGTCACTTAACTAACTGAGCCACCCAGGTGCCCAAAAGAAGATTATTTTTAAATAGTTTTATTATTAACCACTATTTTTTTTATGATTTTTTTATTCTTATGTTAATCCCCATACATTACATCATTAGTTTTAGATGAAGTGTTCCATAATTCATTGTTTGTGCATAACACCCAGTGCTCCATGCAGAATGTGCCCTCCTCAATACCCACCACCAGGCTAACCCATCCTCCCACCCCCCTCCCCTCTAGAACCCTGTTTGTTTTTCAGAGTCCATCGTCTCTCATGTATTAACCACTATTTTTAAAAAGATTTATTCATTTGAGGGGGGAGGGGCAGAGGGAGAAGGAGAGAAATCCTCAAGTAGACTCCCCACTGAATGCAGAGCCTGCTGCAGGGCTCAGCCCTAGGACCCTGAGATCATGACCTGAGCTGAAACCAAGAGTCGGACACTTAACCAACTGAGCCACCCAGGTGCCCCTATTATTAACCACTATTAACACTGAGGTGAATATTACTCTAGGATTGTTCTTCACATGCAAATATACATATATATATTTAATTCATTAATTCATTCAGAGAATATTTATTGATTATCTACTATGTTCTAATCTTTGTTCTAGCCTCTGGATACAGCAGTTAAAAAAAAGAAGAAGAATCTCTGTCCTCCTGGAGTTTGGTTGGGGGAGAGCAGCATAAATAAGTAAAATACCTATTTTTGATATTGATAGGTGGCATGAAGAAAGTATAAAGCAGGGGATGGGATAAGGATAAGTTACCATTTTAAATAGAGTGATCTATGGAGGCCTCACTGAGAAGATAATGAAGGAAGGCCTCATTAGTGATAGACACTTGAAGAGGGTGTTAGAGGGGGCCATGTGGCTTCCTAAGGGAAGACAATCCCAGGCAGAGGGAACTATGACAAGTACAAAGACAGTGACACAGAAGAATGCCTAATATGTTGAAGTAATAGAAGGGAAACAAGATGGCTAGTTGTAAGTAAGTGAAAAAGAGAATACTAGGAGCTTAGGTTACAGAATTGGGGTGGGATCATATGTGGCCTCATAGACTATTGTTAAGTGTTTTGGCTCTTATTCAGAGTGAATTGAGGTTCCAGTGGAGAGTTTTGAGCAGAGGGGTTTTGAGCTGACTTGGTTTTACTAGGATTACTCTGACTTCTGTGTTGAGAATTGTCTGAAGAGGTACAAGTATGGAACCTGGGAAGCCAGCTAGGGGACTACTGCAGCAACCCAGGGTAAAGATGAGTGAAAAATAGAAAGGTTACAGGTATACTTTAAAGGTAGAGCCACCAGGATTCACCATATAATTGGGTGTGGGATGTGAGAGAAAATGAGGCATGAGAATGACTCTAAAGCATCTGGATATTCAAGTCTGGAGTTAAGGGGAGAAATCAGGTTGAAAATACAAATGTAGGAGTTGTCCTTGTTTACGTGAAATTTTAAGCCATGAAACTAGCAAGGGAATAAATGTACACAAAGGGGAAGAGGGTCAACTGCACCATGCCCTGGGACACTTCAGTGCTTAGACACTGGGGAGATGAGGAGGAATGAGCAAAGGGAATGAGAAGGAGCAGTCTGTGAAGTAGGATGAAAACCAGAAGAGTATGGCATCTTAAGAGCTAAATGAAACTGTTTCATACAGGAAGGGTGATTATCTGTATTAATTGTATAGCTGGCAGATCGAGTAGGATGAGGATTATGAAATGTTCATTTTAGCAATGTGGAGATTTTGCTGACATTGATAAGGGACGTTGCAGTGGAGGAATATGGAACAAAAGCCTATTTGGAATGGATTTAAGAGGCTAGGAGGAGAGAAATTAGAATTGCCTTCTTTTCTGCAGAGCTGGAAAATTGCTTTCCATATTTTCTTACTTTAATATTTTTTTTTTTTTTTAAGATTTTATTTATTTATTTGACAGAGAGAGACACAGTGAGAGAGGGAACACAAGCAGGGGGAGCGGGAGAGGGAGAAGCAGGCTTCCCACTGAGCAGAGAGCCCGACGTGGGGCTCAATCCCACGACCCTGGGATCATGACCTGAGCCGAAGGCAGACGCTTAATGACGGAGTCACCCAGGCGCCCCTACTTTAAGTTAATATTTCCCTTTCTGTGTTTAAGTGGTAGAAGTTGCAATTTGATGGCATTTCATTTTCCCTATTTGTGGAAAATTACATGATGCCCCCAACCTGAAAACTGTGAGATGTTTTGCTATTGAATATGCCATTTACCAACACTTCAACTATAGTGGAACTCTCCAGCTTCCATGACCGTAAGAAACTCAAAAAAACATAGATCCTTTGTTTAGGCTCTCTGCTATTCTTTCAATGTCTTCTTTAGTCAGTTGTGGAATCATGTGAAAAATAGCAATAAATGATCGATTTTCTAGGCCGCTTTACATGCATTTGATGCACATCGAGTTCCTCTGTCTGAGTCAGACAGAAACATTAGCAGAGTTGAGCAGTACTGCAGTCATTGTCCCATCGTTGCCATGGCTGTAGCCCCAAACCCTTATAGAGGATTTTTACTTTACACGAAATATTTCTTGCCATAGCAACAGCAGTGTTGATTTAAAACATAACTTGCTAGATATAATTTATGTTTAACATTTCTGTATATTTTCTATGGTGTGTCTTGTTAATAGGATTACACTTTTGATGACTTTCCTGCTCTTTTGGAATGAGACATCTCTTGGGATGCATGTGAGAAAAATCTAGGATGCTCATTGCTTGCAGGAATAGAAAACTCACAGGATACATTTGAATGCATTACATTCCAGAGCTTTTACTGAGGGTGTTTGGGTGACTTTGAGTTCAAATTCAGGATAGGGCTTTTGAAAATCGAATCAGAGTGATTATTCATTTAAGAGCAATTAAAAATAATGTCCATGCTTTTTATATTACGAAATTGCTTTTCTAATTTAAAGATTACAGAGCTACTTTTTTTGTTTGATTTCTCCAGGGCAGTTCTTTGTTTCGCTTTCACAACCAGTTGGGAGAGTATAAAAACAGAAATCATTTTCAAAATAAGTTAAAACCAGGACCTACACACTTCAAAACAATAGACTTGGGTTAAAGGGGTTCTTTCCTCTCTTCCCTCAATACAGTCTCTTCTGTTTAGGAAAATACATGGTTACAGTGACTTCAGTATTACAAAGAAATACATTTTGGTAAGAGAGAAACAAAACCTCTTGGTTCCAAATGTAGTTATTCACTATAAGCCATTTATTCATCTGGCTCTAGGCTATGGGAATTACTCCTAGCACAGAACTCCCTTTGAAATCCCTGACTCCCTAGGGGGTCAGAGATAGATGAGAAACTGCCCTGTGAACTTGGTTTATACACGGGAAACAAAGAAGTTAGTGGTTGAGGGTAACAGAGGAAAGGCGTGTGGGAAGGGTGAATGTAGCTAGCTTCCTTTGCTTGCAACAGGAGCTTCTTTCAATGCAAAGCGCATGCCAAGACAGATCAGGCACTCTACCAAAAAGATACAATAATTTAGTAATACAGTCTGCCCAGGCAGCTTAGCAGCTGGAAACGAGGAAGCCTTGGGATTTGCTATAAACGGTGGGGAAATTGGCTGATAGCCTCTCTCCTATATTGAGCACAGGGAGCAAGAGAAAAGATTATAAATGTTTGAAATCAGAGCCAAACAGCCTGGTCTGTTCTGGTCCAGGAGCTGCCAGAACTCCAGCAGCCTCTGGCTTCTGCTTTAAAAACTGAATTTGGCAGAGTATGGGGCTAAGAAGCCAGGAAAGAACAGCGCTTACCTGGATACATTTTCAGAAAGGCAGCTGCTGATCTTAAGTTCTTTAGAGGAGGGAATTTTATTGCATGCTGGATCTGATGCCATATAGTATTTAAGCATAGCAATGATCTTTGGGCTAATTTTGCAATCAGAATAAATACCCAAAGATCACTGCTGATACCTGAAGAGGGAACCACTGGGTGGTTTTCTAAATCCAATAGTACTAATAGGACAGTGTTACCAGACCCCCAAAACCAGGTTCTTGAGTCTCAATGTTATAGAAACAAACACTGAATTCAAGAGAAAGAAACCAGGTGGACTTTATTAGAGATAGCTTGTATACAAGGGAGCTGACAAGGAAGGAATGTCACTCCCTGAAGGGCTAGCATACAAGGCTATAAAGGCACTTTTCCAAAGGGTGAGGGGCAGGGAGTGGGGAAGAGTCCTTCAGTCCCATGGTCATTATCTTATGGTCATTAATAATGGACACAGTCACAGGATGCCTTTTTTCATGGTCAACATTCTTTTAGAGCTCCTGGAAAATAGAAATACCTGCGCAAGCAGGCTTTAAATTGTTACTTCCAATTTTGCCCAGACAACCATTACTCCCTGATGGCTATTATCTCTCATTTGTTCTCTTTCCCGGAAGGAGGTGTATGTCTCTGAGTATAGAAACTTTTAACCCTTGCCTGAGACCAGTGGTTTTATAGGAGTTAAGCCCCTCTTGCTTTCCCTATCCTGTCTCAATAGGACACGTGTTGATGCCGTAGGAAATTCTTGGGTAAAACATAAGCACAAAACCTTGTAATGGAACGGAAAGAGGCAGGTTTTAGACTAGCCAGATTTATATCCTATACTGTCTTTTCTATTTACTAGCTATTCCTTATCAGTTTAAGGGTGATAATAATACCTACTTCAAAGATTTGTGTGGGGATTGACCTAATGAGATCAAATGACTGTGAACATAGAAGAGGCATAATAAATGTTGGTTCCCCTTACCTAGTGTGGAATCTTAATCTTAGGCCTTTGTAATTTTTGAAATAAGCGTGGAATTGGTATTTATTTAAATTAATTTCACATATCTTTGGAAACTTCAATTGATTTTTAAACTTGGGTAATTAAGAGAATATGAACTCTATATAGCTGTCTCTGTGGCTCATTATTATTTGTTTGATTCATACTTGTGTCTTAGTATATATGTAACCTGAGAAGACATTCTTAATATTTGGATATAAATGAACATACTAGCCAAAGCGTGTGAGTTCTATGACTAAGAAAACAAGGCAGATAAATAAACTACCACATGGTTCGTATAATTACAATATAAATGAATAAAAAATAACATTTCTCCTAAATATTTCTGATAAGACCCACTACCCTTTTAAAAGCTTGTTGAGCCATGTTGACCACATATATTACCAAAGTTTAGCTCCTTGTTCTCTTTAGGTGATCTAGGATTTAAATACAAAACACACTCTATGGTTATTTTGCATGGTTATCATTTTTACTGAATATCATAGAGTAATTGGAATGCTTAAAAATTACCAAAACTCCATGAATTTCTTTTGTGTTCTTTATAAATATACATTTTAGGGGAATTTTATTTTAAAAAGGATTTGCTTTATTTGAGCTCATAATTATAGTAAGCTTGTTCTTCATTTATTTAATACTCAAGATTACTTATTGATTTATATATTATGTCACATATTACAAAGTACTAACATGCATGGCAAGGCAATTTATTATTAACTCTACCTATTTAGTAGGGTAAAATCATTTAGTCAAAATAAGCTGGATTTTTTATTTATTTTATTTTTATTTTATTTTTTGAGAGAGAGCGCATACCCAAGTGGGGGTGTCAGTGGTGAGGGAAAGGGGCAGAGAGAGAGAATCTTAAGCAGACTCCATGCTGATTTTTTTTAAAAACTGGATTTTTTTAATTGAAATCTTTATGAACACATTTTTATAATAAAAACATTTTGCTACAAAGTATTATGGCAGATTAAAGTGCTCTGAGATAATCTTTCTGCAGCAGAACAAATATATTCTGAATAGGACACATTCTTTTAGATGTTGCTTGCTCTAACAAGCTGTGCTCTCTGAAATGTGTATTAGAAGAAAGAAAGTCAATGTTTCTCTGAGTGCAGATGTCAATAATAGCACTGCTATTTGAACACTGTGCCCTGGTTCAGTGGTTAAAGTTAGGAGGCTGAGTCAAGACTATTAAGGGAAGCTGAAGGCAAATATAAAGTCTCTCTGGAGGGAACTGACAGGCTTCCATAGATTAAGATCAAGTAATGAGGTAACAATAAATGATTTCTATTCACCTTAAAAAGCAAATCAGAATAAATAGGTGTCATCAAAAATAGCAAATACATATGTAGTCCCCAGTGACTATAGGTATTGTTACTGAAAATAGGAAATAAAACAATAATAAATTTAAAAAGTTATAATACATTTAAAGAATTAAATGCCCAATCATGAAGATGAGTAAAAACAAGGACAATCAGTAAATAGCAGGCAAATTTGAAAAATAAATGACATTTCTAGATATGAAAAATATAACACTTGAAATTATTTTTAAAATTCTAAAAGAGGGACACCTGGGTGGATCAGTCAGTTAAGCATCTGCCTTCGGCTCAGGTCATGATCCCAGGGTCCTGGGATCAAGTCCCATATTGGGCTTTTTGCTCAGCTTGGAGCCTGCTTCTCCCTCTGCCCTTCCCCCTGCTCATGTTCTCTCTCTCTCTCTCTTTCTCTCTCTCTTTCTCTCTGAAAAATAAATAAACAAAATCTTTTAAAAAATTCTACATGAACAGAATTTCAGAATAGCAGGTTAGGCGGAGATGAAGAGAGAATTGGTAAATTGGAAAAGAAATTTGAAGAAATTACCCAAAGTGTAGCAGAGAGGGCAAAGAGGCAAAAAAATATAGAAGACATGAAAAGATATGAAGGATGGGATAAGAAGGGTAACATGCACTTAATCAGACATTCAGGATGAAATAATAAAGAGTATATAGAAGAGGAAGCTTTTTGATGGATAATGACTGAATTTTTTTCCACAACTGATGAAACATGGAATCATAGGTCCAGGAAACACACTGTATTCCAAACAGGATAAACAAAGAGAAATCCACAATAAGATACATTATTATGAAATTAAAAAATACAAAAGAGATTTTCAAAGCAGGTGAAGAAATGATGGATCACCTGCAGCAAAAGCATAGGTATAATGATGGCCACCTTATCAAGGATATGATAGAAGCCAAAAAGAATACAATAATATCTTCAAGGTGTGAGAGAAAATAATCATCAATCTAAAATTGTGAACTTTAAAAACCTTATTTTTAATAAATGAAAGTGTAATATAAAGTCATTTAGTTGAAAAACTGAAAGCAGGGCACCTGGGTGGGTCAGTCGTTAAGCGTCTGCCTTCGGCTCAGGTCATGATCCCAGGGTCTTGGCATCGAGTCCCACATCGGGCTCCCTGCTCTGTGGGAAGCCTGCTTCTCCCTCTCCCACTCCCCCTGCTTGTGTTCCTGCTCTCGCTATGTCTCTCTCTGTCAAAAAAATAAATAAAATCTTTAAAAAAAAAAACTGAAAGCATTTACCACCAACACATTTTTTCTTTCTCGAAAGAAAATGATCTCAGGACATTCTGAGGAAGTAATAGTGAATAAATAAGATGGTAAACATATGTGCAAATTCAAATAAAAATAGTCTGAATAAAATAATAACATGATCTGGAAAAGTTAGCAAACAGAATTAAAACACTGATAACAGCATTTATTAGAGAACAAGTAAATTTCAAGTGATTTAAAATCTTAAAATTGTTGAGGAAGTGAGTGGATAAGGTACTGTTCAACTTTAGACTTTGTTAAATTAAAAATGCATGGTAAGGGCATGGTAAGGGTGGCTCAGTTGTTAAGCGTTTGCCTTCGGCTCAGGTCATGATCCCAGACTCCTGGGATTGAGCCCCACATCGGGCTCCCTGCTCAGCGGGAAGCCTGCTTCTCCCTCTCCCACTCCCCCTGCTTGTGTTCCTGCTCTTGCTGTCTCTGTCTCTGTCAAATAAATAAATAAAATCTTAAAATCTTAAAAAAAAATGAATGGTAAAATTATAAGTGTACCAAAAGAATAAAAATAAACTATATAAATTCCAAGACATAGAAAAAAATAGTAATGAGAAAAAAATAACAAAAAAGGGAATAGACATAAAAAAGAATATGAAAGATAAATGGATGTCAAAATGTAAAGTAGTAGAACAAAATCGAAATATGTAACCACCAAAATCAACATAAATTTGCTAATTTCACCATTTAAAAAGAAGAGGTTGTTTAGATGGTAGGAAAACAAAATCCAGATTTATCTTCTTTAAAATAGACACATCTATAGCTAAGGGCACACCCGCCCCCCCCCCCCACACACACAGAAGGTAAAGATGAAAGAAGTTATACCCAAGAAATATTAGCTCAAAGAAAGTTGGGTAGCTATATCAGTTTCAAGCCAAGTAGACTTTAACACTAAAGGTTTTTCCAGGATATAAAAAGTCACTATGGAATATTATAATGTTCAATTCACCAGGAAAATATAAAAATTCTAAATATGTGTGCACTTAAAAATTATGCATATGATATACATCATATATATATTTAATAGAAGTAGAAGGAAAAATCATAAGTCCACTAAAACTGGGAGATTTCAACATACCTCAATTGATGAAATATTTTCACAGCTCAATTAATAAACTTAATCTGGTAAAATACATAGAGCTTGGTACCCAACAACTAGAGAATACATGTTATTGTCATGGAACATTGATAAAAATTTATCTTAACTTGGCTATAAGCAAGTTTCAATACATATCAAAGACTCAGATTCATATATACTCCATTTTCTGACAAGAACTCAATTATGTTAAAGACTCCCATATATATCCCCATAAAAATGTGAATTTAAATACACACTTCTAAATGACTCATGAAAAATGAGTTGAGACACCAAATTCTAACTTAAAAATGTTTATATTTCAACAAAAATGTAAATATAAATATCAACCATGGTGAAAGCAGTGTAAGTGGAGCTTAGAAATTTTAAATCCTTATATTAGAAAAGACGAAATGCTGAAGACTAACGAGCTAAATGCAAATTTAAGAAATTTTATAAGAAATAATAGAAAAAAACCCAGAAAAGTAGGAAAAAGGAAGTGGTAAAGAACAGAAATAGAAACTAATATATAAAATCAGAAGCAGAATATTTTATACACTTAAAAGTAGATGTAATTTCTAGTAAGAACAGTAAAGAAGAAAGGGAGACTGTACCAACAAACTATATTAGGAATGAGAAGGACTGTAACTACAGTTACATAGATTCAAAAGATACTAAGAAAAAATTATGAACAACTTTGTGCCAACAAATTTTGAAACTGAGAGAGATGGATAAATTCTAGATAATTATAACCTGCCAAAACTTCAAAAAGATATAGAAACCCCAAATAGTCCTACAGCTATTAAAGAAATTGAATGAATAATTAAAAATCTTTCCACAAAGAGTATGTTGAGTCAAGATTATTTTAAAGGTAAATTAAATATAACTGTTAAGAAACAGACCATTGCAATCTTGTACAAACTGCTGTAGAGAATTGAAGAAGTGAGAATTTTCTCCAACTGGTTCTTATGACACTAGTAAGATTCATATCAAAACTAGACAGTATAAGAAGGAAAGATTAAAGTCCTGTTTCATTCATGAACATAGATGCAAAAATCCTAAACAAAGTACTAGCAAACCAAATCTAGTGGGACATCAAAAGGAAAATTCATTATGGCCAGTTCATCCCATTAATATCCAGTGTGTTTAACATAAAAAAAATATGTTATTTACACTAGCAGATTAAAGGAGAAAGACTACATAATCAACTCAATAGGTGAAGAAAACCATTTGATATAAACTCAATATTCAATCATAATTAAAATTCTCAGCGAAGTTGGAATACAAAAGAACATACTTAATAAATGCTATCTATCCAAAAATTAGAGAAAGCATCAATTTAAAAAGGGAAACATTAAAAGTATTCTGTGGTAGATGTGATTGTTGCTCTCAGTTCTTCACTCCCTCTTCTGCCATGTGACACTGTAGTGCAGTACAGCAGGTGGCCTTTACATCCCCACTCCATTTACTTTAGGTTTAGACATATGACTTTTTCTCTCTGTGGATGTGAGAAGTGATAGTGTGCCAATTCCTACAGTGAGACCTGAAGAGTCATCACCCATTTTCACTATGGAAAGATACATCATGTAGCCTCTGAACAACTCCACTGCACACTCATGAGATAATGAGAGTGAAAAGGGCAAATAAATGTCTTAGTATTAGTATGAAAATTGTTTTGATCTCATGGGACCCCTGAGAAGATCTTGGGGACCCCATGCATTCCTGGACAACACAGAAAAATACTACTTCATCATGGCATGTCCTGTGCCACTCTAGAATGTACTTGTTTGTAGGAAACAACCACACAACCACAATGGAACCAAATCAGAAAATACATTGCTACCATCTATTCCTCAGACCTCACTCACGTTTTCCTACTTTCCTCAATAATAATTTCCATGATAAAAAGAATCTAGCTGAGGATCCCATGTTGCATTTGGTTGTAATGTCTCTTTAGTCTCTTTCCATCTGAATAGTTCCTCTCACTTTCCTTGACATTCATTACCTTGACACTTTTGAAGATTACAGGCAGTTATTTTGTAGACTATCTCACAAATTAGGTTTATCTGATATTTCTGCATGAGTATATTTAGGTTATGCATCTTTGGCAGGAAAATCCAGAAGTGATTCTGTGTTTTTCTCATTGCATCCTATCAGGTGGGCCAAGATTTTTATTTGCCTTACTACTGGTGATGTTCACCTTCATCGTTTGATTAAGATAGCACCTCCCTGAACTCTTCACCACAGAGTTACTCTTTTTCACTTTGTAATTAATAAGTATTTTATGGGGAGGTCATTTGAAATTATTTAAATTTCCCATTCCTAATCAAACTTTTAAATCATTCATTTATTTATATATTTTTATGGGCTCATGTGTTCCTATTTTATTTAATAGGTTATAACCCATTAACTGTCATTATTTATTTTGTTCCTAATATTGTCCGCAGTTTAAACAGTTGGAGCCCAGTCAAACTGGCTTCTCTACCCTCCTAACATATCTCATCACTCTGAGGACTTCTTTGCTTTCTGGCACAAGGTGTTCCAGATTCATCTTGCACCTTCCCTGCACTGGCCCTGATATCTATCAGTAATTTCTCAATGGATCATTGCTGATTTGAGTTAAAAATATATCTAGAAGCCAAAATGTAGGCCTTACTTACTACCAGGGGGATTTCAATTTCCCACACCTTCTTAGTTGACAGAGGTAAGTAATATATATGTGTAAATACATACATACACAAATACATATTTACATCTGTCTTTATCTATATATCTTGGAAACATTGGTATCTTCAATTCCAATCCAACATCACAAAGTTCATTCTAGTTTTCTTCCTCTTCATATTTAAAAATTCTCCCTTAAACAGTTTAATGTGAAATCTGGTTCCCATTATCCTTAATGTAGTTGCTTATTCGATCAACCCCTTGTAAGTAACCAATTTCCCAGATCCACTTCCTCACCACTCAGATTTCTTTCTACCCTTGACTGAAATTTGATTCTCTATGCCAGTTTATCTCTCTGTGTAAACACCCTGCTCATCCTCCTGAGGCTGCACCTTATAGCAGGCCATTGCCAGACATGCTCCTTTCTCTGATTGGGCTTTGACATCCCATGCCAGGCAACTCCATGCACAAACACTTTTCTCTTCTGAACGGGGACACTTTCCTTGCCCTGTTTGGGTTTTGACACCCCAGACCACCCCTCTGCAGGGATATCCCCCTTGCTTTGCTGACTCCTACTAGGCCACTCCCCCTCCATAGGTTCCTCCCTACCCCCACCTGGACCCTGACACTCCATACTGGACTACTCCACATGTGGACACCCTCCTAACCCTGCATGGACTCCAACATGCCATTCTGGGTTGCCCCAAACATGGACACCACAATTACCCTGCTTGAGCCCTGATTCTCAACTCTGGGTCACTACAAATCCCCATTCTCCACTGAAGGTATAGATGCCACTTTTCCTCATCTAATGACTTTAGGACTGAATTGTATGGAGTGAATGGGAAAGAGAAAAGGAAATGACCAGACATCTCATATCTGAGCTCCTCTACTATGGTATAGGTTGTTCTTCAGATCTTAGATGATTTTCTTAATTTTTAAAAAATACTTTTCAATTTTAGGTTGCAGTTTTCAAATTCCATGGGGCCATATTTTTTGTTTGTTTTCATTGGCTCTTCATTCATTTTCATTTATTTTTCTTGCAATGTCTTTAAATGGGCTTCTATTAAAATCCTTTTTTATTTCCCATGTTTAATGAGAAGAGATGTCCTGGATTATTCATTCAGAAGAGGTTGCTATATGAGAATAGGCATGAGCCATACCATATGAGAATAACTTTACCCATTTCACTGCTCAAGGACTTTTTCCTTTGTTGTTACCATGAAGTATTAAGAAACAGGGGAGCTTCTCTGCTTGATTCAGAAAGACTTCTTGCCATTACTTCAGAGTTCTCCAGAGCTCCATTTACTTTGCTTTCCAAAGTAGTAGTCTCACAGTTGAACACTGTATTTTGCTACTATTATGTCCAAGGTCTCCCTCCTCTGGACCGTCGCTTCCCATGCCACTACCATTTCCCCATTATATAAAATGTTTTTTCTCCTTGACGTCTCTGGTGTTTTCACTCTGCTGAATTTGGATTCTGCTCCTGAAAGTTTTTCTTCAGATTAAGTCTCTAGCCCTACTAAAATCATGTCTTTATTGGATATTCCTAAGATTCTCAAGGGCTTAAGCTGCTTCCTATTGTCTTTTTGCAGAATTTTTTCTAGTTCTTCAAGTTGTTCTCAGATTCCATTGCTCAGCATCCTGCTTAGTGCTGGGCCCTCTCCTTTGATTAATCAGAATCTAAAGGCAATTTCATGGCTTGCAAGGTCCATCCAATTTCATTTTCTTTTCACGACTACAGCTGCACAGCTGCAGATCCAGTTCTGGATCTTGTTGCTGTCACCTGATTCAGTTTTGCCCATCCATTTTCCAGGGCCACAGGGATTCCTTGATACCTGCTTTATTAAAGTTATTACCCATAGTTGGTTTTTGTTTGTTGCTATCGTGTGCTCATTTTATTCTTTCATTATTACACGTTTTTTAAAAAGCTGTTTATTTATTTGAGGGAGAGAGAGAGCAGGGGGGAGGGCAGAGGGGGAGGGAGAGAAAATCTCAAGCAGACTCCCCACTAAGCATGGAGACTGACAAGAGGCTCAATCCCACAACCCTGAGATTGTGACCTGAGATTGACAAGAGTCCAATGCTTAACTGACTAAACCAGCCAGGTGCCCACCCCATTAATATATGTTTTTTTTTTATTCCAGTTAGCATACAATATAATATTAGCATCAGGTATACAATATAGTGAATCAACACTTCCATACAACACCCAGTGTTCATCACAAGTGCACTCCTTAATCCCCATCACCTATTTAACCCATCCCCCACCCTCCTCCCATCTGATAACCATCAAGTTGTTCTCTATAGTGAAGAGTCTGTTTCTTGGTTTTCCTCTCTCTCTTCTTCCCCCCCTCCTTGCTCATTTGTTTTGTTTCTTAAATTCCACATGAATGAAATCATATGGTATTTGTCTTTCTCTGACTGACTTATTCCACTTAGTGTAATACTCTCTAGCTCCATCCATGTCATTGCAAATGGCAAGATTTCATTCTTTATTATGACTGAAAAATATTCCAATATTCCATTCCATTCCAATAAGATTCCATTTATGGCTGAATAATATTCCATTCCATAATATACCACATCTTCTTCATACATTCATCAATCAATGGACACTTGGGCTGTTTCCATAATTTGGCTATTATAGATAATCTGCTATAAACATTGGGGTGCATGTATCCCTTTGAATTAGTACTTTTGTATTCTTTGAGTAAATATCTATCATAGGGTAGTTCTTATTTTTAACTTTATGAGGAACCTCCATACTGTTTTCCACAGTGCCTGCACCAGTTTGCATTCCCACCAACAGTACAAGAGGGTTTTTTTTTCTCCACATCCTCACCAACACCTGTTGTTTCTTATGTTGTTGATTTTAGCCATTTTGACAGGTGTGAGGTGATATCTTATTGTAGTTTTGATTTGTATTTCCCTGATGATCAGTGATGTTGAGTATCTTTTCATGGGTCTGTTGGCCATCTGTATGTCTTCTTTGGAAAAATGTCTATTCATGTCTTCTGCCCATTTTTTAGTTGGATTTTTCATTTTTGGGGTGTTGGGTTTTATAAGTTCTTTATATACTTTGGATACTAAACTTTTATTGGATATATCATTTGCAAATATTTTCTCCCATTTTGTAGGTTGCCTTTTAGTTTTGTTGATTGTTGCCTTCGCTGTGCTTTTTATTTTGATTTAGTTTGATTTAGTCCCAATAGTTATTTTTGCTTTTGTTTCCCTTGCTTCAGGAGACATATCTAGAAAGAAGTTACTATGGCCAATGTCAAAGAGGTTACTGCCTGTATTCTTCTCTAGGATTTTTATGGTTTCAGGTCTCACATGTAGATCTTTCATTCATTGTGAATTTATTTTTGGTCTGGTATAAGAAAGTGGTCCAGTTTCATTCTTTTGCATGTTTTTGTCCAGTTTTCCTAATATCATTTGTTGAAGAGACTGTTTCCCACTGCATATTTTTACCCTCTAAGTGAATGCCTTTATTATTTTACTTCTACATTAAGAAAACTGCCATGATGTTCCATGAACAAACTTCTCAACTCAAAATTTAAGAACCTTGTTAACCAAACTCCAGTCAACATTTGTTCTGTCAGTTATCAGCAAAGTCACATGGGTTAAGTTAAAAACAAGCAAACAACTGATTTTTTCATGTATGATTATAACAATAGTAACACAAACACAGAAAGTACCAAACAAGAACCATCTTATGGAATTTTGGAGACTAATGATATCAACAGCAGCTACGTCTAAAGGCACTGTAATAAAATCTTGCATTGGGGCACCTGGGTGGCTCAGCCATTAAGCATCTGCCTTTGGCTCAGGTCATGATCCCAGGGTCCTGGGATTAAGCCCCGCATTGGGCTTCCTGCTCTGCGGGAAGCCTGCTTCTCCCTCTCCCACCCCCCCTGCTTGTGTTCCCTCTCTCACTGTCTCTCTCTCTGTCAAAAATATAAAATCTTAAAAAAAAAAAAATCTTGCGTTTATTATCTCTAGTGTATCAGAATGGCTAAAGATGAGGACTTTGGGGTCAACAATACTTCTGATCCATCCTGGCTTTGCTAATTTTTGCTTGTATGATTTGGGTCAAGTGATTCGACTTGCTTATCAATTTTATCATCTGCACAAAGGGAATAATATGCACCTTGAGGGTTGCTGTAAGGATTAAATGAGACAATGTAAATAACCTGAACATGGTACCTAGCACAATACGAGATATGATTATTACTATTGAAGAAATAAGACATTTTTAGGAGATATAATTATCACCATTTACATGTAAGGAAACTGAGGCCCAGATAATTAAACAACTATCTTAGATATACAGAAATTGAGAAATATAATTGGGACTCAAATCCTCTGACTCCAAAGACCATGATTAACTCCAAGAGGGTGGGATAGGAGCAGGGGAAGAGGATAGAAACAGGGGGAGAGAATAGCACTGGTGCAGTCCTTAGCATGTAGCTGTTAGTTTCCTTCTCTTTTCTTTTTTTTTTTATTTTCATTTTTACACCCCCTGTATATTCTTTCTTGCTTTGTTGAAGATTAATTGGCCATATAGTTGTGGGTTCATTTCTGGGTTTTCTATTTTGTTCTGTTGATCTATGTGTCTACTTTTGTGCCAGTACCATACTGTTTTGATGACTATAGCTTTGTAATATAACTTGAAGTCTAGAACTGTGATGCCTCTAGCTTTGCTTTTCTTTTTCATGAATGACACATTAGACCAGATGGACTTAATACATATACTTAGAACATTCCATCCTAAAACAGAAGAATATACATTCTTTTCAAGTACACATGGATCATTCTCCAGAATAGATCACGTATAAGGTCACAAAACAGGACTCAACAAATACAAAGAGATCGAAGTTATACCATGCATCTTTTCTGACCACAATGCTATGAAACTAGAAGTCAACCACAGGAAAAAATTTGGAAAGACCATAGATATATGGAGGTCAAACAATATGCTACTAAACAATGAATGGGTCAACCAGGAAATCAAAGAAATAAAAAAATACATGGAAACAAATGAAAATGAAAACACAATGGTCCAAATCCTTTGGGATGTAGCAAAAGTAGTCCTAAGAGGGAAGTATATAGCAATACACGCCTACCTCAAGAAGCGAGAAAAATCTCAAATAAAAACCTAACCTTACATCAAAAGAAGCTAGAAAAAAAGAACAACAAATTAAGCCTAAAGCCAGCAGAAGGAAGGAAATAATAAAGATTAGAGCAGAAATCAATGGTATAGAAACTAAAAAAACAATAGATCAATGAAACCAGGAGCTGGTTCTTTGAAAAAAATTAATAAAATTGATAAATCTCCAGCCTGACTTATCAAAAAGAAAAAAGACCCAAATAAATAAAATCACAAGTGAGAGAGGAAAAATAACAACCAACACCACAGAATTTCTACTAATATCAATATCAGCACTCAAATCCCTGGAAACAGAGAAATTTTTTATTTTCTAAAGAGGAATAAAATGACCCAGTAGACAAAAGTTATGATTTATAATACAAGAAGAAATCATTCATTTTCCATAATTTGTTTTTATCTTGACATGAAATTTGGGGTTTTATTGTTATTCAGGTATTTATATGATAAAGATCAGGGGCAAAGATGGGTAAAAAGAGATTGAAATGCTTATTTATTGGATACTTTCTCTGACATTTCTTTGAAATGCTAATGATGCTTTGAGTAACTATCAGATTGGAATTCACACATATTTAGTTCTGTACCTTGGCATGAAACATCCACTTATCAAAAGAGAAGTGTGAAATTAAATGAGACAAATTGTGAAAACAGTTTAATCTATATACTTTACCTCAGCTACATATAAAAAAATAGTAAGAAAGTGCAAAAATTCTTTCCAAAGTATATTTTAAAAATATATAAGCAGAAACAAAGGAGTAAATTCCATGTATTTCCTGTGTCAAAATAACAGTCTTTATTGAATATCTAATACAATCACTATTGAATATCTAATACAATACATTTGTAAAAATGAAATCCTTTTAAATTAAAAATTGTTGTAATAGCAGAAACATATTTAATGTGTTCTGTGCCACTGGCATTGTTCTGCTTTACTTCTATTATTTTATTAAGTCTTCACAACACTTATAGGTGTATACTATATCTTTGTTTGCAGAAGTGAAAATATAAACATTGCCAGAATGTATTTTGAACAATGTATTAATTCTTCTTTGAAAACTGGGGTACAGGCTGAACCATTTATCTATCATGGTATATCAACCACTCCAAAACTTAATGGCTTAAAATAATAGCCATTTATATAGCTCATGATTCTGGTGTTTTCTTCTGGTCTGGGCCAGCCTCAGCTAATCTTGGCTAGGTTTTTTCATTCATGGGTGGTCAGCTGGCATATTGGCCTGGGATTGGTAGGTCATGGATGACCTCACTCAATTGTCAGAAAGTTGGCTGACTATTGTCTAAGGTGACAGAGATGGCTGGGCTATCAACCATGCCTTTTTACTTTAGGTTTGTTTTGTTTTGTTTTGTTCATTCTTTAACATCTTGGGACCTTTTTGACCCTGGAGGAACTGCCCCTCCCAGGGCTAGCTAAATCTTAGAGATAGTAAACATGCCTTTCATATGCAAATCAACCAATCCAGAGCCATACCCCAACCACACTCTGGGCCACTTTTCACCTGGCCTAATCACACCAGGGCCAGGTATCAAACAACTAGGGATAATCCCTATGCTCCAGAAGCTGCTGAAACGATTCAAACTAGCCAACCCTAAACCTGATTATCCTGTTTCACCCATCCTTCACAGAGAAATCACAATAAAGGCTCTGGCCCACCTTTTCCCTCACTCATTCTGCCTCCTAACTAACTTTGGTGTTTCCCCATGTCCCCCACCCAGGGCATGGCATCCTCCCTCCTCTTGGAATCTATAACAGTTTATCTTTTCGATGGCAATTGTCTCCTGATCTGTTAGCCTCATCATACTTGAAAAACAATAAAGCCTATAATTTCAAACAGCTGGGTAATGTATTTCATCATCTCTCAGGCGAGTCTGGGCTTGTTCACCTGGCAGCAAGCTTGCAAGAGCAGCCAGAGAGCAAGCCCCAGTGCACAAGTGCCTTTCAAGTCTCTGCTTCTGTTGTGTTGGCTCTTGCCCCATTGGCCAAAGCAAGGCACACGGTCATGCCCAGAGTCACGTGGGAGGAATGGATCCAGAGTAGGGTGTGGCTACAGGGAGCTGTTGCATAGTGGGGCCATACCTGCCATCAATCCACCAAATTAGCATTTCAGGAGCTTTTATATCGACTTCTTATTCTCTTTGATTTGAGTAATCTTTAGAGTTTGGCCATTGAAATAAGCAAGTAGTAGTTGCCTTTTGACAACTCTTAACAAAAATGTTACCAACTATCATGATGCTAAGAACTATTATTCAAAAGACAACGCTTATATGCCAATACCTAAATTTCCTTTTACTTAGGGAAGTGATTGCTTATCACTAGAGGACTTGGACAATATAAAGCATTTTGAGGTGATTATAGTCATTTTGGTAAAACCACAGAGGGGATGATAACCTAATAATAATATTCACAGAAAACTTTAGATAAAATTATGCCCCTAAAACTCTCATTTATCATGATTATGGTCAAAAACCTCTTGACTGAGATTTACAGAATCTTTTTCCCACAATAGGCTGATTATTGTCAATTTTCTTTTCATAATCAAACACTTGGCCTTCTTTAGCAACTTTCAAAATAAAATTCTAAACTTCCTTATTTCTGAATTCCTCCTTCCTTTTACATTACTTACCCATTACTGTCATCCATACCAACCTGTTACATTGTAAAGCACTATGGACCCAAGTAGCATAGGAACAAAAAGGAGAAAATACATTGGAACAGAATGCCAGGTTTTATTTCCTTTTGGTATTATCTTGCTTCCATGAAAATGAAAAAAAACTTTTTTAGTTCACTTATCCCAAATTCCAGGAATAATCATAAACAGGAGAAGTACATCTCCTCCCACAAAGAGTCTACTTGCTTGCCTTTGAACCCTAGATTGTTCTTTTATCTAAATAGTAATATATTTTCCAGGCCAGTGGATATGGGAATCTGATAGATCTTAGTTTGAATCTCAGCTTAACCTTTTACTAGCTAGGGAAACTTCAGTAACTTGTTTAAGTGTTCATTTTTACTTCCAAAAAATGGATATAATAGGCCATAAACGCTAGCTTTCAAGAGAGTTCGGAGCTGTCTTCACTCACTCTCCACTTACTATTCTACCCCAGGAAGGGTCTCTGTCTTGAGGGAAGGACTAAAGGAGTTATTATCAAGGACATACTTTTGCTACATTGGAAAGGGATGCAGTTTTTGTGGGAAGACAGAGAGATTATTATAGTACTGGGTGGGCACAGAGTGCTCCTCCTTTAAATTGTTGTCTTTTGGACCTCTCTTCCTAGCACTCTTCTCTCTTCCATCTCAGGATATCATTGTGACAAGGTTAGAGCAGGGGGACACCTTCTACTTGGAAAGCCAAACAGGAACCAGGGTTAGGTATGGGGATATGCAAGGTCAGGAACAAACCTGCCTCAATCAGCAACTAGGGAGAGAACGTGTAGGGACTTGGGACCAAACTGTAATAAAGAAAGTTGGTTTGTCTGTAGCATCCTCTGGGCAAATACCTATTGAGACTTATTATGGTTGCCAATTTGTTTAAATATGTGAATGCAGTATTCTGGCTATATCTCTATCAGATAATCATAATTATTATTAATCATTCATTTCACAGGACTGTTATGCAGATCAAATGTAAATATAACTCCTAATTCAGTGCCTATTAAATAGCACATACCTGTTAATTTATGAAAACTTTGGTGTTTGGAGTTTATAGTAATAACTAATGTACTTAAAATGCAAGTCAGCAAGTCAACTTTGGATTTGTTATTATCCACCACATTGGCTATTTTTGACTCTTTCACAAGATTGGGTTATGAGCTTATCAGGTAATTTAACTTTTGATTGTGGCAAATATTCAGCTATATGAACTAAAATGACCAATCAAAAAAATATACTGACTTCCATTGCTAAGTTCTTTGGCCAGGGTTTTACAGTATATATTTAAAAGACAAATTAGGTCATAAAAATGCATGGTATATTTTAAGTCCCAGAGAACATTTATGTTTTATCTTAAAACATTTGTGTTTTATCTAGAAAAAATTACAAAGCAGTAAATATTTCTTTTTTCTTTTCTGCATTACACTTTCAAAGATCTGAAGAAATTAAAAATAACTAATGCTATTTCAGAGAAGAAAGAAAAAGATAGGGGCGCCTGGATGGCTCAGTCATTAAGCGTCTGCCTTCAGCTCAGTTCATGATCCCAGAGTGCTGGGATGGAGCCCCGCATCTGGCTCCCTGCTCAGTGGAGGGCCTGCTTCTCCCTCTCCCACTCCCCCTGCTTGTGTTCCCTCTCTCACTGTCTCTCTCTCTCTCTGTCAAATAAATAAATAAATAATCTTTAAAAAAAAGAAAGAAAAATATAGCTTTGTGTTAATAGCTCAACATCAGTTTCTTGTAAAAGAGTCTCACTTTTTAGTGATATTATGGTTTGCATTGTTTGCCTATGTTAAGCCTGAACAAATCCTTTTTGTCTAAAGTATATAACTTATAGAATTATTCTTAATTTTATATTTTATATATATATATTTTTTTATTCTTATGTTAATCCCCATACATTACATCATTAATTTTAGATGAAGTGTTCCATGATTCATTGTTTGTGCATAACACCCAGTGCTCCATGCAGAATGTGCCCTCCTCAATACCCACCACCAGGCTAACCCATCCTCCCCCCCCCCTCCCCTCTAGAACCCTGTTTGTTTTTCAGAGTTCATCGTCTCTCATGGTTCGTCTACCCCTCCGATTATATATATATATATTTTTAAGATTTTATTTATTTATTTGAGAGAGAAAATGAGATAGAGAGCATGGGAGGGGGGAGGGTCAGAGAGAGAGGCAGACTCCCTGCCAAGCAGGGAGCCCAAAGCGGGACTCGATCCCGGGGCTCCAGGATCATGACCTGAGCCGAAGGCAGCCGCCTAACCAACCGAGCCACCCAGGCGCCCCTATATTTTATATTTAAAGTAATATTCTCAGTATTATTAAATTACTTCTTAATTTAAACCTTAAATTACTTCTAATTATACTTCTTTCAAAGATTTTGTTTCTGAATTTATTTTCTGGGAGAAGGGCAAAGGGATGTCATTATGTATGATCTTGATTTACCTGCCTGATGTCCTTCTGCACAATGATTCATTTATTGTGAAGGTTTGGACATGGGTGTTTCACTTTAAGAAAACTCAGTTTTGTTATTCAATATAAAGTATATGCTCTGGGGACAAGGAAGAACAATATAAAATTACTCAATTAGTACTCAATTCATATCTTTGAAATGCACCCTAAGGTATGTCAGGAAGATGTGGTTCATACACACACACACACACACACACACAAATTCATTTTATACATGGTACTATAGGGTCATGAGTGTTTCATAAAGTGAGGATATCATTGTACCAACAAATAAAATGTCTGGGTATTGCACAAGTTTGAAAAGGCAGTGCTATTGTATCATCTTTTGGAGTCCTTATAAACAACCATCCTGATGTTCTTCCTCTCTTTTGCAGATGGCCCTTTTCAGCAGGAGGACAGCGATCCTCCAAAAGAATATGATCCTGGGCAATTTGCAGGCCTTCTCCATGGATCTTCTCCAGCCTGTGAGTCCCCTGAAAATCCATTTCATCTCTATGGGAAAAGAGATGAATGTGAAGAAGGAAAAGATGAAGTCAGTTTGGCAAATAGTCCTTTGCCTTTCAGGAAGTCTCCAATAGCAAATAACTCAGAAACTTCGGTAAAGAAAATTAAACCCAAAGTGGTCAGTCGAACAATTTTTCACAAAAAAAGCAACCAACTTGAAAACCATACCATTGTTGGCACAAGAACAACTAGAAGTGGATCCCGGAATGGGGACCAGTGGATTATGAACACAGGAGGATTTGTGGAGAGAGCCTGTACCTTGGGGAGAATAAGGTCATTGCCAAAAGCCCTGATTGACATGCATTTATCAAAAAATGTCTCTAAATCAGATTCTGATCTCATTGCATACCCTTCAAATGAGAAAACATCAAGAGTTAACTGGAGTGAATCTTCAACTGCCGAACATAGTTCTAAAGGGAATTCTGAAAGAACACCGTCCTTCACTTCTGAATGGGAAGAAGTAAGACTTGTTCTTCTTGTTCTTTATATAAGACTTTGGAGCAAGGGAAGTTTGGGGGAAGAGTTTTCAGTTTTTTGAGTCTTTCAGAGGCAAAAAACAAAACCAAAAACCAAAAAAAATTAACAGACACATACAGTTCCAAGTGGAAGGGCAAGATTCTAGGGGTAATACATGATAACTTCGCAGCTAGTGTAAAAACAAACACAATTCCACACATGTGGAGAAATCTATTGTTTCCATAGAAATGATATCAAGCAGAAGTAATAACTAGCTATGAGGTACAAGAGAATGTTCACATTATGTCCTACCAAGCACTGCAGCTGACAAATTGAGAAAAAATCTTTGTATTCCTGCAGCTCTGTATCATTCTGCTAGTTGCTAAATTCTTTGTTGGCTCGCCCCCCCTTTAAAGTATCTTATATTTTCAGAAAAGTTCCTTATAATCTTAACCTTAATGGTAAACAGAATAGTCCTGGCTTGGGTTGCCTAGGTGGCTCAATTGTTTAAATGTCCAACTCTTGATTTTGGCTCAGGTCATGATCTCAGGGTTGTGAGATTGTGCCCCATGTCATGCTCTGCACTGGGCATGGAGCCTGCTTAAGATTTTCTCTCTCTGCCCCTCACCCACCACTCATGCTCTCTCTCTCTAAAAAAAAAAAAA
>NW_023270739.1:18689653-18989630 GCF_011800145.1 Mirounga leonina
AAGGAAGGAAGGAAGGAAGGAAGGAAGGAAGGAAGGAAGGAAGGAAGAAGGAAAGAAAGAGAATAGTCCTGGATCTTCTCCAAGTGCCATACAATAAACCCAAATTACTTAATATTTCCCTTTTACAATTATCAGAGAGACATTAAAGAAAAATATGTTGACGTCATGTATCACCAATTTAAGCTCTACTTAAAGACAAAGTCTTTCATTTTATAGAATTAGTTAGAAAGTAAGTGCCATTGCAAGGTTATGAAATATCATCCTTGGTCCCTAAGGAGGACTACGTCATAAAATAACTAAGTTCCTTGCCTTTTCTTGAATTTCTTCAAAAAACGGACCGCACTCTCCCTTAGCATTTCATTCTAACACGTCACATTTTCTCCCTCAGAAAACTGTGCCAGGTGGATTGGGTTTTGAAGCACAATAGGTCACTATAGTATTCTGAGAACTAGAAATGTCTGATACTGACATTCTGAATTGAGCTATTTGGGAAAATCACTTAATCTCTCTGCATCTGTTTCAGGGTGAGCAAAATGGGACATTTAAGTAATGCTTATTGTCCTCTCTGAAACCTGCTGTCTTACTCGGGTTGCTAGGATGATGATGAGGGGATTAAACCATAAATGGCTAAAGCTTAGATAGTCATATCTTCCTATAAATACTGTACTACTAGATTGATAGTCTATTCAAATCTCTCCATTTCTTATATTTATTAACTCTGTGAATAACATCCAAAATCTTTTTGGAATGCAGCAGGATTAATTAACATTTAGCCTATCTCTTAGAATTAAGGTGTTTCCCCATGCCTGGATTCTTGCGATTATGTGTCACAAATCAGCTTGTGGCTAGTCAAGCCATTTAGTAAGAACTAGGTTCCAATGGCCACACCCACAGACTGAAACCCACCCCTTCCCCAGTCAGAGAGATGCATGCTCTGAGAACGGGAAGAATGCCTGAGAATGGACATGTTCACATGAATTTATCCTCAGCCCATCCCTTTCTGAGTTTAAAGAATACACAATTCCTAACTTACTGACCCATGTAGGTCCAAACAAAGTTCATTTTAAGAAATATAAAGAGAAGATCTGATTTTGAATATTTAAGAAAGGGAAACATAATTCATATTTTAAAAAGCAATTCAAAAGATGTCTGCTTCCTTTTAAACCTTTCTCAGTCTCTTAATTGTGATATTGCAGTAGTAATATCAAGAATATAGGATGCTGGCATTTGAAAATTATATTAAAATGCAATGCTAAAAGTGAATTAATAATTTATTTATATGGCTTTTGTTTCTCACAGATTGACAAAATAATGAATTCCATAGATGTTGGAATTAACAGTGAACTTAAAGAAATGAATGGTGAGATCACAAGTAAGGAAACCTTTCTTTTATGTTGTAATTAATAAATGTGCTCAAGAACTAGCTAGAAAATTATAGGAGGCTTTAGATAATTTCATGTTTTTATCATAATAACAGCAGCTATAAATTATTTCCTTCCACTCATATCAAACAACCATGACCTCTAAATATCAATTTTAAGTACATCAATTCAGCACATTGAGAGATTTTTTTCCCCACGTGCTATGCCAGTTAGCATTAATGGAGTTTCAACTTTTGTAGAGCTAAGTATGAAGCACTTCAGTGTGTTGTGGAATATTATGACCTGATACACTACGATTTCCCATTCAGTGAAATGTCCCTATCATCCTGGCCAGAGTGATTAACAACTTACCCCCAGGTTATAAGCTCCAGTATGGCAACAACTATGTGTTACTCATCTTCATGTATCTCAGAATGCCTAGCAGAGTGTCTCACAAATAGTTGATTTTGCAATCACTATTTAATATATTACCCTTATGAAGTATTATTTTTTTCTCTATAATTAAAGCTCAGAGTGGAATTCCATTTGCAACTTTCTTTGAAGACTTTTTGCTTCATACTAATGGGTGATGTCAAATACCAGATAGCTAAACCTAAAAATAACAGTCCAGTGCATGCTAGAGAAACTACTATTCTGGAAAGAATCAAAAGATCTGTCTACATTTCTACCCAGCCACTAAGTAGTGGTATAACCATAGATTATTACATAGATCTATACAATTTGGAGTTAAAACAAGTGATTGCTAAGCTCTCTGAAGAACTCATGTTTAAGTTAGTAGTGATAGTTGATGGTTTTGTAGAGATGATAAGATTAAGGTCTGTGAGAGAGAAGTCTAAATATATCACAGCTATGGGATTTTGTGGCCCTTTGACTAGTCACCGGGGCTTTTTATACAGCACCCCATGTGACTCTTAAGCACGGAAAAGTTAGAAAATGGCTCTCTTATGATGCACTGGGCCTGGGTGGATAAGAAGTGACATGGAAATCTGGGGTTGCAGTCACTGAAGGGGATATTCAGGCCTAAATGAACACCTCACTCATTTCTCCTATACTGGGACAGGTAAGGAATTACTCTAATATGACTGGACCCCATTTTAATTAAATGATAATTGTTTAAAAGGTTACATAATTTTTTTCTGAAATGCATATTTATTTTAGATTTTTAAAACTGAAAAATTATCCAAAAAAGTACCAAAATTGTGTGCATATGTCTAATGACACAAATAAGACATTAGCTCTGTGATAACATGTATAGCCAGGTCTCTCATACAGAAATGCTGATAAACATTGAGGATTTTTCTAGTATTCAGAGAACTAGCCTAGGAATGTATGTTGCTACATAGTTCTTCCAGACATGCTTACAGAATAATTTCAAGAAAGTGTAGGAATGCACATTTTTAACTGATACAAAGGTAAGCTTTTATATTTTTTTCATCAATAGAAAATTCCCTGACACTGAGAATGTTCAGGCAGGGACATAGAGCTTCTCTACTGGAAGACTTAGGTGATATTGAGCATTAATGCTCTAAAATTCTTTAAACAGATAATACCACAGAATTATAAAAAATATAAATATGACTGTAATGAAAGGGTAATGTTATAATAAGGGTCAGTGTTAAAAATGCCAATCAGGAAAAGCTGCCTTTGAAGGGCACTTTAGTAGTAAACAAATCCACAGATTATCTCCCCTAATTCTCCTCTTTCTGCCATTTATACTGCCATCCTACCCCCGCCTTTATTTACTATTTTTCTACAGTGATAATGAAAATGAAAGTAGAGACTCAGCCCTCACAGATTCATTACTATTAATAATGTCTGGTTCTGTATGTCCCTTAATTTTTGCCTCTTCATTGTATATTAATTATACACTAAGTGATTGACCGTGCCGTGTGGCATTCCAGTTGGCCTTTAGGTCATTGTGGATTACAACTTTACTGGGCTGCAGGCTTTTCCCTCTTGTGGCTAGATGGACTAGAGAGGTGATAACCCCATGCAAATTCCACAAATATTACTGGGTACCACGTGTGGTTGGGAAATCACATGGTGAAATAAAAAGTCTGACAGACATGAATTCAAATCTCAGTTCTGCTATTTACTAGGCTCTTGACCTTAGGCAACTCATTCAATTTCCTGATCAACAGAAATGAGTATATTGATATACGATCATTGTAGAGACATGTCCAATGGCATATAGGTGGGGTCAGACTTACGTAGATATGTATTAAATTTCAGCTCCCCACCTTGCCCTACCACAAGGGAGATGTGGTGTTTGACACTGTGGATATACACATGTGGAGATAAACACACATTAGCCCTTTCTTTAAGAACTTCATGATGTCAGTTAGTCTCATAGTCTTCATGTTACATTTGCTGTGCTCCCTGGAATAGTGGTGTGTCAATTGTGATACAGGTAGTAACTGGCCCAACAGTCAGCTGATACCAGAGAAGAGTAATTACTAAAAGAGATCATTAAACTCCAAGATACCCTGGCAAAGAAAAGAGAAAAATCTAGACTGTATTGATTTAAAGGGCCTAAATTATTTTTATGAAATATGGATGTTCTTTTTTTGCTTGACAATGGGGAAGAGAGGTGCAATGAAATTAACAGGAGGTAAATTTAGAATGGGTGAAAGGAAATACTGCTTTACCTAGTATGTGTTGACAGTGTCTAGAATTTTGCTTTGAAAGGCCACTGAACCAAGCACTAGGCCTGGCTTTAACAGAGCTGCACAGCTTTATGAGTGTTTGTGATGTTTGTTGCTAAAAACCTCAGAAGACGATTTTTGGGAGAATAAAATCAGAAGCAATGGAGATACATGATGGATCAAGGATGAGCATTACATTTTCCATGCTCTTTCCCATTTTGTTTCAGTGTTTTTGTTTGCCCTCCCTACTACCTGCACATTTGCAATTTCAGGTATTTTGTAAACAAAATATTTATTGGACTGGTAAAGGATTTGAAAATCTCTCCTCTTCACTCCTAAAAATAGGAACCAGCTCAAAGTTTGAGCAGTCTCTATGAATCATCAAACTAGTTCTACTCGTAGAAAACCATTTCCTCTTCTTTTTTTTTAATTTCCTCAACAACTCTATAGTAATTTGAAACTTACCCAGCAACATCAACTATCCAGGACTAAGGTAGAAATAGCAGTAAATAAAATTTACTGAATCTATATTAAGTTCTCACTCAGAATAATATTAATAGACAATTTTCACAAACATAAACTTCTGGTTTCCCACTTGAAGTCAGATTCAAATGTCAAACAAATTGGCACTGGTAGTAGGATTCAACTGTACTGAATACCTCATATTGTATAGAACATCCTGTTCTTTGGTGATGCTGGATATGTGATGTGATAGTACATTCTACATAGTTATATACTGCCATGTATAGGATTTTTTCAGAGAACCGGTTTTGAAGTTAGATGGACTCAGCTTCAAATCCCAGGATTGCAGTTCACTGGCTCTGTGACCTATTTGATCTCAGTTTCCTCCCCTATAAATTCAGATTTTTAACAACTACCTCCTAAGACTTCTGCAAGATTAAATTATACACTTGTACTACTATAGCCTAGAATATAACAGGTAATCAATAAATGTAATTCTTTTGCCTTCTTATCAAAATATGCATGACTTATTTTTCTAATTAGAGTGTATGCCACACAGGAAGATACTTAGGAAATCTTTCTTATCATTTTGATCAGTAAAGATTTTAGTTAAAATATACTCATATTCTAAGTTGCTTTTATGAGGAGTCTTTCTTGAAGTCACATTTCTTTTTTTTTTTTTTTAAGATTTTATTTATTTATTTGAGACAGAGAGAATGAGAGAGACAGAGAGCACATGAGAGGGGGGAGGGTCAGAGGGAGAAGCAGGCTCCCTGCCGAGCAGGGAGCCCGATGCGGGACTCGATCCTGGGACTCCAGGATCATGACCTGAGCCGAAGGCAGTCGCTTAACCAACTGAGCCACCCAGGCGCCCTTGAAGTCACATTTCTTAACCATTGTCCTTTTATCACAAGGAAGCACTTTCAAATTAGGAAATTTACTATGTTCATTGTAACTACCTCAAAATTGTCACACTTGCTAAGAATCAGGTTGATGATCTTCTTCATGAGATTGAGGAAAACTTAAGTGGAGGCAATAATTGGCTCCATAGGACTTGCTTATCATTACACATATACAGCAAATATTCCAAATAATTAAGTGCCCAGACTTTATAATACAGGGGTGGTAGATAATCTTATGAACACCCTCCTACTTCTAAACTAGCTTCAATAATCTGCTGCCACACTAGACAGACTACAGGTGTATGGATTGTATTGGAATCATTTCAGGTACATGAATATAAAAAGTAGCATTTAGTTAAAAGGTATTTTTTAAGGCTGGGGTTTTTTTTCTTATACTTAACATTAAATTATATTCAAAGAGAAATATTCTAGAGTCTTATCTTTTAAAAACCTACTTTCGCCAAGATATCAATTCCATCTAAATTTTAATTGTAAATGAAAGCTATTAAAATGAATTTGTAAAAGATTTTATCATAGAATACACTATATTGGATACATAAAGCATAACTCAAGCTATTTGCTGGAGAGCTCATAGCTCTGAAAACAGTCACTAACATTAATCTGCAACTCCACTTTCTAAGCTTTTGCTCGTCTTCCTCTAAGAGTGTGAGGGCCAAGTTACAGTTCAGAGTCCCTCATAGCTGTAGAGATCCTCCATGGAGAGTTTCTAGGAACCTAGGAACTCACTAAGACAGAATAAGTGTTCTCTCTTCTGATCTAAGCTCCACCTTCGCCCAAGTCTGCAAGAACAGAGAGTGCTCACTCGGCCCTTTCCACAAAGAGGGTCTCTTTCTGGGTGGTCTGGACAGACATCTCCACAGCCCCAGAAGCTGCTCCTCCCTGATGTTTTGGCTGCTTTCAGGCCTTTGGTATTTGCTCACATACCTCTAGATAAGCATCAAGAGGTACTTTGCCAACGATGCAGCTGATAGCTGTTTTTCTGCTGAAGTTGTTGGGAATATCATTCCTTAAACTCTAGGAGAACACATTAAAAAAATAGTATTTACAGTTTTCCAGAGTTGTCCTATTATGGAAATGACAAAGAGGAAAAAAGCTGAAATGTATTCCTTTCTTACTGTGTGTCAAATACTGTGCACTTTTCTCCTGTGAACATTTTTCATTCAATTCTCAAAATAACTGGGTGAGGTGTTATTATACCCATTTTACAGATGAAGAAAGACTCAGAAAAAATAGGTAATTTGTCGAAGTCAACTGCTTCAAAATTAGGTTTGTTTCTTCCTGAAATCCACTAAGCTTTCAATCAAATACACTACCTACACAAAACAACAGAAGCCAACCCTTTGCTTCTTTCTCTTTAGCTCAAATCATACCCATATGCACTAAAGGGAGCCAACTGAGAGTGGTTAAGGGTAGAACCCTTAACCTAGGGTTAACCCCTAACCTTAAGCCTAACTACTGGTATATAGAAAGCTTTAGCTCCAACTCCAAAGCCCTCCCAAAGTATTTGGTCACATGATCATCTATTTAAATGAGTCACAGCTCTGAATATCTCCTATGTCCCAAAGTGAATGCATAAATGCTGATAATGACCTGGGTTTCACTTATTTTCAGAGGAAGACTTTTCCTTGCCTCCAGCAATATTCCTTTTTCCATGAACTGTTAAATTGCACATTAAAAACCTCTCTGTGAGATGTTTTGCAACGGGCATAATTTATTTTTGATTTTTATTTCTTTTTACAGCACTATTTTTAATAGAACCAACTGGGGAAGGTGGGTAGTAGAATATGTTAGCATACAAGCACCCTATTTTGTCCAAATTAAGAGAAGACTTATTTTTATTATATTTTATATAACATTTCACTGAGTAACTTTTTTTCAGATAGATTAAATCTAAGAAATCCCTTAATAATAGAATAGCTATGTAAAAATGTGAATTACAGTAATTGTTAGGCTACCGTGAGTTAATCTTTATCAAGAGATAGTGTTTAATCAACCAAACAATTGTGTTCTTAGCACAATAGCCACTAAAATTTATTTAACACCATTCATTCCAAATAGTCATTAAAAACTAAAATAACGTACACAATATAGATTTTGATCATTAGAATAGGGCTGAGATTTTTCTGGTTTTGAAATTATAAGTAATATTCACATGTGAAATTAGGTCTCTCTTAAAAATGAAATAGTTGAGTATTACTCTGTGGCCTAATATTTGCTTATGATGTATCAATAGTTAGAATTGGTACATTGTTTTCAATTCAACAAAATACTTAAGCTTTCTAGAAGAGGCCTAGAGCAGTGAGCAAGTACAGTCTCTCAGTTGTACTGGAATACTTGGAATACTTTTCATAACATCTTTCACATATAATCAACCAACATCTGCTCCAATACGACCCACGATGATAAGCTCACTACTTTCAGAGACAATATATTCTATCACTAGGAAGCTCAAATTGTTAACAAACTTTATTTTTTGACATAGGTTTGGATATGCACTCTAACAATTACTCATCTTGTGACCTTGAGAAAATCATTTCATCAGCCTAAACCTCACTTCTTCATACAGAAAACAACTATAACAAATAATGTCTACCTTCCCTCATCATCATTGGAAAAATCTAATGAATTACTACATGAGAAAGTAGTTAGCTACATTCCTAGTTCATAGTAGACTATACTGGACGACATCTACCCTCTTTGATTGCTCTTTTCCCTTCTATTTTCTCTTAAAATTTTTTTTTTCAAATAAACAAAGGGTGGATAGTGGCCCATTATTTATTTCTAATACATATAAGTACCTTCAAGATATGGATGATATTTTTGATAGGCTATACTTCTTACACATTCACCATAAAGCTGGAAAGCAGCTGCCAAAAATCTTCTTTGTAAGATACTTTCAAAATACTAGTTGAACAACTTCTATGTAAATATCAGCGCATTTTTAATATACATTTTTATTTTACTTTATTTTTTTAAATTTAGTTTTATTTTATTATGTTATGTTAATCACCATACATTATATCATTAGTTTTTGATGTAGTATTCCATGATTCATTGTTTGCGTATAACACCCAGTGCTCCATGCAGAACGTGCCCTCTTTAATACCCATCACCAGGCTAACCCATCCCCCCCACCCCCCTCCCCTCTAGAAACCTCAGTTTGTTTCTCAGAGTCCATAGTCTAAAATATCAGTGCATTTTATAAAGTTTACCATTAGCAATTCATACTGGGAAAGAAAAATTCTTCCTCTGCCCTTTAAGGTCTTCCAACTGGACTAAGAATTAAATTTGATTAAGACAGATTAATAGGAAAAAAATCGAAGTTTTCCTACATATGCATGGAGGCTCAAAACTGAAATTGAGACCTAAGGAAATTACCAAGGCAGGCGGTTTTTATACTTTTTAGACAGAGACAATAAATTTATGAAGAACTGACAGGATAAAGAAAACAGATGTTTGGGAGCTTTAATTAGTAAGGAATTTTAAGCAGAATTTTGGCTGAGGTAGTTGATTAGTAAAAAAGTAATAAGGTTTGTTTCTACAGTTTTTCTTGGCTTTGAAGTTCCTATCTCTGGTGATAAGGATATTTTTTTACTTCTTAGTACAGGGTGGAGTACCTTCCATGTGGGAGATTTATTTCTTGCTTTCAGGGGGACAGGGGATGGTCTGAGTGTTCTTGTACCAGCTGTTTCCTAAGTAGCTTCAATTCAAAATAATCAGCATGCCATTGTGGCACATTTTGGGCAGCCTGCCCTGGGCCCCTACAGAGGTAAAAGTAATTAAGACTAATTGGAAATATAGCTAATAGACCTTCATAAGTTATGGATCCTCATAATGATTGCTTTTAAATACAAATTTGTCTTCCTAAAATATAATGAAGAATTAACTGACAAACATGGGTCACTTAGGGCGCCTGGGTGGTTCAGTTGGTTAAGCGACTGCCTTCAGCTCAGGTCATGATCCCAGGGTCCTGGGATCGAGTCCCACATCAGGCTCCCGGCTCAGCGGGGAGCCTGCTTCTCCCTCTGACCCTCTCCCCTCTCATGCTGTTTCTCTCCTGCTCACTCTCTAATAAATAAATAAATAAATAATCTTTTAAAAACATGGGTCACTTAACCATGAAAAAAATTTTATAGTTTATACTGGTTGTTCCTATGATACACTGTCCTGAAAAAAAGACTTCTCATCTACTTGTATTTTTGGTACTCAAATATTAACTTCTAGAGAATTAGGAAATGAAATGTTTTGTAAGTTTAAGAACAATGGTACCCAACACTATCACTTATAGGAATGTATCCTAAGGAAGCAATAGGACAAGGGCAAAGTAAGTGTACATAAAGATGTTCATCTCAGCATTTTTTATGATCCTTCAAAAAATAAAATCAAACCAAATGACCATTTATAGAAAATTTATAAAATGAGTTACTGTAATTCTCTATGATCAAATATTAAATATCTAATTAAAAATGACATTAGTCTATATTTATTACCATGGAAATATAGCCATAATTTATTACTAAGTGAAAAGAGTAGATAATGAAGTAAATTATAATCCCATTTTTGAATATACATGCATGAAAAAGATCTGGAGGATGGATGCAAAAAGTTAACTGAATATCTCTGGGTAAACTTATCAGTGATTATTATTTTCTTCTCTCCTAAATTTTCTGAAGTTTTTACAGTGAATATACATTACTCTTATGTTTATTGTCTACACCTTTCAATTAAAAGTATATGTCAATTTAGTAAACAATGATAAATTATAATTTATATATAATAGACACATATAATCACATATATATAAACATTTATATGGGAAACATAAAATGTTATAGCTATTAATGTAATGATAAAAGATTTGCCAAGTAAATACTATTAATGAATACATGATTAAGTCTTTTTGTCAGTTTTGAGTTAAAATAAGTGTGTTTCAGTGGTTTTCATTTATTTTATGTTTCTGCAAAAATTATTTGACTACACAAATTTTTTAAATCTTACTAAACCAATCCCTGATCAAAATGATTATTTTTTAATGTCCATTGTTGGTCTGTGTGCATATTCTAGTGACACTCCAGTCCTTGTCTATGTGCACACTCAGTTTCTACATATTAAAAATAATTACATAGGTAGAATTTTGCAATCCTCATTTTCACATATTTCACAAAATTTTATTTTTCTTACACTTTTTTCTTACCTCTTGCTTTATCCCTCCTGTGAATATCCAATGTTAGCATGCTGTATATGCGTCTACTCTTTTCTCCACTTTCATGCAATCACAAACAGATAAGTGATTGATAGATAGATGACAGATGGTAGATAGATGATAGATAGATAGATGATAGATATAGACAGATAGGTGATATAGGTAGATAGATGATAGATAGATAGCTGTTGCTTGTGTTTTAAAAAAAGAAATTACGCTATATACATTTCTCTGCAACCTATTCTCATTCAACAATAAATCATTGCTTTACCTTACTTTTATTTATTTTTTTATTATTATTATGTTATGTTAATCACCATACATTACATCATTAGTTTTTGAGGTAGTGTTCCATGGAACACCCAGTGCTCCTTGCAGTACGTGCCCTCTTTAATACCATTCACGAGGCTAACCCATCCCCCCACCCCCCTCCCCTCTAGAACCCTCAGTTTGTTTCTCAGAGTCCATAGTCTCTCATTGTTCATCTCCCCCTCCAATTTCCCCCTCTTCATTCTTCCCTTCCTGCTATCTTCTTCTTCTTTTTTTTTTTTCACATATAATGTATTATTTGTTTCAGAGGTATAGGTCCATGATTCAACAGTCTTACACAATTCACAGCGCTCACCATAGCACATACCCTCCCCAATGTCTATCACCCAGCCACCTCATCCCTCCCAGCACCCACCCCTCCAGCAACCCTCAGTTTGTTTCCTGAGATTAAGAATTCCTCATATCAGTGAAGTCCTATGATACGTGTCTTTCTCTGATTGACTTATTTCGCTCAGCATAATACCCTCCAGTTCCATCCACGTCATTGCAAATGGCAAGATCTCATTCCTTTTGATGGCTGCATAATACTCCATTGTATATATATACCACATCTTCTTTATCCATTCATCTGTCGATGGACATCTTGGCTCTTTCCACAGTTTGGCTATTGTGGACATTGCTGCTATAAACATCGGGGTGCACGTACCCCTTCGGATCCCTACATTTGTATCTTTGGGGTAAATACCCAGTAGTGCAATTGCTGGATCGTATGATAGCTCTATTTTCAACTTTTTGAGGAACCTCCATACTGTTTTCCAGAGTGGCTGCACCAGCTTGCATTCCCACCAACAGTGTAGGAGGGTTCCCCTTTCTCCGCATCCTCACCAACATCTGTCATTTCCTGACTTGTTAATTTTAGCCATTCTGACTGGTGTGAGGTGGTATCTCATTGAGGTTTTGATTTGGATTTCCCTGATGCCGAGCGATGTTGATCATCAAGACAGTATGGTACTGGCACAAAAACAGACACATAGATCAAGGGAACAGAATAGAGAGCCCAGAAATGGACCCTCAACTCTATGGTCAACTCATCTTTGACAAAGCAGGAAAGAATGTCCAATGGAAAAAAGACAGTCTCTTCAACAAATGGTGTTGGGAAAATTGGACAGCCACATGCAGAAGAATGAAACTGGACCACTTCCTTACACCACACACAAAAATAGACTCCAAATGGCTGAAAGACCTCAATGTGAGACAGGAGTCCATCAAAATCCTAAAGGAGAACACAGGCAGCAACCTCTTCGACCTCAGCTGCAGCAACTTCTTCCTAGAAACATTGCCAAAGGCAGGGGAAGCAAGGGCAAAAATGAAGTATTGGGACTTCATCAAGATAAAAAGCTTTTGCACAGCAAAAGAAACCGTCAACAAAACCAAAAGACAACTGACAGAATGGGAGAAGATATTTGCAAATGACATATCAGATAAAGGGTTAGTATCCAAAATCTATAAAGAATTTATTAAGCTCAACACCCAAAGAACAAATGATCCAATCAAGAAATGGGCAGAAGACATGAACAGACATTTTTCCTAAGAAGACATCCAAATGGCCAACAGACACATGAAAAAGTGCTTTACCTTACTTTTATAATCAGTGAAGTGTATAACCTGTGAAACAATGTTGCACTCGTAAAGTTCCCCCTCGGAGAGGAAAATTGCTCTGATCCAGGTGCTGCTCCAGGCTCTGCACTCACTTGCTCTGCGACTTGGAAAACAACACCTCACCCTGAGCCTCAGTTTCCTAATTTGAAAATTAAAAGGTAGAACTAGATCTTTTCCAACTCAATAATTCCATGACTCATACTGTCATCCCCCGTTTTATGGGTTGTGCTTTGGCAGCCTGTCCTTCTTTAATAAAGCTTTCCACTTCCTAATTTCTTAAGGACAAATGACCAATAAATCTCAAATATGTGTATTTCAACTGGGTTCTTCGAAATGTTGCCAGATCCTCATTTTATACTCCTTTTTAAATATATTGACATAATAAATGGGGCGCCTGGGTGGCTCAGTTGGTTAAGCGACTGCCTTCGGCTCAGGTCATGATCCTGGAGTCCCGGGATCGAGTCCCGCATCGGGCTCCCTGCTCGGCAGGGAGTCTGCTTCTCCCTCTGACCCTCCTCCCTCTCATGCTCTCTGTCTCTCATTCTCTCTCTCTCAAATAAATAAATAAAAACAAAATCTTAAAAAAAAAATAAATATATTGACATAATAAATGAATAATTTAATTGATATAGGTGTGCAAGATATTTAAGTTCTTTGTTTTTTTGTGCAAAAGTGATTTTCTCCTAAGCATCTCAGCTCTTTTAAAAATCATGCGTACATTAGTGATGCAAATGGAAATAAATGCAGTATTTCTGATACTATACTTTGCTTGCTTCTTGAATCCACTAAGCTTCTTATAAGAATTTTTATGGCAAAAAAAGTAGTTAGCATTTCAATAGTGTATACTTTTCATTAGGGTGCAGATACTGACCAAGTCCTCACAATGGCCTATTACTTACCCACTGACTTGGCCTGATCAAACTGTAGTTGAGCATCTCCCTTCCCCACAGGGTCCTGAACTTTGGCTTGCCCCCAAATCTAAGCAAGCACTAAAATGCAGGACATCTTTCTTTAAGAGTTCATTCAGAATCAACTGACAACAGAGAGAAACATTTCCTGTTATACCACTCTGTTCATACCCTCTGCTCAGCTCACCAGCTTGCTTCATTTCACCTCAAAATTCCTATAGTCTTGCTTTACCCCTCCCTATTGAAAAAATAAAAAAGCTTTTTCTGTTTGATTTTGAGATGCCTGAAATCCTGAGGAAGGAGAATTCTCCCTGTTGTAATAATCTTTTTAAGTTTCTCCTTGCCTAAGTCTGGATTTGTTTTTATTTGACAGTACTAAAAATTTCTTAGGTCTTTCTGGTTCACTTTGTACCTTCTCAGCCAGTTTTCTTTTCCTCTATTGGTATTAATCAGACCATAAAGGGTGTTTCCCCAGTTTTGATCCTTAGGGACTATATACTAACTGATTTTCTCTGTGTAGCCATTGTTTTGAAAAATGTGTGCATGCTTCTATGTGTGTACATGTGTAGGACATGTGGATTATACCTACAATAATCAGAATTGTATACGTGACATAATTATAGATGTGAGATATATACAGATTGATTTCTTTATCAATTTCTGTATCAACCAGGAATTTTCTAAGAAAATTATCTCTTATCTATTCATATCATACCATGTGTTCGTAATCATAAAACATAAGTGAAATACTGAGGTTTTTTTATTTTTATTTATTTTTTTACTAAGGTTTCTTTAAATAAAAGTGCAACATACAATAGCAAATACCTTATCATTTACTGTTGCTAACATATGAAAGGCTCATTATAGTGACATTGAACCTTTATTATAAAAATAAAAGAAAGATTGTCTTCCCTTTTTTAAAGATTGAATGATATTCCATTCTAGTTATATACCATGTTTTCTTTATCCATTGATCCACTGAGATGGACATTTAGGTTGTTTCCATAGTGTGGCTGTTGTGAGTAATCCTGCAATGAATATGAGAGGGCAGATATCTCATTGAGATCCTGATTTCAATTCTTTTGAATAAATATGCAGAAGTGGGATTGCTGGATCACATGGTGGTCCTATTTTTAATTTTTTGAGGCAATTCCATACCGTTTTCCAGAGTGGCTGCCCCACTTTACATTCCCACCAACAATGCACAAGGTTGCCCTTTTCTTTTTTTTTTTATTCATGAGAGACAGAGCGAGAGAGAAAGGCAGAGGGAGAAGCAGGCTCCCAAGGAGCAGGGAGCCCGATGCGGGACTCGATCCCAGGACCCTGAAATCATGACCTGAGCCAAAGGCAGACGCTTAACCATCTGAGCCACCCAGGTGCCCAAGGTTGCTCTTTTCTGACCTCCTTGCCAACACTTGTTATCTTTTTTTATATATATAATAGCCATCCTAACAAGTGTGAGATGATACTTCATTGTAATTTTGATTTGCATTTTCCTGATGATAAGTGATCTTGAGCATCTTTTCATATACCTCTTTGCCTGGAAGACATGATGCTAAGTGAAATAAGCCGGACACAGAAGGACAAATACTGCATGATTCCACTTATATATCTTAGTCCATTCAGGCTGCTCTAATAGAGTACCACAGACTGGGTAGCTTATAAACAACAATTTATTTCTCACAGTTGTGGAGGCTGGAAAGTCCAAGATCAAGGAGCTGACAAATTTGTGAGTGAATTCGTGGTGAGAGCCCACTTCCTAGTTCATGCAACCATCTCTTCACTGTGTCCTCACATGATGAAAGGGGACAAGGGAGCTCTCTGGGGTCTCTTGTAAGGGCACTGATCCCATTCATGAGGGCTCACTTCCCAAAGTTTCCACCTCCAAATACCATCACACTAGGGATTCGATTTCAACAATTTTGGAGGGCACAAACATTCAGTCTATAGCATATGAGGTATCTAAAACAGTCAAACTCATAGAAACAGAGGATGGGGGGGAAAGATGGCAGAGGAGTAGGGGACCCTATTTCAACCGGTCCCTGGAATTGAGCTGGATATCTACCAGACCACTCTGAGCACCCACGAAACCAGCCTGAGATGTAAGAAGATCTGGATCTCTACAAACAGAATAGCAGAGGTGGTTGGCCTTGAGGTAGGAAGCAGGGAGCCCTGATTCTGCGGGCAGATATTGTAGGATAAACGGCAGTGGGAGGGTGCCTGGCCGTGGGGATCCTACGCCGCCAGTGAGTGACAGCCTCGCGTGCTGCAGACGGGGCACAGACTCGCAGACTGGTAGCGGCGGGGAAAGGACTTTAGGGCAGCCCCCGGGGTGGAAACCTGGAGCGGTGGAGTCACGCCAGTGAACTGCAGCCCCCTGGACGGAAACCTGGAGCGGCGGGGTCACGTGCGCACAAACTGGGAGCGGCTGGCGGTTTTAGAAGCACAAAGGGCAGAGACTTGCCCCGACCTGGAGGCAGGACTGGGAGCACTGCAGAGGGGCGCACAACCCAGGACGGTGCAGTTTATAGCAGTACGGACGGAAACGGAGACAGTGTGGCCTGGAGAGTTCACTGAAGAACAGACTGTGATCTCTCTACTCTGAGGCAGAGGGTTGGAAACAGTCTCTTCTGCTCTGACTCACGGAAGAGACGCGGAAAGCCGCCAGGGAAAGCCGCCAGAGAATAAAAGCCCCCAAAACTGATTCCCACTGAGCCCATCCCCCACCACAGGGGCGCAGGGCAACTCCGCCCAAGCAGGGTTGCCTGAGTAACAGCGCAGCAGGCCCCTCCCCCAGAAGACAGGCTGGGAAAACAAGCGGCCAGCAACCCTAAGGTCCCAAGAACGCAGGTACATCTTGCTTGGGTTCTGGTCAATAATTTGGACTCTATACATTCCCTCAAACACCCATCAACAGAATGACTAGGAGGAGGAGCCCCCAAAATAGAAAAGACTCAGAGACTATGACTTATGCTGCAGATTTATAAATGGATGAAGATATAACCAAGATGTCGGAGATGGAATTCAGGCTAGCAATTGTGAAGACAATGGCTAAGATGGAGAAATCAATTAATGGCAACATAGAGTCTCTAAGGGCAGAAATGAAAGCTGAATTGGCAGAACTTAAAAATGCTATCAATGAGATCCAATCCTATCTAGATAATCTAACAGCTAGGGTAACTGAGGCAGAAGAGCGAATAAGCGACCTGGAAGACAATATAATAGATAAAAAGAGAAAAGAGGAGGCCAGGGAAAAACAACTCAGAATCCATGAAAATAGAATCAGAGAACTAAGTGACACCATGAAGCGTTCCAATGTCAGAATAATTGGAATCCCGGAGGGAGTGGAGAGAGAGAGAGGGCTAGAAGATGTCTTTGAGCAAATCGTAGCTGAGAACTTCCCTAATCTGGGGAATGAAACAAACATTCGAGTCCTAGAGGCAGAGAGGACCCCTCCCAAGATCAAGGAAAACAGGCCAACATCCCGGCATGTAATAGTAAAACTTGCAAATCTTAGAACCAAGGAAACCATCTTAAGGGCAGTTAGGGGGAAAAGATTCCTTACGTACAGAGGGAGGAACATCAGAATAACGTCAGACCTATCCACAGAGACCTGGCAAGCCAGAAAGGGCTGGCAAGACATATTCAGGGTACTAAATGAGAAGAACATGCAGCCAAGAATACTTTATCTGGAAAGACTGTCATTTAGAATGGATGGAGAGATGCAGAGCTTCCACGACTGGCAGAAATTGAAAGAATGTGACCACTAAGCCGGGCCTGCAAGAAATATTAAGGGGGGTTCTATAAAAGGAGAAAGACTCCAAGAGTGATATACAACAGAAATTTACAGGGACAATCTATAAAAACAACGTCTTCACAGGCAACATGATGACAATTAATTCATGTCTTTCAATAATCACTCTCAATGTGAATGGCCTAAACGCTCCCATAAAACGGCACAGGGTTGCAGATTGGATAGAAAGACAGGACCCATCCATATGCTGTCTACAAGAGACTCATTTTGAACCTAAAGATATATCCAGACTGAAAGTGAAGGGATGGAGATCCATCTTCCATGCCAGCGGACCTCAAAAGAAAGCTGGGGTAGCAATTCTTGTATCAGACAAATTAGATTTTAAACTAAAGTCTGTAATAAGAGACACAGAAGGACACTATATCATTCTTAAAGGGTCTATCCAACAAGAAGATCTAACAATTGTAAATATCTATGCCCCCAACATGGGAGCAGCCGTCTACATAAGCCAACTGTTAACCAAAATAAAGAGTCATATTGATAACAACACGTTAATTGTAGGAGACCTCAATACTCCACTCTCAGCAATGGACAGATCATCTAAGCAGAAAATCAACAAGGAAACAAGAGCTTTGAATGATACATTGGACCAGATGGACCTCATAGATATTTACAGAACATTCCACCCTAAAACAACAGAATACTCATTCTTCTCGAGCGCACATGGAACTTTCTCTAGAATAGACCATATACTGGGTCACAAATCAGGTCTCAATCGATACCAAAAGACTGAGATTATTCCCTGCATATTCTCAGACCACAATGCTCTAAAACTGGAACTCAATCACAAGAAAAATTTGGCAGAAATTCAAACACTTGGAAGCTAAGGACCACTCTGCTCAAGAATGTTTGGGTCAACCAGGAAATCAAAGAAAAACTTAAACAATTCATGGAAACCAATGAGAATGAAAACACATCAGTCCAAAACCTATGGGATACTGCAAAGGCAGTCCTAAGAGGGAAATACGTAGCCATCCAAGCCTCACTCAAAAAATAGAAAAATCCCGAATTCACCAACTAACTCTACACCTTAAAGAACTAGAGAAAAAGGAACAAACGATGCCTAAGCCACGCACTAGAAGAGAAATAATTAAAATTAGAGCAGAAATCAATGAATTAGAAACCAGAAACACAGTAGATCAGATCAACGAACCTAGAAGTTGGTTCTTTGAAAGAATTAATAAGATCGATAAACCACTGGCCAGACTTATCCAAAAGAAAAGAGAAAGGACCCAAATTAATAAAATTATGAATGAAAGGGGAGAGATCACGACTAACACCAAGGAAATAGAAACAATTATTAGAAATTATTATCAACAACTATATGCCAATAAACTGAGCAATCTGGATGAAATGGAGGCCTTCCTGGAAACCTCTAAGCTGCCAAGACTGAAACAGGAAGAAATTGACAACCTGAATAGGCCAATAACCAGTAACGAGATTGAAGCAGTGATCAAAAACCTCCCAAAAAACAAGAGTCCAGGGCCTGATGGATTCCCTGGGGAATTCTCCCAAACATTCAAAGAAGAAATAATACCTATTCTACTGAAGCTGTTTCAAAAAATAGAAACAGAAGGAAAACTTCCAAACTCATTCTATGAGGCCAGCATTACCTTAATCCCCAAACCAGGCAAAAACCCCATCAAAAAGGAGAATTTCAGACCGATATCCCTGATGAATATGGATTCCAAAATCCTCAACAAAATCGTAGCTCACAGGATCCAACAATAAATTAAAAGGATCATCCACCACGACCAAGTGGGATTTATCCCCAGAATGCAAGGGAAACATTCACAAATCAATCAATGTGATAGAACACATTAATAAGAGGAGGGAGAAGAACCATATGGTCCTCTCAATTGATGCAGAAAAAGCATTTGACAAAATACAACATCCTTTCCTGATTAAAACTCTTCAGAGTATAGGGATAGAGGGAACATTCCTCAAGTTCATAAAATCCATCTGTGAAAAACCCACAGCGAATATCATCCTCAATGGGGAAAAGCTGAGAGCCTTTCCCTTAAGATCAGGAACACGTCAAGGATGCCCACTCTCGCCACTATTGTTCAACATAGTACTAGAAGTCCTAGCAACAGCAATCAGACAACAAAAAGAAATAAAAGGTATTCAGATTGGCAAAAAAGAAGTCAAACTCTTCTCTTTTCGCAGACAACATGATACTTTATGTGGAAAACCCAAAAAGACTCCACCCCCAAATTACTAGAACTCATCCAGCAATTCAGTAGTGTGGCAGGATACAAAATCAATGCACACAAATCAGTTGCTTTCTTATACACTAACAACACAACTGTAGAAAGAGAAATTAGAGAAACAATTCCATTTACAATAGCACCAAAAACCTTAAGACACCTCGGAATAAATCTAACCAAAGAGGTAAAGGATCTATACTCTAGGAACTACAAAACACTCATGAAAGAAATTGAAGAAGACACAAAAAGATGGAAAAATATTCTGTGCTCATGGATTGGAAGAATAAACATTGTTAAAATGTCTATGCTACCCAGAGCAATCTATACCTTCAGTGCCATCCCGATCAAAATTCCAATGACATTTTTCAAAGTGCTGGAACAAACAATCCTAAAATTTGTATGGAATCAGAAAAGACCGCGAATCGCCAAGGACATGTTGAAAAAGAAAAACAAAGCTGGGGGCATCACGTTGCCTGATTTCAAGCTATATTACAAAGCTGTGATCACCAAGACAACATGGTACTGGCACAAAAACAGACATATAGACCAATGGAACAGAATAGAGAACTCAGGTATGGACCCTCAACTCTATGTTCAAACAATCTTTGACGAAGCAAGAAAAAACATGCAATGGAAAAAAAGACAGTCTCTTCAATAAATGGTGCTGGGAAAATTGGACAGCCACATGCAGAAGAATGAAACTCGACCATTCTCTAACACCATTCACAAAGATAAACTCAAAGTGGATGAAAGACCTCAATGTGAGACAGGAATCCATCCAAATCCTAGAGGAGAACATAGGCAGTAACACCTCTTTGACATCGGCCACAGCAACTTCTTTCAAGATACATCTCCAAAAGCTAGTGAAACAGAAGCAAAAATGAACTTTTGGGACTTCATCAAGATAAAAAGCTTTGCACAGCAAAGGAAACAGTCAACAAAACAAAGAGGCAAACCACAGAATGGGAGAAGATATTTGCAACTGACACTACAGATAAAGGGCTGGTATCCAAGATCTATAAAGAACTTCTCAAACTCAACACTCAAAAAACAAATAATCAAGTCAAAAAGTGGGCAGAAGAGATGAAAAGACACTTCTCTGAAGAAGACATACAAATGGCTAACAGACACATGAAAAAATGTTCATCATCATTAGCCATCAGGGAAATCCAAATCAAAACCACATTGAGATACCACCTTACACCAGTTAGAATGGCAAAAATGGACAGGGAAAGAAACAACAAATGTTGGGGAGGTTGTGGAGAAAGGGGAACCCTCTTACACTGTTGGTGGGAATGCAAGTTGGTACAGCCACTTTGGAAAACAGTGTGGAGGTGCCTCAAAAATTTAAAAATAGAGCTACCCTATGACCCAGAATTGCACTCCTGGGTATTTGCCCCAAAGACACAGATGTAGTGAAAAGAAGGGCCATATGCACCCCAATGTTCATAGCAGCAATGTCCGCAATAGCCAAACTGTGGAAAGAGCCGAGATGCCCTTCAACAGATGAATGGATAAAGAAGATGTGGTCCATATGTACAATGGAATATTACTCAGCCATCAGAAAAGATGAATACCCAACTTTTACATCAACATGGATGGGACTGGAGGAGATTATGCTAAGTGAAATAAGTCAAGCAGAGAAAGTCAATTATCATATGGTTTCACTTATTTGTGGAACATAAGGAATAACATGGAAGACATTAGGAGAAGGAAGGGAAAAATGCGGAGGGGTAATTGGAGGGAGAGACGAACCATGAGAGACTATGGACTCTGAGAAACAAACAGGGTTTTAGAGGGGAGGGGGGAGGGGGATTGGTTAGCCCGGTGATGGGTATTAAGGAGGGCACGTACTGCATATTTTGTATAGCACTAGGTGTTATACGAAAACAATGGATCGTGGATCACCACTTCAAAAACCAATGATGTATTGTATGGTGACTAACATAACATAATAAAATTAAAAAAAAAAAAGGTACAGAGGATAGAGTGGTGCTTGCCAGGAGCTTTGGGAACGGGGAATGGGGAGTTGCTATTCAACACGTATAAAATTTTAGTTTGCAAGATGCAAAAGTTCTAGAGATCTGCTGTGCAACATAGTGCTCTATAGTTAACAATACTGTATTGTGCACTTAAAAATTTGTTAAGAGGGCATAGATCTCATGTTAAATGTTCTTAGTACATTAAAAAAAAAAGAATAAAGGAAAGAAAATAAGACTCCATTACCCTTATTACCCTGTGCATTCACAACACGAATGTCTTCTGCCTGAGCTTCTCAAGCATTTAAATAAACCATTTGTACCTGGTATACTTTTGTTATTTTTTTTCAATGGAGTAAGTGCTCATATTCTTACTAGTGTTACTTAGAGTGTATATTTATATTCTGCCTGTCTTCAAAAAAGACTTGAAAAGTCTTACAATAAAGGATATAATTACAGTAAAATAAGACCCCATTAAAGCAATAGTAAAAGATACGAACCAGAGAGTTTAAAAGAAAAATTTTAGATGAGAGATAAAGGAAAGAAAATATTCCAGAAAACCTAAGGAGAATGATTGCAACTAAGCATACAACTTGGCTCTAAGTTTCTTGGCAAGCCAAAATAAAAGTGGGCTACAGAGCTGTCATTATAAAGAAAATATTATCAAGGTACATAGAGAAAGGAACTCTTTCCTAGCTTGAAACTCTGGAAGGAATTTCCCCCATGGGTCATTTTGTAAAAGATAGCTAACTAGGTTAGGAACAACCCTATCACTGGGGGAAAGGGAAGTATTCTACCTGTGACTTATACATAGCCAGCTGTGCAGTGATAAGGTAGTGCCTCTGTGAAGACCTTTCTACAGGGGACTTCTAGCTTTCTCCATGATATAAACAAGCACTAGAATGTTGTTTCCTTACCCTTTCAATATCAATGTTGTTTTTCCTTACCCTTTCAAAAAAGGCCCTCTTTATTTAACCTGTTCTGTGGGTCAGTGACTTGAGTACCAGGATTTCAGGGGTACTTAATAAAATTACATCACTAAAATTTCACATGACAGGTTGGGAAGCTATTAATCATATGTGGAAGAATATGAAATACGGTGTCAGAAAATGTAAGTTAGGGTCACAGTTCCCATTTCTTACTGGCTGCATGACCTTGGACAAGTTACTTCATCATTTGAAGCCTTCATTTCCTTATTCTTTACAGTGAGAATAATAGATTTCTTCTTATTATAATTAAATGGGATAATTTGTATGAAAGCACTTATAAACTGCAAAGGTCTGTTAGTTATTATTATGTTACCTCTCCAGAAGTCTCTTTACCTTAAAATTAGAGGTCATTGTGGTCATTTTTCTCTCCAGGCAATTCAATGCAGTTTATAAGCACTCGGTAAGATAGTTGCTTTGTATTCATGCATAGACCATTCATCTTCTGGAAGGTTTCTGAAAACAAAACAAAGCAAAAATTTAAAAAAAACCAACAACAACCAAAAAAAATTTCTTTTTTACTTTTCTTCTTGAAGAAGTGACCAGTAAGATAGATTTTCTAGTTCATTTTTATATATTAAAGAAAAATTTGTTTACCCTATGGCACAAAACAGTAAGGCCATTTTCCCCACTAATAAAAACAGGAATAGAGAGGAATTCCAGGACAATGAACAAAGACCAAGTGTGTAAGCACATGCATGCTTGCAACACAATCGTTAAGTTTGACTGCGGTTCAACTTGTAGTACCGCCAGTCCCTCCTCAACAAATTTGATAAAGTAGTCAGTAAATTATTTTGTAAAAGATTATGCTAACAACCAGTTGGTTGTGTGTAGTTGGGAGCTTAGAGAGCTTAAAGGCAGACAGGTGACTATGGGGCTGTCACAGTCATCCAGACCCAAGGGAAAGTGACAACCCAAGCTTAACAGTAGTAGCTGTAGGAAAAGGGAGAGGGTAGTCTGTGAGAGATGTCTGTTATTTACTAATATTTAACCCTTTCTGAGTCATCAATTGCTTGGAAAGTCTCCTGGAAACTGTGAGGCCTCTTGCAGGAAAAATGCAAATACACTTTAAAAGAAAGTAATTTCCAATCCCTCCCACAGACATATGTGTATATATGTATAGATTCATGTGTGCACACACGTACACACACACATCCATCTTGAGAGAGGAAAAATGCTTGTAGACAAAGGAAACACAGCATTAATGAAGAATTACCAATTTCTAAAAGAGTTTCCAAATTCCTGAGAGTACCCCAGACGCTGGATTTCTGGAGTTGAAAGTTTTCATACCTATGATCAGCGCTAAAAATATCACCAAAGTCATACGCAAACAATGAATCATGGAACACTACATCAAAAACTAATGATGTTATGTATGGTGATTAACGTAACATAATAATAAAAAAAATATATCACCAAAGTCTATCAGAGAATGATGTAGAGTCTCTCTTCCATTTGGGAAGATCTGAGCATGAGATCAACAACAGTTCATACCTTAAATAAGTATCAGCCATAGTAGATTTGGGAAAGGATTAAATGAAACATTTCAAATTATAAGATGTCAAGTAAGAGAGTTTTAGTGTGTACAGGTGTGGGATCTCTAATATAAATTTAATATATATTTTATCTGCTCACATATTCCTGAAGCACAGATAGTTTTGTGCACATTTTTTGATACAGTGATAGATACACAGGACATGGGCATATGCGAGGCTGACCCTGTATACTAACAGTGATGTCCAGAAGCCTGTGTGTCTCTTAGATCTTGAATTTCTTTATTGGCCACATATATTCTCAGCTATAAAATTCTAAGCTGGAGAAAACGAAAAATGTTCATCATTTTCTACTTTTATTTTTTTAATGCCGAGAAATTTTCTCCATAAAGATTTAATTTGTTGTTTTAGTAGATAATGTATTTGATTCATGATTTACAAATAAGAAAGTGTAAATAATTGTATAATATTCAGTGAAGAAAATCTCTCTATAGTACCTATGACCTCAGGTTCCCACTTCTTTTCATATGCAACCATGGTGTCAGGTATATCCTTTCAGGGCTATTTAATCAAAATACAAGCAAATATGAATATATCTTCTTTTTCCCCTTTACTTCTCCCTTTTAAGCTAATTAACAAATAGTACCATACTCTACACTCTGTTCTTCATCTTGCTTTTTTAGTCTATTAATTTAAATTAATGAATATCTTTCCATAACAGAAAATAGAGCACTACCTGGTATTTAATTGTATGAATGTACCATAATTTATTTCACTATCTCCTATATTGCTTCTGGTATGTTGTTACTATAAGCAATGCTATAATGAATAACCTTGTTTATATTTTAGATGTGCAGGCATATATCTGATGGATACATTCCCAAAAGTTAAATCACTATTCAGGGCATATGTATATTTGTCCTTTTGATAAGTATTGCCAAGTTGCCCTCCTTAGAGGTTATAATTATTTACCCCATCACCGGCAATATACAAGAAAGTTTTATGTCCTGACCAATAAAACATGTTACCAAACTTTTGGACCTTTGCTTATTTGGCAGGTGAAAAATAGTATCTCTGTGCCATTTCTTGTGTTCTGAGTGAACTTGAGCTTCTTTTCATATGCTTACTTTCCATTCGTATTTTCTCTCTAAACTACCCGTTCATACCCTCTGCCCATTTTGGGGATGTTATTGGCCTATTTTTATTGATTTAAAGAAGTTCTTTATCATTAGGCACACAGCCCTATGTATGTATTATGAGTTACAATGATCTTCCCCAATTTTGCATTTGTTTGTTGGCTGGCTGACAGGGAGGAAAAGGGGCTTCTTTTATTCATTTCCACTTTTGTATCATCACCATTCCTTATACCTAGAAACATCTGCTTCATGGTTGGTTTCTACCTGCGGATTGTCGCGTCAAAGAAAAATTGCACTGGATGGGGTTAAGGAAGACTTTATTCAAGACTGTGGCAATCGGAGTAAGAGACTGAATTTAACTCCCCTGAAACAAAAGTGGAAGAGTTTTTAAGTGGTAGGGTGAGCTATTGGAAAAGTACTGAAGGACAGTTATGGGGGGAGATTGGTCAATGTAATTAGGCCATCTGTGTTTGCTAATTGATGCTTATTGAAATTAGGCTCCTACCTTCCCCCAAGCCTGGGAGTGAGGGGCGATATCAGTCTTTTTTCTTTATATTAAAGTTATTTATTTTATTTTATTATGTTATGTTAATCACCATACATTACATCATTAGTTTTTGACGTAGTGTTCCATGATTCATTGTTTGCATATAACACCCAGTGCTCCATGCAGAACGTTCCCTCTTTAATACCCATCACCAGGCTAACCCATCCCCCCACCCCCCTCCCCTTTAGAACCTTCAGTTTGTTTCTCAGAGTCCATAGTCTCTCATGGTTCGTCTCCCCCCTCCAATTTACCCCCCTTCATTTTTCCCTTCCTACTATCGTCGTCTTTTTTTTTTTTAACATATAATGTATTATTTGTTTCAGAGGTACAGGTCTGTGATTCAACAGTCTTAGACAATTCACAGCGCTCACCATAGCACATACCCTCCCCAATGTCTATCACCCAGCCACCCCATCCCTCCCACCCCCCACCACTCCAGCAACCCTCAGTTTGTTTCCTGAGATTAAGAATTCCTCATAGCAGTGAGATCAGGGTGATATCATTCTGAAGGCTGCATTTCAAAAGGATGGCTTTCAGGCCCTTGGGAAGATTTTCCTTGGTTGTAAAACCAGCAAGAGCCTGGAAGAAGATTTACATCTCAAGGAAACAGAGAAATAATTTACAGTTGTAAATTTTCTAAAGTAAATGATCTAAGAAAATGGAGGTCAGGGGCCTATGGTGAGGAAGAAATCTGTCTAAAGTTTAGTCAAGCTGAGGGGACATTAACCCACAGCTAATCTATTCTCTAATAACTCTTTCTGTCTGTAACTATCAGATCTCTAATGGAGATTCCCCCTCTTCCTTGAGAGAGTCATCTGATCACTCAGGACACTCTATTTGTCAATCAAACTGAGTTAGAGGAATCACACTGCTAAATGCAGTGGTTTCATATGATTTCATGTTTATGAGTGTTTACATACATAGGCCAGAAAACACCTACGTGGTGCAGGTACTCCCAGAACCCTTCACATGCTAGAGTATTTTATACCAAGTTTCATAGGACTCTTAATTATAAGAATAATAGGGGTGCCTGGGTGGCTCAGCCGGTTAGGTGTCTGCCTTTGGCTCAGGTCATGGTCCCAGGGTCATGGGATCGAGCCCCACATCGGGCTCCCTGCTCAGCGGGGAGTCTGCTTCTCCCTCTACCCTTCCCCCTTGCTCATGATCGCTCTCTTTCACTCTCCCTGTCTCTCTCTCCAATAAATAAATAAAATCTTTAAAAATAATTATAAGAGTAATAATTAACTTTTTAGGAGGCACTTAGTATAAGCCAGGTGCTGTTGTATGCTCCTTACTTGTATTAATTCACGTAATCCTGACAAATACTCTATGTATTCTCCCACTTTACAGACTATAAAACAGAGGAACAGAAATTAAGAAACTTGCCCAAGCTCATTTAAACAGGAGCAATGGGATTTAAATCCACTCTGATTCCAGAACCCAAGATTTTAATTTCTATGTTAATCTGCCTTGCTTTCTAATCTTTCAAGAGTTTTGCCAGGGAGCCGGGGAGATATTTTCTTTTAAGAATTGTTCGGGAGGTGATATAATGGGGTAAACTGAAAGATCTTGGAGCTTAGCTGGCCTCCTTACTTCTGAGCCTATGGGCAGCAGGTCAGAACCAGTGACTGCAGAGGCTCCCCAGCCAGAACACCACTGTGGCAGCCACTTACCAGAGAATCCCTTAATAATCTGTTCTATGAATTAGTAATCAGATATTTTCCATAAAGCACTGTGAAAGAATTCAATAAAGACACCTAGGGAAATTAAAATAAGCCATTTTACTCCATAAGAATTCAGAGGACTTAGGGAGAAACATCTGTCAAGGCCAGGGAAATAGAAGAATGCTGGGGGTGGAAAGGTGAGAAAAAAGATTTTTTTTTTTAATCCAAAAAGCAGAAGTTAGAAGGAGAGCATCCTTTTTTTTTTTTTTTTTGTCAAGCCCTCACCTTTGGACCCTTGTCTTGTCACTGGGCTGGGGCAATAATGTGTATAGAGGGAAAAATATAGACTGGATTTTAATCGAAGATCCATTACTTATTAGGTGAGGCATCTTGTGCAAAATACTTATCCACTCTGAGTCTGTTTTCTCATCCGTATAATCGGCATACCTCTTTAGAGTTGTAAAAATTAGAGATAATGTCTAAAAAGTGCTACTTATGCAATAGTCACTCAACAATTTATGAATATTAATATGCTTCAGCAAGCTTTCAGTCATCAGCTGAAGAGCTCAGAGCAAAGAGCAAAGCAGGATGAGATTGAAACCAGGGACCAGGTCTCTTTCCAGGGGGCTATTGAAAGAGTTGTCTGACCTTGTGGTGGTAAATGATGAACAAAAAGGATCACATAGGCAAGGAAAGGAAAAGACAGCCCATGGTTATAGTCAGTATCAAGTCCAACTTAAAGATGTCAAAGATCTTAAGAGGAGATAGGAAGCATAATAGAAAATTAGGGTAGTCAGAACCAACATAAACCAGATTTTGAGAAACAATTTCCATATAAAGCAAGACTAGCGGGAAAGAGGACTAGCAGCTGCAAGACAACTAGATTTCAAGATTTAGTAGGTCCTCAGAATAGGAGCACAGGGATATAGATCAAATGAACCCCTTTATAAGATTGACACACGGGGGTAAAAAGTCTCAGGGAAAGAGGAGAATGAGAGGGACAGGGCCTTGAAAGTAAAAAGGTTAGCATAACATTTTTGGCTGCTGTAACCAAGAGACTCAACATAATAGTGGCTTAAACAAGATAAAAATTTACTTCTCTCACGTTGAAGTTTGGATCAGTGGTCTAAGGTGATACGGCAAAAATCATCAAAAAGCATCAGGGACCATGTTCTTTCTGTCTTGTTGTTCTGCCACCTTTAATAGCTTCCATCTCTGATTCAAAATAATGTCCTCAGCTTTCACCATCCCTTCCACTTTCCAAATAATGGCAGGTAAAAGAGGACTACGTTTTCCATTTTAAGGACACAACCCAAGGTTGCACACCTCATTTCTCCTCACACACTGTTGGCCAGGACGTAGTCACACAGCCACACCAGACTGCAAAGGAAACTGGATGTAGTCTTTGGTGGGGCAGCCAACAAAACTTCTGTTACTATTAATTAAAATTACTAAACTTTTATCTATACCGTGGACATCAAAACAGAAGTTCAATTATGGAATCCCAGGACCCATGATGTTGTGTCAAACCATGCCTTCTTAAAGGAGGTAAGTCGGAGCCTTGCCAGACACCATGTTTCCATTCGTATTTAGAGGAAACCTACAGGTCTCAAGACTTTGGGCTCTACCAAACCTCCTGGACTGTCGTTTTATTCCTATTCTATTAAGTGACAGCAAAATTAATTTGTAAAATACACATTACCAGCAAAGAAAGCTATGGATTTTTTAAAGAAATGTGTATTTTTTACTTTCTAGTAAAAAAAAAAAAAAGCTAAAACTAAATGCTTACAAAGTCTTGTAAAATGAAAGAAATGACAATAAAGCTTGCAGAATACCAAATGATTCACCACATTTATGAATTTTACTCTATCTGTGAGACCTAGTAATATGCCCAGAGTCCCAGTGCTAGTAAGTGGTAAAATCAGAATTTAAACCCAGCCCTATCTAATGCAAAAGTAAAGTTTTTCCCATGTATACTTAAACATTTTTATAAGCTGCATGGGAGAAAAACATCAATTTGACTATGACACACACTATTTTATCACTTAGAATTTTTATTTTATATTAAAAGAGCTCTAATATATTTAGGCATTTTTAAAATCACATATCATTCTTGGGCATACATAAAAAGGAAAATATAAGCAAGTTAAATTGTTTCAGATTTTTCTAAAACTTCCTCAGCGTCCAAATCTGACTCTTCTGAATAGGCTCAGTTTTGACTCAGTCACTGGGGTCCATGTTTTTCCATACAATATTATCTTCTGTGCCACCAAGAACTTTGGTGATGAAGCATTTCCTAAAATAAACTATAAAAGAACTAAAAACTTGGGCTCTTAAGTTGGCTTTGCAATCATATAGAGCTAGTCTACCTTTCTTACCCATTTTGGAAAATTTTGATGCTGGTGCATTTGATGACCACACAGGTAAAGACAAGGACAACTATGCTGACCACTGTCTGGCCAACAATGGCTATACAATATCAATTTTAAGCCACATTACAATTACTGAGTGTTCCAATGTTAAAAAAAAAAAAAAGTGCAAAGTGCACCTTAGAATTTATGAAACAATACTTCCATTTGGTTCTTTAACTTTATTCAAGGGAATGCTTTGGTACTTACAAACAGTTCTGCTCACTTACTTTAGAGTCCCTCTCCCAATCTGCCTATGATGGATCTCAAGCCCCCGAAGACCATGTCTTCCGAGGTGGTTCCAAGGTAATCTTCATTAGGTGAGTCTCAGTGGAATTTCCCCACAGCCCAATTAGTAAGCCTGATGACAAGGTTTCTACTCTTCCCTGATGCCTTGAGAGTGCCACAGTTGTGACTTGCAGGCCTCTGAGATAGGCTGAGAGGAGGCAAAAAGGGAATTGAGGGCAGGTAAGTGATGTATCGCAGAAAGGTTTGAAATAAGCAGTTTGGGCTGAGAGTGTGGCAGCTGAGATGACCTGCGGCCAGACCTGCCGGTGCCTCCTGGGACCTCATCTCTGGGCAGAGAGAAGCAGATGCTGAAATGGCGCCGGAGCCATTGGAATCCTATTAGAGGAAACAGGTCACTGGCGGGCGTAATTGGCCTTTTGTGAAGCTGCAGGAGTGGGAAACGAACCTCAGAAAAGTGACAGAAAAATAGCAGAAACTTCCATAGAACCTGCTGTGCAGTTCAAAGACAGAACATAGGGTGATGGGCAGAAAAAGTTCGATCTGGAGCCAGACAGACCTGGGTGGGAATCCTGGTTCTGGCACTCACTCTCAATACAGTTGTGCATAGGCATGCTGATCTCTGAGCACAGTTCCTTTACCTTCTCGAAAAATGAGATAGCCATCATCAGTATGTCACCAGGATGACCAGAGGTGAGAATGGAAGTAATGTAGCGCTGAGCAGGCATGCAGGAAATCCAGCACTTTTCAGTGTCATATACCTGTCACAGAGAGTCTCGAGGTCCCCGAGTGCAGCACTAGGCCCTGAAAGCATTGAGGGGAGTCTCTCATTCCTCGAAAACTGGGAATTATCTTTAACCCTTGAAAATGATACGTTTGTGTAAATTTTATATTTGGTTTCCAAAGCAACCATCAGTGCAAAGGCCACATAAGTAGAAGTCCATATTTGTTCAACAAACATTTACCAAATGCCGATTATGTGCTAGGCACTGGACTAAGTTTTGCAGATTGAGCAAGCATGAGCCAGACAAGAAAAAATACCAATGCCATGGGCAAACCAGTGTTAGCAGAAGGAGGAAATATTTCTGCCAACATGAATGGTCAGAGTAGCTTTGTACAGGGGGGCAAGTGAGCTGCTGGAATCTGAAGCTTAACTAGGCTTTTCACTTACAAATGAAGATATATGTGCACATATAAAGGCATGGAAAAGTGTAGAATAAACAGAGGAGAGTGTTGGTTGGAATTTGAAATAATAGGAACAAGAGATGAAAATATAGGCTGGAGCCTAACTGTGGCAAACCTTTCATTCCCAGGTTTGCCTTTTTCGGGAGGCAGACCGCTGCAGGTTTCATCATGAGAGCAATGTTTGGGAAGAATTAATCTGGCAGCAGCATGGAAGAACTGTGGTCGCCCATGTGTGCAAATGCCACATTAGACAAAATCAGTATGCAGAATGGACTTTTTTTCTTTTCTGCTTGCTTATTTTTCCCTGTAGCATGAGGCTCTGAATTGTACTTTATGGCAGATTAGATTGCCTGGGAACTACGGAGAAAGCCAGCCCTTTACCTTAGGTCTTCTTGGGAAGATGCACATTGGGGTGAATATTTCTTGTCACTTCACCAAGAGGTTTGGGGTTTGCCTGGCAGGAAAAAAACTGTCTGCCTGGGTTGCTAATCCCTCAGGAAAAGATGAATAACAAGGCAGAAGAGCTCCAGGTCTGCTCTGACCCAAGGCAGTAATTCTGCCTCATTACCACTTCAATGGGCCAGTCAACAAAATTAGCACGGCTTGCCCTCCACTGGATGTTGTCTGTTCCACTTTGTTCTTGTGTTTCATACAGCTACAGAATCCAAAGATGAGAATCATCAACTAGCAGGCAGAACTGTGGGATCCTTCCTGGTTAAAATAAGATAATTATCTCTCCTTTGAGGTGAACTTAATCCAGAGGAGAATCATTTCAACACAAATATTTCTAAGAACTTACTGTATGCAAAGAATCATAAAGGGCAGAAGAAATCTAAGAGGACTTTTCTGTTCTCAGGAAGATTAAGGCTTAATTTAGGAAAAAAACTTGTACTGGAATAACAATGACACAAGATAGTGTTTGACAAATTCTCATGGGTTGCACAGAATGGAGCTTTAGGAGTTCAGAGGAGCCAGATTTCACTTATTGATGGTGCTCAGTCCAGAAAGAGGAAAAGTATGGAGGAGATAAAATTTTAAACTGTGACTAGTCATAGGAAGCAGTACAATCAACTTTACAGTTAGAATGACCTGGATATAGCTTTCTGCTAACATTGCTACTAGCAGTGTGAGCCTGGAAAATCATTTAGTTTCTCTGTCCTTCATCTATAAAACAATGATAGCAGTCATCTATTTCATAGACTTCATGTGAGGATTCCAAAAAATAATACATGTAATGTGCTTACTTATGAAGAGCTTGACTTGTAGTAAATTGACATTAATAGTTGCAGTGTTCTTTTGTTATTGTTGGATAAAGTTCCACAAATAAGAGCAATTTATTCTATAAACTAGAATCACAGACATATCAACTACCTAAGTGGTCCTTGGAAGCCCTGAGGGACCCAGATGGTCCTGGGGGACCCAGATACCGATGGATCTCCTGAGACTAATAGGATCTAACATCCAGAGGTTATCCTCTGCCTACTAGAAGTTTCCACCACTAAACAGCTATATAGCCTCAGTCAAATCACACACACACAGTCTGTCATGGCAGTCTGTCAGTTACTTCTCTCTTAAAATGAGGAGAATAGGCCTTTATTTGGAACCACATAGAACCACAAAGGACCCTGCATAGCCAAAAGCATTTTAAGAAAGAACAAAGCTGGAGGTATCATGCTCCCTGATTTCAAATTATACTACAAAGTATACTAATAAAAACAGTATGATATTGTCATAAAAATAGACACACAGATTAATGAAACAGAATAGAGCCCAGAAATAAATTCATGCATATATGGTCAATTAATTAGGACAAAGGAGCCAATATTATGCAATGGGGAAAGAACAATCTCTTTAATAAATGGTGCTGGGAAAACTGGACAGCTATGTGCAAAAGAATGAAACTGGACTAGAATCTTACACCTTATACAAAAATGAACTCAAAATTGGGGCTCCTGGGTGGCTCAGTCAGTTAAGTGTCTGACACTTGATTTTATGCTCAGGTCATGATCTCAGGGTTGTGAGATCGAGCCCCCATGTTAGGCTCTGCCCTGGGTGAAGAGCCTGCTTGGGATTCTCTCTCTCTCCCTCTCCTTGTGCCCCTCCCCCCCCAAAATTAACTCTGCCCCCCCCAATTAACTCAAAATGGATTAAAGACTTGAATATAAGATCTGGAACCATAAAACTCCTAGAAGAAACCATAGACAGTAACTTGACATTGGTCTTAGTGATATTTTTTTGGACCTGACTCCAGAGGCAAAAGAAGCAAAAGCAAATATAAACAAATGGGACTACAGCAGACTAGAAAGCTTCTGTACAACCAAGGAAACCATCAACAAAATGAAAAGGCAACCTACTGAATGGGAGAAGATATTTGCAAATCATATATCCAATAAGAAGTTAATACCCAAAATATATAAAGAACTCTTATAACTCAATAACAAAAAAAAAATCTGTTTAAAAGATGGCAGCATCACAATTCCAGACTTCAAGCTCTATTACAAAGCTGTAATCATCAAGACAGTATGGTACTGGCACAAAAACAGACACATAAATCAAGGGAACAGAATAGAGAGCCCAGAAATGGACCCTGAACTCTATGGTCAACTAATCTTCAAAAAAGCAGGAAAGAATGTCCAATGGAAAAAAGACAGTCTCTTCAACAAATGGTGTTGGGAAAATTGGACAGCCACATGCAGAAGAATGAAACTGGACCATTTCCTTACACCACACACAAAAATAGACTCAAAATGGTGGAAAGACCTAAATGTGTGTGAGACAGGAGTCCATCAAAATCCTAAAGGAGAACACAGGCAGCAACCTCTTCCACCTCAGCTGCAGCAACTTCTTCCTAGAAACATTGCTGAAGGCAAGGGAAGCAAGGGCAAAAATGAAGTATTGGGACTTCATCAAGATAAAAAGCTTTTGCATAGCAAAAGAAACAGTCAACAAAACCAAAAGACAGCTGACAGAATGGGAGAAGATATTTGCAAATGACATATCAGATAAAGGGGTAGTATCCAGAATCTATAAAGGACTTATTAAACTCAACACCCAAAGAACAAATGATCCAATCAAGAAATGGGCAGAAGACATGAACAGACATTTTTCCAAAGAAGACATCCAAATGAGGGTGCCTGTGTGGCTCAGTCGGTTAAGCATCTGCCTTCAGCTCAGGTCATGATCCCAGGGTCGTGGGATCGAGCCCTACATTGGGCTCCCTGCTCAGTGGGGAGCCTGTGCTTTCCTCTTCCTCTGCCTCTCCCCTGCTCATGCTCACGCTCTTTCTCTCGTGTGCACACTCTCTCTAATAAATAAATAAAATCTTTAAAAAAAAAAAAAAGAAGACATCCAAATGGCCAACACACATGAAAAAGTGCTCAATATCGCTCGGCATCACGGAAATCCAAATCAAAACCTCAATGAGAAAAAAAAAAAAAACCTCAATGAGATACCACCTTACACCAGTCAGAATGGCTAAAATTAACAAGTCAGGAAATGACAGATGTTGGCGGGGATGCAGAGAAAGGGGAACCCTCCTACACCGTTGGTGGGAATGCAAGCTGGTGCGGCCACTCTGGAAAACAGTATGGAGGTTCCTCAAAAAGTTGAAAATAGAGCTACCGTATGATGCAGCAATTGCACTACTGGGTATTTACCCCAAAGATACAAATGTAGGGATCCGAAGAGGTACGTGCACCCCAATGTTTATAGCAGCAATGTCCACAATAGCCAAACTATGGAAAGAGCCTAGATGTCCATCAACAGATGAATGGATAAAGAAGATGTGATATACATATACAATGGAATATTATGCAGCCATCAAAAGGAATGAAATCTTGCCATTTGCAACGACATGGATGGAACTGGAGGGTATTATGCTGAGCGAAATAAGTCAATCAAAGAAAGACATGTATCATATGACCTCACTGATATGAGGAATTCTTAACCTCAGGAAACAAACTGAGGATTGCTGGAGTGGTGTGGGTGGGAGGGATGGGGTGGCTGGGTGATAGACATTGGGAAGGGTATGTGCTACGGTGAGCACTGTGAATTGTGTAAGACTGTTGAATCACAGACCTGTACCTCTGAAATAAATAATACATTGTATGTTAAAAAAAAAAAAAGAGCTAGCAGGAAGGGAAGAATGAAGGGGGGAAAATCGGAGGGGGAGACGAACCGTGAGAGACTATGGACTCTGAGAAACAAACTGAGGGTTCTAGAGGGGAGGGGGGTGGGGAAGGGTTAGCCTGGTGATGGATATTATAGAGGGCACATTCTGCATGGAGCACTGGGTGCTATACTCAAACAATGAATCATGGAACACTACATCAAAAAAAAAAAAAGAAAGAAAGAAAAGAAATAACAATACCAATGCAATATTATACTCATGTGAAGGGAAAGTACAGGGAGCATCTGGTTTTTCTTTAATATCTTATGTTTACCTAGCAAAAAAAAAAAAAATATTGGTAGAAGACCTGAATAGACATTATTCCAAAGAAGACCTACAGATGGCCAACATATACATGAAAAGATGCTCAACATCACTAATCATCAGGGAAATACAAATCAAAACCACAATGAGATAGCACCTTACACCTGTCAGAATAGCTAGTTTCAAAAAGATAAGAAATAACAAGTGTTGGCAAGGATGTGGAGAAAAGGGAACCTTCATACACTGTTAATGAGAATTTAAAACAGTATGGGGGTTCCTCAAAAAATTAAAAATAGAACTATCATATGATCCAGCAATTCCACTACTAGGTATCTATCTGAAGAACACTAATTCAAAAAGATGCATGCACCCCTATGTTCATTTCAGCATTATTTACAATAGCCAAGATAATGGAATCAACCCAAGTGTCCTTTGATCTATGAATGGATAAAAAAGATATCGTATATATACAATGGAATATTATTCAGCCATAAAAAAGAATGAAATCTTATCATGTGTGACAACATGGATGGACCTTGAGGGTATTATGCTAAGCAAAATAAATCAGGGAAAGACAAATACCGTATGACTCTATGTATATGTGGAATCTAAAAAACAAAACAGGGTGCCTGGGTGGCTCAGTCGTTAAGCGTCTGCCTTCGGCTCAGGTCATGATCCCGGGGTCCTGGGATCGAGTTCCGCATCAGGCTCCCTCCTCAAGGGGAAGCCTGCTTCTCCCTCCCCCACACCCCGGCTTGTGTTCCTGCTCTCGCTATCTCTGTCTCTGTCAAATAAATAAATAAAATCTTTAAAAAAAATAAAATAAAATAAAAAATAAAAAACAAAACAAAACTCAGACTCAGACTCACAGATACAGAGAACAGATTGGTGGTTATTGGATAGGAGGGAGCTAGGGTGGGGAGAGGGGCAAAATAGGTGAAGGAGATCAAGAAGTACAAACTTCCAGTTACAAAATAAGTCATGGGAATGTAAATGTACAGCATGGGAAATATAGTCAATAATACTGATTAACTTTGTATGGTGACAGGTGGTAATTAGACATGTAGTAACCATTTTGCAACGTAAAAAAATGTCAAATTACTATGTTGTACACCTAAAACTCATATAATATTGTATGTCACTTATACCTCAATAATAAAGAGATCACAGTCTCTCAAGACTTCAGTTACACATCTCTTAAAATGGGGGAAAGTAGGCCCTAAGAGTCATAGGGGAGACTGTTACAGCTGGAAAGGCTTTAGATCATCTATCCAACCTTTTTATTTGATAGATGAGGAAACTAAAAGCCAGATAATTTAAGCAATTAGTCTGTGATTTCCTGATTCCTAATTCAATTTTTTGTACATTACTTCAGGTGGGGCTATTGAGGGGCCAGACTTCATCTAGTCAAAATTATCAGCCAGAAACTACCAATAACCCAAGTTGAAAGCATGATTTAAAATAATAAAGTTCTAGAGGCACCTGGGTGGCTCAGTTGGTTAAGTATCTGCCTTTGGCTCAGGTCTGATCCCAGGGTCCTGGGATCGAGCCCTGTATCTGGCTCCTTGCTCAACGGGAAGCCTGCTTCTCCCTCTGCCTGCCATTCCCCCTGCTTGTGCTCACTCTCTCTCTATCAAATAAATAAAGTCTTTAAAAAATTTTTAATTAAATAAATAAATAAAATAGGGGTTCCATTGTAATATGGGAATATATTTAAAAAATAATAATAATAAAGTTCTAAAGCATTCCTCAGTTATAGATGTCCCAGGGCCATGGATTGTGGAAAATCGAATATTCTTAGAGGAAGGAACAGTGGACATCTAGGAGGCTTTTTTTTTTTCCTCTCCAGTGGTATTTTATCAGTGAGGAATCATAAATCCATAGAGGTCAGGTAATTTGTCCAGAATCACACAGCTAAGAAGTTGCAGAGCCACACTTAGAACCCAGTTCTTCTGCCTTCTAATCAAGAGTTCTTGCCATTATATCCCTTCCTCTTAGAACAACTGATTCTAAAAACAGGAAAAAGATGGTAGCTGTAGAATATGTTTATGACATTTCATTGCCTTGGCAACGGCATATCAAATTCAAGCACTGTGAGTCACCTGGTAATCCAAACCCCTGCAGTGTCTCTGCTTTTAGGTTTTAGAAGGGGAAATGGTCAAATACAGGCATACAGCTTACCAGGAAGTACTTAAAAGGAAGGGAGGCCAGTAAATGCAGGCATGCACTTGAGTGGCTCCCTGTTGCTATTATACTTATTTAGGGCTTTCAGGTGGCTGAAATCATTGTGCATAAATCATTTGCCATATAACATAAAACTAAAAGCTTGATCTATGGGAATGCAATGTAGTTTTCGAATGAAGACTGCATTTCACTCACCTCAAAATAACTCCCAGTGTTTGCCTCCGAGACCCATTGATTTATGTTATCTCTTGCTCTGTAACAATTTGGATTTGTCACACTTAGCAAAGTAATTTGGTTTCCTACAGGTTTTATTCTGTTTTTTAGAAGCAAGAGAACAGTTTTGTGTTTGGTAGCATGAACACATATCTAAAAATTTTAGCCAGCATCTTTAGAAGAGTATGGATTTATTTTTAGCCATATGCCCCCACCTGAAAAGTTTATGCTGTTAAACATTGATATTACTTGAAAAGTTATGCCCAAGGCATATTGCTTCTTCTTTCCTAGCTAGAAATTGAAATGCTTATAAAGCTTACTGAAAATTTACCAGGTCACTGCAATCAGAGTATATATCTCTTATGCAGAAACTAAGAGAAATAGATTTATTTATACAATCAACCATACAATTTTATTAAGCCACTAATATGTGCATTGTATTATTCAAGATGATTTGGTGACATTGGATTGCACAAGATACACTCCTATGGTTCCAATTCTGTTTTAACACAGTGTTACTGGGTACTTACAGAATGACAGAAAACACATGAATAAGACTCAACATCTACCTTCAGGTTGTTCAGAGTCTATCTGGGGAAATACTCATGAAACAAATTCCCAGACATTTTAATATGGTCTGATTAATATTTAACAATATGGTAAGTTCTAGAAGTTCAGAAGCAAGGACCTAATAGAACCTGAGAGCATAAGGCAGGGCTCCCTGAAGGAGGGAAAGCCTGAGCTCGAGTTTGAGGAAGGAGAGGTTTTGTCAGATGCAAAAAGAAAGGGAAAGCTCTCCCAGATAAAGGGACTAGGATGATTAAAGGTGGTTTCCGGAAATTAAGTATTGTTGGAACCACAAAGTGCATAAGATAGGACCCTGATCATCAAGAAGTAGTAACCCTTTGCCTTGCTAAGGAGCTCACACCTACTTACATCCTAACGTTCTCTTTCAACCTGAGTGTATAGTACAGGTTTACAGATCACTCAACTCAAGGTAGTTGTAGTTGTTATATTAGAGGCCTCCACTGAATTATGCCTTTGAGTATTCACACCCCAGTGTGGTTCCCTCACCTTGAATCTGGGTTGGCCCTAGGGCTCTCATTCACCAACAGAATGTGGTAGAAGTGATGTGTTTTAGTTCTGGGGCTAAGCCCTAGTAAGTCCTAGGACTCGCGAGAGCTCTGAGGTGCTGTATAGAGAAAGAAAGCCATCTCACCTGCAGAGAGACAATGTAGCGAGGACACAGGACACAAGAGAGAGAAGCCTAAGACCCCATGAAAACACAGGAAGCACAATGTCCCAGTGATCCCGTGGCACGAGCAGCTGAGTACATCCACAGCAGTGACCTCCAGTAAGACCAGTAGAAGAACTGCTTGGCTGAGCCCAGCCCATATTGTAATATGGTGATGAAATAAAATGCTTTTTGTTTTAATCCTGTAAGATTTGGGATTGTGACATAGTAATAGATGACCAAAAACAAAATGTATTTTAAAAGTCATACAAATACTATACACATTTAGTAGTATAAGAGCTGTCTGTGGGCTAGAGAAATTATTACCCTCCCAATTATCATTTTATTCTACCATTTTGTTAACAAGTAAGAATTTTTACCAGTTAAGGATTTAGTATAGAATGGAATGCTTCCAAATTGCAAAGCAAGAGTGAACTAATTGCCTGATGTTCGAGTCCTGAGTTGAGAGTTAATCTTCATTTTAGTCACATGTACTTTCTCTATTAACGAGAGATAGGACTTTCCATTAAATAGCCAGTGGGTGCACACATCCAAAGAACCACAAAGGGATTATGGATGGTAAATCACTGAAGTGAGTTCTGCAGCACTCCCAGAGGATGAGCAGAAGGAGACTGATGGTGGTCATCTAAACTGACCATGAGAATTAGGCACTTGTCCAGTTGGATTGTCATTTGCTGTAGCCAGTTACATTTATAGTCTTACTGTTTTCAAGCAAAGTCAAAGCAGAGAGGGAGAAGAGTAAATCCAAAGAGAGGGTAGGGATTAACAGTCTATTGCTCAGTTGTCATAACTGTGAAGAAATATGCTGACCCCATTTTTTTATTTAGAATTAGAAGAAGCCACAGTTACTCTGTTGAGTTCTTACTACACTATTAATTCTTTGTAGTTGAAATTAAAACTTTTTCTTCTGTGTTTGGCTCCTAGCACAGTACCTGGTACACATGGTACTTGCGTGATAGATATTAGTTGATTTGAATGAATGAATGAATGAATGAATGAATGATAAATAAATGAATGAATAAGGTTCAAACTCTTACAACCTTCCTATTCCAATTGGCAGTGTTTATTTTACTTTATGCTTGTTAATAAGTACCTGTTTACTGAGTAATTGGAAATAGCCAGCCAAGTTATTTCCTTCAGATAAAAAATTTTGGCATAAACTATAGATAAAAGTCTTTATCATCCTCTCTTTATCACCAACCTCATGTGATTTGACTGTTGTAAATATTTGTTTTCCTTTGTTAAACCCTTTATGAGGAAGAATATTTATTACTTGGCTTCTTTTTCAGCAAAAGAGAAAGGAATATATACATGCAGAATTTATTATACAAATTTTCTGCACACCTGAAAGATCACCTAAGTGAAAATACCTAAGTAGTGGCATAACACTAAAATAACTTTATTTCTAAGGGCTAGGTCTCTGGTAAATATAATAAATTTATTCAACTTCTCCAGAAATAAGAAGCTTTCTTTAAAGTACTAAATCAATACTCATCATGATAGCTTGAATAATAACACAGTATGTTCCTTAATAATCATTTTCAAACACATCCACCTACTAGTGAGTTAAGAGTATTTATTCAGTGCTCATGGGAGACTTGACTGTATCTTCAGAGTTCCTAGTTTTTCTTTTCTACCCAAGAAATAACATGTTTCAAAGATAGCCTGTTGCTCTCATGGATTGGGAATACTTATTCTGGCTCTCTGACTACATTCTTTAATCAATAACATCTTATCATAATCAGAATATGATAAAATTCTTACAATAACCTACAAGACTCTGCATGATCTGGCGCCCAGCTACCTTCCCTATCCGTTTCCTACTATTCTCCCTTTCTTTACTCTGCCCCACAACAAAGGCCTTCTTACTGTCTTCAAACACACGAAGCACCCTGCCACATCAGGCCCTTAATATGCTATTCCCACTGCCTACAACAACACTTTCTCCAGGCAGCCCCATGGCTCAACTTCCCTTCAGATGTTTTTTCAAATGGCACTTTGGGAGAGGCTGTCTCCTTCTAACTTTCTTTATTAAGCCATAGCTCTTAGCATTTTATGGGTTATAGATTCTTTTCGAGAATCTGATGAAAGCTAAGAAATCTCAGAAAAATGTGTGATTGCACACAAAAGTTTGCATATCATTTTGGAAGCTTTACTGACCACCTGAAGCCCTTCCATGTACCTCTTTAGGATCTGTAGATCTAAGATTAAAACCCTAATCTAGAGGTAATACCAATTAAGTGTTCTGGTGCCACGAAGTTCAAAACCCAGCCCAGAACAGGAACCAAGTAGCAATTCCCTGAGCTGTTGAGAGTCCTGACTTCTATAGATGCCATTTCTTCGCCTATTTTCTTCTGAGTATTTCCTGGCACCTTCATATATTTAACAAATGCTTATTGAATGCATAGGTGCCTTGGCTTGATCAAGAAAGAAAAAGAACAAAGATTTCTGCGCTTACGGAGCTTATATTTATTGCTGATCCCAAAGACTGCCTAGAATCTTCACTCTGTTGTAAAATTACACCTCTTTTATTCTCCAGTGACTTCCTTGAATTTAAACAAGCTGAGGATATAACACTAGGTCTTGGCTATACCCCCATTACCATCCCAGCAAAGGTCAGTAACTTCCCCACCTACGCATAGAACAAAGGAAAAAAATTACTTCTGATAGACACTTATAAAATTACAGTAGTAATGACATGATGACAAAAAAAAAAATAAGAATTTGAAACCAGTTTGCCATTCCTGCTTAGAAAGACTGAAATCTACTACAAAGCTCTACTATTAAATTTCAGGATACTAAAGACAACCATCTAGCCATTCTATTGAAACAATTTTATAGCAAGGCTACAAAAATTCTCTAATTGACTTGGGAACAATGATAGCAGTGAACCTGAAGGTAAGTATTTAGATTCATGTGAAAAAGTTTGTCAGAATCATAAACATTTTATCTAATTCAAAATTAACCATATAACAGGAAGCATTTCAGCTATAATGTGTTACCTACTCAGAACTGAATAAATTAAACTAGAATGCAAGTCTTTTTCTACTGTTTGTGCCCCAATCTTGCCCTCCTGCAGAAACAACTCTCTTTAGAATCAAAGCGTTTCATTGAATTTGTCTTCTTTAGGGCATTAACCAGAGTGCCTCTGTGTTAATCCAACAGCCAAGGGACACTTCTGGTCTGTGCCTGAACCAGTTCATAGCTTTCTGTTTCCACAGTTAGGCCTGTGCCTGAACCAGTTCATAGCTTTCTGTTTCCACAGTTAGGCCTGTGCTGTTCTTCCTTTGACCTTCTTCATCACTCTCTTTCTCCTACCTCCTCCTCCTCCCTGCCTAACATATCCTCTCTGATGCTTTAGATGAGATGACATCAAGGCACTTGTTCTGTGATAGTCACACTTAGAGCAGCAATCACTGAGACACACTGGGTATGTGTCTGTCCACAGACTCTTTAAAATAGGAAAAATAGGATGAGCCACAGGAAGATCAGACCGGAAAGATGGCAGGTAGCTTTTATGCCTTCTCATTTTATTTTTTTCAGGAAAATAGAAAAGCCCAAAAGTTCTATTTCTCCCCTGAACCTTTTTTTTTTTTTTAAAGATTTTATTTATTTGGGGCGCCTGGGTGGCTCAGTTGGTTAAGCGACTGCCTTCAGCTCAGGTCATGATCCTGGAGTCCCTGGATCGAGTCCCACATCGGGCTCCCTGCTCAGCGGGGAGTCTGCTTCTCCCTCTGACCCTCCCCCCTCTCATGTGCTCTCTCTCATTCTCTCTCTCTCTAATAAATAAATAAAATCTTTTTTTTTAAAGATTTGACAGACAGAGCACAAGCAGAGGGAGAGAGAGGGAGAAGCAGGCTCCCTGCTGAGCAAGCAGGGAGCCCGATTTGGGACTCGATCCCGGGACCCTGGGATCATGACCCGGGCCGAAGGCAGCTCCTTAACCGACTGAGCCACCCAGGCATCCCTCCCCTGAATCTTATCAAGAGAAAGACTGACTGTGTGTTGTGTCTTTCTCATTTTCTGCAGTCACATTACAAATTTCACCATCCATATGAGTCAGATTTCTCCAGAGAAACAGAACCAGTAAGATAGACACACACACATACACATACACACACACATAGATAGATATGTATTATATATTATTTTATTATTATTATATTTTATAATATGTAGCATATATAATATACATTCTCAATATATCATATACATACAGTTGACCCTTGAATAACACGGGTTTGAACTACAAGGGTCCACTTTTATGCAAGGTTTTTTCCCATAGATACAGTGCATTGCTGTAAATGTGTCATCTCTTTCTTATGATTTTCTTAAAAACATTTTCTTTTCTCTAGCTTATTTTATTGTAAGAATACAGTATGTAATACATATAACCTACAAAATACATGCTCATAAACTCTTTATGTTATTGGTAAGGCTTCTAGTCAATAGTAGGCTATTAGCAGTTAAGTTTTTGAGGAATCAAAAGTTGTATGTGGATTTTTGACTGCCTGTGGGATCAACAACCCATGTTCTTCAAAGGGTATACATGTATAAATAACCCTAACCTAACCTAACCTAACCCTCATGTTCTTCAAAGGGTTTACGTATGTATATGTGTGTGTATATACAATACATACACTCCACTAGGGGGCGCCAGGTTGGCTCAGTCAGTTAAGCATCTGACTCTTGATTTCAGCTCAGGTCATGATCTCAGGGTTATGAGATCGAGCCCTGGGTCGGACTGTGCCTGAGTGTAGAGCCTGCTTATGATTCTCTCTCTTCCTCTCCCTCTGGCCCCCTCCACCCGCCATCTAAAATGTATATAAGATAGATGATAGATAGATAGATAGATAGATAGATAGATAGATAGATAGATAGATAGATAGCTTTATTATAAGGAAGGAATTGACTCACACAATTATGGAGACTAACAAGTCAGCAGTAGTTGACAAGTGAGAGACCCAGAAGAGCTGATGTATAGTTTCAATATGAGTCCAAAAGCCAGCAGGTTCGAGACCCAAAAAGAGCCAATGTTTCACTCTGAATCGGAGGGTCATAAAAGACCAGTGTCCCAGTTCAACAGTCAGGTAGGAGTTCCCTCAGCCTTTTTGTCTTTGCTTTATTCAGGTCTTCAGTTGATTGGATAAGGCCCACCCACATTAGGAAGGGAAACCTGCTTTATTCAGTCTACCCATTCAAATATTGATCTCACCCAGAAATATCCTCACAGACACACCCAGAATAATGTTTGGTCTGAATAATGCCTGGGCACCTTGTGGCCATGTCAAGCTGACACATAAAATTAACCATCACACCATCCAACTTTACATGCTTCAATGACAGAAAAGAATCTGGAGACAAGAGAGGATATAATCAGTTCTTGCCACTGATTGCCGATCACTGAGAGCTGGCAGTGGAGTGTCAAGACTGGCACTTTTTTTTTGTATAAAATCCAAAAGAAGCAGATGTGCCCTGTTATCTTTCTTCTGCTCTGAGACTGTTCAGTTTAATGGTTTGGAAGGCTAAGGCTGACAGTAAAAGGATAATAACTTTTTTTTTTTTAATCTCTAGCTAACAATATAAGGAAGTGCTTTATGGAAGCTTTTGTCTTTATATTCTGTATCGCAAGTGGTATAGTAGTTCCCTATCGCTGCATAACAAACTATCCCAAAACGTAATGGCTTAAAACAGTAGATTTCTATTATCTTTTGCAGCTTCTGTGAGTTAGGAATTGTAGAGCAGCTTAGCTGAGTAATCCTTGTTCAAGATCTCTCATGAGGTTGCAGTCAAGAAGTTGGCCCGGAAGTCAATCAGAGAAAGACATACATCATATGATCTCGCTGATAGGAGGAATTCTTAATCTCAGGAAAGAAACTGAGGGTTGCTGGAGTGGTGGGGAGTGGGAGGGATGGGGTGGCTGGGTGATAGACATTGGACAGGGTATGTGCTATGGTGAGCACTAATGAAGGGGGGGAAATTGGAGGGGGAGACGAACCATGAGAGACTATGGACTCTGAGAAACAAACTGAGGGTTTTAGAGGGGAGGGGGTGGGGGGATGGGTTAGTCCGGTGGTGGGTATTAAGGAGGGCACGTACTGCATGGAGCACTGGGTGTTATATGCAAACAATGAATCATGGAACACCACATCAGAAACTAATGATGTAATGTATGGTGATTAACATAACATAATAAAATAAAATTAAAAAAAAAAGAAAAAGAAATTGGCCCGGGATGCAGTCATCTGAGAGTCTGACTGGCTTAGGGATCTGCCAAACAGCTGGCAGTTTGGTGCCAGTTGCTGCTGGGAGGTCTCAATTCTTCCGTAACTGGCTCCTGCATGGGGCTGGACCATCCTCATGACATACAGCTCTTTCCCAAAAATGAGAAATTCAAGAGTAAGGTGGACGCAGGAATGTCATTTATGATCTAGCCTCAGAAGTCCTACGTTGTCACTTTCACAGTCCTTTTGTCACATGGGTTAGCCCTATTTAGTGTTAGAGGGGAGTACCCAAGGGAGTGAGTTGCAGGAGGCAAGAATCATTTGGGGGCCATCTTGCAGGCTAGCTCTACGTAAATGTATTGGTCAGATTCTAGGTGATAACATTAGATATTATTAATTAATGCCATTAGAGAAAAGACCACATTTTCCAAATTCATTGATGTGTATAGGATCCTAGCCAAAGCTTTGCTACCTCAAAAAAGATTAATTATGATCAATTTCTTACTCCCAAATTTATTAGGTCAGCCACTGACATAGGAGGAGATTATATTAAGTAAATTAAGACAAAATTTTCTTGTAATAAAAATATGCCTGCTATCTTCAATGTATTTGAAAATTTTCCTAGTATTGATTGATTTCCAGCATGTTTATGGTGATGGATGTTAAATCTAGAATGCCATATTCATTTTCTCTTTTTACAATATGTTGGACATTTTCCAATTTCCAACTCTTTTGCATTCCTATGTAAATTTCAAAGTAAGTAATCAATGCGATGACTTTTCATGCATTCACCAACAATTATTAAAATGTACTATGTGTCCAACATTGTTTGACCTGTGGTATACATTGAGGAATAGGTTAAAGTCCCTGGCCTAAAAGAAATTTACAGTCCCATAGAAGAGATGTACCTATTCTAAGACAATTTCAGTACAATATGTTAAATATTATAGTAAATGAATGCACAGAGTACTGTGTGGCCACAGGGAAGAACTACTCATATCTTTCCAGAGGCTGATAATAAGGAACGCTTCAGAGAGGGGATAACACCTGAGTTATATTTTGAACAATGGTAGGAGTTCACCAAGTAGACTGGGATTGAGTGGGATGGGTCAGTAGGGAATGTGAAAAGGCCAGAATATGCAAAATAAGAAAGTGATGGGGTTCAGGACATGCTATTCCAAAATATGGTGCCTTGGTTTATTGAGTATTTTAAGCTGAAGGAGTTTGAGAAAACAACAGAAGTAGGAAGGTCACTGACCTTATCTCCCCTTACCTTTCTTCTCTGAAACAGGTCATATGCCTTCTGGGTATAAGGAGCATCCTAATCTCTGAAGACAAAGGGATATCTTAAAGAATCCTAACCAAAAAAAAAAAAAAAAAATCCTAAAAAACAGGCCTTGCTAAATTTCTCCCAGGTGACTACAATTACTTCATACTTTTTTTTTAAAGAAGATTTTATTTATTTATTTATATGAGAGAGAGAGAGAGCATGAGCTGGGGGAGAGGCAGAGGCAGAGGCAGACTCCCGCTCAGCAGGGAACTTGATGAAGGACTCGATCCCAGGACCGAGCCAAAGGCAGACACTTAACTGACAGAGCCACCCAGATGCCCTACTTCATACTTCTTAACCTATCATATTCCTCCACAACTGCACACAGGTCTGTTTCTTTGGGTCTTCATTTCCTTATGAAGGCTCCTGTGTCATATAAAATGTATGTTAAATAAACTTTTATGCTTTTCTCCTATTAATTTTCTCTTTTGCCAATTTTCAGACCCTGAGAGGGTCAAAGAAAACTTTTTCCTCCTCTACAAAAGCATGAAATAGCATGGCTTATGTATTAGTTTTCTATTATTCCTGTAACAAATTACCATAGACATGGTGGCTTAAACAATATAAATCTATTCTCTTTCAATTCTGGAATAGGTCCAAAGTCTGACACAAGTCTCACTGGGCTAAATCAGAATGTCAGGACTACATTAGTTTCTGGAAACTCTAGGGAAGAGTCCATTTCCCTGTATTTTCCAGTATCTTCCCACATTCTTTAGTTTGTGGCCCTCTCCCCCATCTTCAAAGCTAGCAATGGTAGGTCAAGTCTTTCCCACACTGCCATCTCTCTGTTTCTCTGATCTGGGCAAAGTTCTCTGCTTTTCAGGACTCATATGATTAGATTGGGCCAACCTGGATAATGCAGGATAATCTCCCCATCTCAAGGTCCTGAACCCTAATCATATCTGCAGTATACCTTTTATCTTATAAGGTAACATATTCACAGATTTCAAGGATTATTAGGGTGTAGATATCTTTGGGGGCCACTATTCTACCTCGCACAGCCTATTAAGAAAAGAGCCAAATAGACTGTTGAGTTCTTGGGAGTAAATGGCAAAAGATTAGGTTAGAAAAGTAGGCAGTAGCCAATGCAAGAAAATCCAAGAGTGCTAGGCTAAGGGAACTAAATATTACCTTATATTACTTTGTATAGAGGGTATTTGTGTTTCCATTTGCCCAACATTCCTCACCCCTTTCTTTTAATAGTGTCCCTGTTTTCCTTTGTAGAACTTCCCCTTAGGCATTCCACATAAAATGGTTTTGATCAGGCTGCCAATCATAATATATTACCCCCCTCTACCACAGGATTAGACGTGGGACTCAGGCCTGCCTTCTTGGCCTTTGTAATTAGTCCAGTGTGTAGACATATTAAACCAGACTTTGCCTTGGATTTCAGATACTGGGAGAGCAGGTTGCTAACTGGGATGGTATAAAAGCCTGCAATTATCTGTGGCCTTGCCCTCTCATCCCAATCACTGAGAGGAAGCTCATCTGCTTGTAAGAGATGCAACTACCTAAGAGACAACAGAAGCAAGAAATAGAGATCTGAGGACTGATTTAAATTCCTGGACCTGAAACTGTCCTTTTCTTTTCAATGGGTCACCTGCAACTAAGAGTCCTGAGTAACTTACCTTACATGCTGTGAGAAACCTGTAAGGATGAAAGCAATGGAGTGATGTGGCCAGGTTTGCAATGAACAGAATGGCTTGTGGTAAAGACAGACAGCCATTGCAGTCTTCTAGGTGACAGCTGATATGTGGTTCAGTCAGAACAGACAAGCCACGGGAGCAGAGAATGCTAGTATGGGGTGGTCAACAATCTCAAATGTTTCAGAGAACAAAAGCAAAAAGCAACCATTTGATTTGGCAATTGAGTGGCAATTATTGGTATCCTTAACAAGAGTTACTTAAATGGGCTAGTCGGAGTTGAACTGTAGGAGATTGAGGAGCATTGTTTAATGCTTTAAACAATATTTTTGTCATATTTGATTATAAAAGTAAATAATTTTCATTGTAGAGTATCCAACAAATGTATAAATAAAGAAAATAAAAATCACCAATAACCTCATTAACAATAACTACTGTCGATTTGATCATTCCCTTCCAGACAATAATATGATTCTTCATTTATCACTTATTATATTGTTAACAATTCCTCTTGTCATTAAATATCCTTGAAAACGTGACTTCTATTGGCTGCACGTTATGTTATGCCATCATATGTGGATGGTCAATTCTATAGATATCTTTAAATATAAATTACAAGATCATAATAGTAAATTATGTTAGAATAACTTTAAAAAACGATTGCCCCTTTTTGTGCCTTAAATTTGTACCGCCCCCATTAATGCACTAGTAATTCAAGTTCATCTTTATTTTAAGGAGGATTTTTTCAAATTACCAATTGCATGTGCATTTTTACTATCATGAGCAATTGGCTTTCCCTCTCCCTCTACTGAAGGAGCAAAGTGTGTCATTTAGCTTTCTTTTGTTCCTGAAATAGTAAAAGAATTCTTTTTTTCTGTTTCCTTTTATGTCTCTTAGATGTGGCATCCTGTTTCCTACTGAGCTTTTTTGACCCAACTCCTACAAGCTTTTGCTATTTCTTTGTGATCTCCTCAGGAATTTGCCCTACATTCCACTTTCTATGGCATTTCCATTTGTGCTTCATCTCCCTGTTAAGTTCTTTCTTAAGTAACTTTTATAATCCTTGCCAATTTTTTCTCATTGCAAATATAACAGATTGTGCTGCTGCACTTTTGGAAGTGTTTTGCTTGATCCAGTCAAAACCAGCATTTTTTACCACATCAACATTTGACACTATGACATTCAGTTATGACAAGTTCATGTTTAAAATCACCAAAAAGGTAGATGCTCAGGAGAGATTTGTATATACAAGGAAACTAATATTTTTTATCATGCTATTAGAGTTCTGGACCTTATCTGACTAAACGCTATATCTACTAGAAGCATACAATTAATAAAATTAGTAAAATATAAAATTCTTGGCAAATTACAGGTCATGATTCCACACTTTAATGTTTCCTTAGATAACTAGGAATTCAATTAATATAGTAAAGATTTAAATAAAATACAGCAATTAAAGCATTTAGGGAACAAAGTATGACAGCATTTTATTTCATACCTGTTTTTCCCTAAAACGTCAAAAATTCACACATCTTCAAAGCTTCTCCTATAGCTTTACCAACATGACTTTTTAAAAACTTTTCTTTGTGGAAAACTTCAAATATACAAAAGTAAAGAGAATACTATTATGAACACTCATGTACCTATCACCTAGCTTAAAGGCCTATCAATACATGACCAATCTTGTTTTCCTCTATATCAACCATTCACTCCCTATACATACCCGGAATCATTTTGAGAAAATTTCAGACATTATACCATCTTATCTGCTAATACATTGTATATACATCTGAAAGAAGACTTAAAATATGAAAATGCCATTATCACACCTAAAGAAAAATTAAACAATAATTCCTTAATATAATTCAAGATCCACTTGATGTTTAAATGTCCCCAGTTGTCTTAATTTACTTTGTAATCTTTTGTTTGTTTGTTTGTTGGAATCGGGTTGCTGAGAATGTAAATATATTACAAGTGGTTGATAGGTCTCTTAAGACTCTTTTAATGTATAAGTTCACTACATTTCTTTTTATTTTGTTCCTTGAAATTTATTTGTTGATAAATAAAAGGCATATCTCAATATACAACTCCATTTTTAAAATAATTAATTCCCTGTTTAAACTAAGGGCAGTGCCATACAATAGAATGTGTGAAGGAAAGGGTGGAAATTGTCTTCGCTACTGAAATCCTAGCGTCTAGCATCCTGATGAGCCCTTTGAGGTCATCAGAAAATGTCTAAACTCATTCCAGTTGAGTATAAAATTCACTCACTCATTCATTCATTAAACAATATTTATTGAAGACTTGCTTTATGTTAGACAAACATATGTATCTATATGTTTATGCAATACAGTCATCAGTTTCAAATGTAGCTTAGGTCTTCAAGAGGTTATAAATAAGAAATATTTCCATGAATAGATGTATTCTGGTTACTCTTATCTTAAAAAATTATTATATCATATACAGAGTCTGAAATAAATAATAAATGGAAAGTCTGTCTTCTTACATTGGTTCTCCAGAGATTCAGTGGCTGAATAGAGAAAACTGAAAGAAAGTCAGAGGAGTAATTCATCTACTATGTGCTAAGTATCTATAATTATTATGTACAAGGATTAAACATATTGAAGATATTTATAATTTATTCCAAGTGTAAGATAAGCAACAAAAACCAAAGGAAAAGTAAAATCTGAAGAACTAGGAAAACACATCTGAATTGATGACAAGTTGTCTGAAAGATAAAAGATAGGAAGAGTAAGGGTTAATTCAAAATTTCTAGCTTTCAATACTAGAAGAGTGAAGTAGTATATGCAATTATTATGTAAAGTAACACATAAAAACCTTTCAAAATATTTCACCCCAATCCATTTATTATATTGAATAATAAAAATAAGACAGAAAACTTTTTAATGATTTTTAAGAATAGAACTATTAGAATAATTTGGTCATCTTTTATGTAATAGTCACTATAATCTGTAGCCATAGAATTTAAGCAGCTGCAATTTTATAGACAGATGGTTTATGTCACACTTTAGTTTGGGTAAAATATATTTAAATACATTTTCCAATTATTTAAAATGTGATATTACAAGAACTCCTTTCTAGCATGCCTTGTGCAGTGGTTAATCTTTTGTTATTGGAAATGAGCCCATTTATATTTGTAAAATGCTAAAGAAAGAAATAATTATGCACCCAACTCTGGTTTTTAGGAACAGATTTTATAACTTTAATAATGTATTGAATAAGACTGAACTTATCGGGCGCCTGGGTGGCTCAGTTGGTTAAGCGACTGCCTTCGGCTCAGGTCATGATCCTGGAGTCCCAGGATCGAGTCCCGCATCGGGCTACCTGCTCAGCAGGGAGTCTGCTTCTCCCTCTCCTGCTCCCCCCTCTTGTGCTCTTTCTCTCTCTCACTCTCTGTCTCAAATAAATAAATAAATAAATAATCTTAAAAAAAAAAAAAGACTGAACTTATCTTCCAGATAATACAAATTTGTTAATTAGAATGAGTCGTAAATAAATAAATTGATGTGTTGCCAACAGCTTAATGCCTGGAGAAATAAATAGACTCTCACTAGATAATCTATATATCTTTTTGATTTATTGAACCCCCCCCTTCAAAATATTTCAAAGATAGTAGGAAAATCACAGAAGGAAAATTTCAAGTGATTTTAGCATTTTTAACCATAAAATGCCTATCAAAGTTGATGGATCATCCTCAGAATCACCGAGTACCATCTCAAATATCTACTGTTGCTATGATCTTATTACATAACATTCCCTTTGCTCCCAATAGAACATGAGCCAATTTTAAAATGCATAAAACAATTAATATTATCAATATCATCACCACTGAACTATATCATCTTTGTGATAAAAGATCAAAGTTTTAGTTCATTATATTCATTTCTTCAAGGCTTAACATATACTGGAGAGCCTTTTACATATTGTTTTTGAGCTCTGTTTTTATTATACATTAAAAAAATTGGGGAGAGGTACACCTGGGTGGCTCAGTCAGTTAAGCATCTGCCTTCAGCTCAGGTCACCATCCCGGGGTCCTGGGATTGAGCCCCGAAAGTCAAGAGTCGGGACTCCCTGCTCAGTGGGAACCTGCTTCTCCCTCTGCCTGCTGTTCCCCCTGCTTGTGCACTCTCTCTCTCTCTGTCAAATAAATAAATAAAATCTTCAAGAAAAAAATGAAAAAATAGGAAATTCAGAGATAGTTTGTCCTGGTTTACATTCTCTGGGTAGCTCTCCCACCCACGATCCTCTCAAGGCAAGGATAGTTGTGGGGTTGTGAGGAGAAGAGAATGAGTTTAGAAGTAGACTGAGGATTGAGATTAGCTTTACAAATGGAAAGTCTTGATTTGGCAATCCCTCTGCCTGCCATTCCTGTTGCTTGTGTGCTTGTGTGCATGCTCGCTCTCTCTGTCAAATAAATAAAATCTAAAAAATCTTTAAAAATCTAAAAAATTAAAAAATAAAAATAATTTTTTTATCATTTGACTGTAGTTGACACACAATGTTACATTAGTTTTAGGTGTAAAACATAGTGATTCAACTTCTCTATATGTCATGTGAGGCTCACCACAAGTGTAGCTGCCATCTGTCACCATACAAAGCCATTACATTATTGTACATATTTTAAAATGGCATAATAACCTAGGGCCCTTATGAAGAATCAGTCAATGGCCTCATTCTTTCTAAACGCACAGTCTTAGTGATGCACTCTGTGTCACTGATCTCATTCTTATGTGATTGTTGGACCAAACACGTCAGGTCACAACTAATTGTTGGACATACTGTTACTCCTTCTCTTCTATTTGATGGTTTTTATTATAAATACAATCACTGTACTTTAGATCTGCTGAACACTCTTCAGCTGTCCAATTTATAAAATATATTATTAAAAAGTATGTACCAACTACTAAGCATAGTAGTTATATGAATTATCTCCATTTAACTACAGAATAATCCTGTGACATAAGCATAATTTTTAAACTTTATATCCAAGAAAAGGAACCCAAGGCTCACGATGGCTAAGTAATTTGACTAAAATCACAAGCTAGTAAGTGGCAGAAGAGATTCAGGTTTGTCTAACTTTATTCTTCCAGTCATTCTCTTATAAGATAAATGTTTATTGAGGATACACTGTTTATAATGCTTTGCACTATGTCTTGATGGAATTAGAGATGAAATCTTGGAACCCTGAATCTTAATACCATTATCTGCTGTCTACAGATGTTCCTCCTAATAATACTTTAAAATAGACAAAATAGACATCACTTTCCATAATCTATAGACCAGAAAGCATAATGTCACATAGCAAATGACTTTTAGAACTGGGACTAGAATCTGGAACTCTAATTCCAGGTCCAGGAAACTTTTCTACTCTGAACTTGGGGCTCTAAATTGTTTGTTCTGGACATATTCTATGCTTGAGCTCAAATAGAGCTAAACTATAAATCCAATCTAATCCCCTAGGCCAAACTCAAGTCTCACATCCTCCATGAAACCTTTCCCTCTCTCCTATATCATCTTCCATTTCTTTAATCTTCAATGGTTTGATAAGGCATTGATGTAGATTCTTAACATATTTCCTAACTGTTTTGCCACCTAATGTATATTTAGAGCCCTCATGAAATTATAATCTAAATTGGAAGATACACTTACTTGTGTCTTTTATTTATCATGATGTTGAACACAGTGTTTACTACAAAGGTAAAAATGGAGTACTTGTTTAATGAATGATCAGACTCTAAACAACAGGTGAATTAATACTCAAATGATTGAAAACTATTCTCTATTCTTTAGAAAAACACCCATTTGAAATGATAAGGCCCATTTTATTTCAAGACTATGCCTTTTAGATTTGATATTATAAATAGAATGTATGTTTACAAGCACTGCATTTTGATATGTTTAATTTTCTATTGACTGTTGCCATTAACTTCCCTTGGATAATGTCAGAGATAAATTTCCCAAAATGTGCTTTATGGATCATTAGTCCTTCAAGGTGCTCTGATAAAGAAAAGTGGAGAATAACTTTTGGCCATATAAGGTCTGGAGACATCAGTGCTATATGCCCATTCTTGGAGACTGATGATACAAACCAGTATTTCAAGGTCTCATAGAATATCTTATTATTATCTCAACTATATTAAAGTAACCTGTTTAACTTTGTTTATTCCTGTTTTTCCCAAGTTACTTGACCACTGGATCCTTTTTTATATTACTCTTTTTATTATCTCATAGAACTTTAAAAACTTTGACAAACCTTGTGTTAACCCCTATCCACTGGTCAAGTATTACCTACAATACAGTTTCTTTTATGTGCCCAACATCTAGATCATCCATAATAGCAGAATGAATGAGGTTCATCATGTCATCACTGTCTCTAAATCCTTCAATTCTTTTTTTTTTTAATATTTTATTTATTTATTAGAGAGAGAGAGAATGAGAGAGAGCACATGAGAGGGGGGAGGGTCAGAGGGAGAAGCAGACTCCCCGCCGAGCAGGGAGCCCGATGCGGGACTCGATCCAGGGACTCCAGGATCATGACCTGAGCCGAAGGCAGTCGCTTAACCACCTGAGCCACCCAGGCGCCCTCCTTCAATTCTTTTTATTCTTTCCAAATATTTCATGTAATTAATAACTAAAACTTTCTCTTGAGAAAAAGTCTTTCCTTCCCTCACTAGAAAAGTTAAATTTGTTTGGATCTGCAAATTTCAAATTAGTCAATATCATTCTAGAAAGGAATGTTTTCTCTTTTGAAGGCCACCTTGATTTCTTTATACATTAAAGTTAAAACCAAAGGAAAATACTTCTGTTCATTAACCTGCTGTTTACAGTCTTTCACATGAAGGCTGTGAAAGCCAGTTCTGTTTGATCATTCATTGTCCATATGAAAGCTGAAATCTCCTAAAACAATAAGCCTGAAGAAAGAAAACATAGATTTCAAGTTCAGTGGATGGTTGGAGCTGTGGAAAGACAATACACAGTCTGAAAAATGATAAAGTTTTGTTCCAAGAGCAGGACATTGGGAATCAAAAAAGTCAAGGCTTCTTTCAACTCAGAAACTCTTATTCCACATTGCTTTCAATTCCATTCAAATCAAGAAACACTCACTATACCTAAGTGATAGAAAGATGGGGAGAACATTCTTTCCCTCAAAGAACCTTCCCCACCACCACTACCACCAATTTCAGGTATTAGCTCTGGTCTTGGGAAAATTAAAGGCATCCAGTGACCAGCTTTGGCTGTCTAAGAAATAAACCTCCAGCAATGAGTCTGTATACATTCAACTATTGGGAAAAGTACTGTTTAGACCTTTTGTTTAGAAAAATTTTTCTAATGAAACTAAAATTATATATCTGATTCCCATAATCATTTATTCATTGAAAAATATGTGTTTGAATAAAACAAAAATATATAGCCCACTTTGTGCAAGGCACTCCATTAGGCACTACTGGGACAAAGATGATTAAGACATGACTTCCATCATTCCAGGTGTTTAGAGCCTGATGAAAGATTTATTATACATAAATGCTACACAGTATCAAAAGTGAAAAGTACCATGTAAGGGTGCCTGGGTGGCTCAATTGGTTAAGCGACTGCCTTCGGCTCAGGTCATGATCCCGGAGTCCCGGGATCAAGTCCTGCATTGGGCTCCCTGCTTGGCAGGGAGTCTGCTTCTCCCTCTGACCCTACCCCCTCTTGTGCTCTCTCTCTCTCTCAAATAAATAAATAAAATAAAATCTTTTTTTAAAAAATGTACCATGTAAGAGGCACAAATAATGTACTGTGGGAGTTTATAGGAAGAAGAAATTATTCCTACTATAGTGTCCCAGAAGGCCTTACAGAAGACATGGAAGAATTTTAAAGGACCAATAGAAAAAAACCATGAGGAAATTGGAAATGAGGATGCAGGTAGCCACAGGATACAACAGGTAGAGAGGATAGCATCAGGAAAAAAAGGGGCACAGGAAGGTATTCTCTTAACAGGGATAGAAGGGAATATGAATGAAGTTGGGGTAAATTAAGCCCAAATAATAGAGAGCCTTGAAAGCCATATAATGATGATAATGCTAATAATAAATAACAATAGTCATAGTAGTAATATACTAGCACATGGATTTACCATATGCCAAGCACAATTCTAAGTATTACTTAATCTCTCAATAATCCTATAGGATAAGTACTCATTTTTTAGATTCTTCTAGTTTTGTAGGTGAGGAATTGGACCTACAGAGAGGTTTGCCTCATAGTCACATAGGAGTTTGCTCTTTACTTCTTAAACTTACAAAAATTGCTAGAGGTCAATGTTTCATGGCCCTAAAGCACCCTCTAATTACAAAATGCTATTGAAATTGAGGGCAGAAAGAATGCACAGTTTCATCCTAGAATATATACCAAGTTAAAATAGATAATTCTACTGAGATTAGTCATATATTCTTACTAAACTCATTTCTTGTGATCACATTTAGTTAATCCATAACATGCATTTGATTTAGAGGATCACTGTGGTTCATACAAATGAACAGTACAATCTAAGGCTTATTGTATTATTGCTAACCTCTTTTCTTATATTATCTTTGTATTGAGTATTTTTTCATCATGCTAAAACATTATTTTTATTATCCTGGTATGAAGTTCATAATTGATAGGTCAGAGGATTGGGAATGAATTGAAGAGATATCTGGTTTGGGATATACAATTGAGCTAGCATTTGGCCTTGACAGGATTTCATTAACTTTTTGTTCCTATTTTACTCAAAGCACATTGAAAACTACAAAAATGTTGTTGTCATTGTTTTATTACATGAATGGTCCTAAGTTACTTATCTGTGACCCATTAGGTAAACTATGAGTACACAGTTATTCTCAATTAAACCATGTTTGATATAGTCCACAGCAGAAGGCCACCTTTGTCAAAACCAATAGAGAAGAAAATAGAAACTCAAGATAAAATACTATAATCTATCCATGAAAGAAACAGAAATCCGTGAAATAAAACATACATATTGAGATTAAAAACATAGATACATTCATGTAAAATTTCAAGCTCTGAACGTAAAAACAGGAAAGACAGGAATATTTTCACATATTAATACCACTGCAGTAGAATCTGGGCAGACTTTGCTAAATATTCATGGGAACTTAAAGATGTTATTTGACTGCTAGAAGAATCCAACATAGAACAAATTGTACACTTCTACTATGTACACTTTGTTCTATGTACACAGTGTACACAGTAGAAAGCACATGTTGGAAATTTTATCTGTATATTATTTTTTAAAACAAAAGAAATGGTGACTATAATGAAGCAGTATCACAAAACAGTGTTGTTTTTTTCTAATATCAGCTGGCTACATAAATGCTACTGGGATGACTTTGTATTTTGTTTTTAAAAATTTGTTTTAGAATCCAGAGGTATTGAGAAAAAGGCTTCCTTCACTGGCCACCAATTTTCTTAGATCTATCAACTATTAATTGCTGTTTTATACAGAGAGTAAAATATTGTTCACAAGACCAAAAACAAGAAATGAAACTATTATTTTATGATGTATCTTGGATCTTAGAGCTCAGCTTGGCTTAGGCAAAAGTATATTTTCAAAATATAAAACTTATTTTACATTTGCAAAACATATAGGGGATACACCCAAAAATCCAAGAGAAATTCAAGTTTTAGGTGCAGCTGGATCTGAGGTCTCAGAAGAGTTTATTAGAACCCAGCCCCTTTCCCTTTGCTCAGCTCTGTTCTCCTCTATTTTGGCTCCTTTCTTAGGTTCCAAAGTGGTATGAATAAGACTGCCAACACAACCAACTCTACATCTTCACAATTTTATGCCAGGGGGAAGGTGGATTAACACACTTGTCTTGTTTTGAGTTTAATTTTATTGTCCTGAATTGGGTCATGTGCTCAACCCTAAGTGAAATACTCTGACAGGGGGAGCATAAGTGGCCAGATGTATTAGTCATCTATTGCTGCATAACAAACCACCACAAAATTTAGCAGCTTAAAACAACACACTTTTTTTTTTTTAATCTGATGTTTCTGTGGTGAGGAGTCTGGGCATGGCTTAACTGGGTTCTTCTTCATACTTTCTCACAAAGCTTCAACCTAATATGTTGACCAGAGCTGGGAATTCAACTGAAGAAGGATACACTTTCAAGCTCACTGACATGATTATTGGCAAGATTCAGTTCCTTTTGGGCTGTTGGGGAGGGCCTCAGTTCCTAGCTGGCTGGTGGGCAGCAGTTTTCCTCAGTTCCTTGCCATAGGCCTCAACATAGCAACTTGCTTCATTAAAGCCATCAAGGGAGGTTTCCTAGTAAGGTGGAAGTCAGAATTTTTGTAATCTAACCATAGAAGTGACATCACCACAATGTTGAGGTATTCTGTTGGTTAGAAGCAAGTTATTCAAAGGGATGATCAATAAAGCCATTAATACCAGGAAAAAATAATCAATGGGGCCAGACTACAAGCCACCTACCACAACATGTGGTCATCCCTGAAGATAGTGTGCAAGAAACTGGGAGTGAGTGAGGTGGTAAGAGCCCCAGGGAAAATTGGGGTCATTGTTAGAAGGCAATGGATGGTACATGGTGAATATAGCTGTCCATGACAGATCCCCTGGTTTGGCTCTGAGTTGTATAGAAAACAGAAGAGAAAGCTCTTTTTCTACCTCCATGACTTTGAATCATTACGAATCTCAATGTTTATTTTAAATTACCTAATTATATGTTTGCGTTATGGGATAAAGATGTTTTGGTCTGTTAATTCAACATTTCTAGGCCAGTTCTACTCCTTTTTTATTTTGGATTTATATTATAATTTTCAGCCAATGCCTCTATATGAAATAGATTAAAATTTTTGTATGTGAGGTTGCTGAGATTGTCTTATATGTGAAGGATTAAACACAGGCTAGAGGTGCAAATTCTCTCAAAACCCATCTCACTTTACCTAAAGAAACATTTTACGGTTGCTGGGGAAAAAAACAAGTCTTTAGCCCTGAATTTTCAGGATTTTAGTAGAAAATGGAAATAAATATTAACCTTGAGGTTAAAAATATTTGGGGGGAGAGGGCTTCTGTTTTATAGAAATCATAGATTTAAGAGTTGACTTTATCAAGAAGTAAACAGATCTCCTTCACAAAAGGTATTTACCCTACCCATGAGATTTCAGAATAGTTAAAATTGTCAGGTTAAGAAGAATAGATGAATTCGGTGTCTCATCTGTTTTCATATTTAATCATAATGCATTTGTTAAAGAGTAATGGGCATTAAATCTGACCCAGAGTTTGAGAATTATTTCAAAATCATGGATTTTGTAGATTTTAGACAGCGCTTGACTGATTCAGCAAGTTGATTTTTTATTTGTTTATGACTGGATTGTCAATTATTGTTAATAATATCATATGTATTATGTTTATTGTAGATAAATACATATTATAGCTAATAATATATAGCTAATATGTATTGTTATAGCAAATGTTTTTATTGTTATTTTCACTAATATTTGTTCAGTTCATGCTATATGTCAATTACCATTCTAAGCACTTTTCATAATTATCAATTCTTTTAATCTTCAGGGCAATCACCTTTTTTTAAAAAAATCATGTATTCATTTCCTTTTCACCACTTTATAATGCATGCACAGAACACTTGGAATTTGGGTATGTCTTTCTGGCAATCAAAGAGTTTATTTGCCATGACTATCAATTAGATGAAGTCTTCTCCGTGGGAAGAATCAACCCCATATCTAACTTCTGCAGTTGAGCGATGACCCTTTCACAAGAAATTCACTCAGCCATTGAACCAGGGCTTACTTTGAAAGTTTCTAAGAGATTGGGGATATTTGGAATCCCCTCTACTTAGAGACTGTCCCTTAAAATATTTACTTGGGTCATTTTGTCTATTTTCTCTATAAGAGGAAGAGCCTAACAGGTTTCCTGTGTCTCCCTATTCCAGTTTCCTCCCTGCATTATTCTATCTCTCACATCCTCCCAGATGATGTTTGTGCAATAAAATTTTGATCATATCTCTCTGTTCTTGAGAAAGAAAATAATTACTCTTTTTTTTGGCAAACAAATTCCCTGATTACCTGTCTCCTGCCTATCTATCTTGCCCTATATCCTGTGTCATTCCCCTCCTTAGGCATGCATGTATAACTTTTGAATTCCAACAATAATGAATCATTTTAATCACTTTTTATTCAAACATACTTTTCTCTCATGCTATTTCCTCTGCCTGGAATGCCATTGTATTAGGATTCTTCAGAGAAACAGAATTAATAGGATAGATAGATAGATGATAGATAAATAGATGATAGATAGATAGATAGATAGATAGATAGATAGATAGATAGATAGATGATAGATAGATAGACATAGATACATACAAAAAAGGAGATTTATTATAGGAATTGGGTCACATGATTATGGAAACTGAAAAATTCTACAATCTGCCATCTGTAAATTGGAGAACCAGGAAAACTCATGTGTAATTCAGTTCTAGTCCAAAGGCCCAGGACTCTCAGGGACTGTCAGTATAAGTCCTGGTCCAAGTCCAAAGGCCGAAGAACCCCAAGTACTAACGTCAGAGTGCAGGAGGAGAGAGATGTCCCAGTTCAAGTAAATCTACCCTTCTTCTGACTTTTTGTTCAAATAGATCCTCAACAAATTGGGATGATGCCCACACATGTTGGTGAGGGTGATCTTCTTTATTCAGTCTACAGATTCAAATACTGATCTCCTCCAGAAACACTCTGACAGACATACCCAGAAATAATCATTTCACCAGCTCCCTGAGCATCACTTAGCCCAGTCAAATTGACACACAAAAATTAACCATCAGAACCATCTTCCTTTTATTTGCCGCTCAAACTCCTGCTAAATCTTCAAATCACAAATCAGATGAACTCTTCTGTAAGCTCTCTACCTAAGCCAAATTAAGCATCCTTCCTTTCCTTCTACATTTTATATATCTGGTACACATCCATTGTGGCATTCATCATCTGCATGGCAGTTTTCTCCCCACCAGCTTCTAAAGTCTTTGAGAACAGTACAGTCTCCCTTTCCTCCCTGGGCCTAATACAATGACTGGCACATGGGAGACCTCAATGACTTAATGCTGTAATTAGCTTCTTCTCAAAGAAGATTCAAACATTTGCCAGAAGCCTTAAAAGAAGGAAAAAAGAGAATGAAATCAACGGAATTACTGTTTTTTTTTTTTCCGATCAGGTATGGCCTATATATATGTATTTTTTGTTGTCTGCCAGAAGATTTTAGCATTTTAAGCTTAAATTTCACTTCCTATTTTAGATCATACCCCAGCGCATAAGTTGTCAGATCTGTTTTGTAAAGGCTGGTATTTCTTAAGTGCTTCAAGAAGTTTTTAGTTCAAAATAAAATTTAAGGCCTTAGGGAAAATTTAATCTGAGCTCCTGACTTCCCTTAGCATTTAAACACCAAAGCATGGTCTTGGAGTATTTTCCTATTTAAATCTTGGCTTTATGATCCAGACTCTGTTGACCCACAACATTCCATAATTCCTGAAATGACTAATCCCTTTCCTTCTTCTGTTGTCTGCCACCTTTGCTTTGCATTTCTATCTTTGTATTTCAGAATGGTTGTCATTTTATCAGCGGAAGAAGCATTGTTCTTATTGCATTGTCTCTGTTCCTGCTAATTTTCATTGTCAATTTTTCTCCATAAAGAAATAAATAAGTAGTTGGGCGCCTGGGTGGCTCAGTTGGTTAAGTGACTGCCTTCGGCTCAGGTCATGATCCTGGAGTCCTGGGATCGAGTCCCACATCAGGCTCCCTGCTCAGCAGGAAGTCTGCTTCTCCCCCTGACCCTCCCCACTCTCATGCTCTCTCTATCTCATTCTCTCTCTCAAATAAATAAATAAAATCTTTAAAAAAAATAGATAAGTAGTTTATGATTCTCAGCTCAGAGGACATTTAGGATTGGAAAAATGAGATACTGATAATTCTTAGTTAAAAACAGAATTATTTGTCAGGATCCTTCTTATACTATCCTACAGGAATGAGCACTGTTCACTCCTAGCTTCCTACACCTGTATTACAAGATATAAAAGACAAGGAAGCAGCCTCATACAGACTCCAACACTACAGTTATTAGTTGAATATGCAATTTCTCTTCCAAATGTGGGCAGAGTTTTCTTCAGAAGTTCAGTGGGGCTTTTTTACCAGTCTCTTCAAAAATGGCCAACTTTTATGTGACATATGTTGGAATAAATAACTAATAGTGCCTTTGTTAATTACAAAGCTGGGAATCAGAATTATCCTTTCTTGCCATTCCTTGCTCTACCTTTCTTCTCTTTTCACCTTTCAATGCACGTGAAGACCTAGCTGTTGGTGCACGTTAGATAAGACAAAGGCCCTAATGACATCATGGGCTTGGGGAATCTGATCACCTTACAGTGCAATGGGCTTTCTTCTGTTATTTGGCCAGAATGCCCATCCCCAGAACAAAGAGAACTATGTGAGGAAAAACACTGATGGCTTAGGACCAGTCCCTTTGATTGAGAGACTGAATGAACAACACACATATATTCTACTGACAGTATTGATATCCCTACCATTTCATTAGCTCTTTATAGTTCACACTGATTTTTCACATATGTCATTTCATTTCTGCTTCAAACAAAGCCATAAAATAGGTGGGGTGAAATGTCACTCTCGCTTTCCCGATGAAGAACTAAGCCCCAGAAACTTGCCCAAGCAGAACAGCACTCTCTTTATTGTTCCACGTCCCATCTCAAAAATAGAAACAACAAATACTTACACAATGGAGAGGAGACAAGACACAAACCCAGGCCAACTGGCTCCAGGATCGGGGCTCATCATGGCCCCACTACACTCTTGCTTATTGAGGCAGCGTCTTCCTGGACACACAGCACAAGCATCCATGCTTTGCAGAACGGACAGGCCGAGCCCCCACGGTGGAAACAACACTGAAGCTGCCGTCCCTTAGAATCGCAGAAAAGCCCTTTTTTAGAGTGAAATAAAAATATCCAAGTGTAGGACTTACCCTTCTTTCACCTTTCATTATTCCCTCCTACTTTTTCTCATTGCTTTACATTTTAGAAGCTAAAAATAATGAATGCAAGATGAAGGGTGGAAAGGAGAATAAACAGGGAAAACCTGGGAAACCCTTTTAAAACAAACTTGCTGGGATGGGAATGGGTGAATATTCTCCCTCCTGAAAAGGGCAAGTTTCCAATGGCATCTGGAAGAGAGAAGCAGGATAGAATAGCAGCTAAGAGCTTAGGCTCTGGAGGCAGGCTACCAAAGTTCTAGTCTAATTGGGCAACTTTGAAAACGTATGACTTTTCGGTATCTTATTTTCCTTCCCTGTAAGAGGAGATGATAACCAAAGTAGTTCCTGGGGTTGTCATGCGAATAATATGAGCCAATATGTGTAGAACCTTTAGAACCTGACCACAGTAAATGTGTTTGCTCTATTTTATATAGTGAGATATTTCAAAGGCCTGACACATCGCAGGTACTCAAATATTAGCTCCCTCCTTAGACTGCTGGAAAGACTCACAATCTTTGAAAAGTATGTGCCATATGTCAGTTACCTTGGTACTGGATAAACAGGTATTTATTACATTTTTAGGGGGTTCTTTCTTTCTTTCATTCTTTCTTTCTTTCTTTCTTTCTCTCTCTCTCTCTCTCTCTCTCTCTCTCTCTCTCTCTCTTTCTTTCTTTCTTTCTTCTTTCTTAACTGTTGTCAGGAGACTCCTTTATCCCTTCCTAAATGCCATTTTCCTACTTAACAAATTTGGTAACTGCTGCCTCTGCCTAATCCTTTTACCCACCTTATTTGTCTCATCATTTCCACTGCATAACACCTATTCAAGCAGATAGTATGTTAGGTTTTTCTTTTGCTCATGGAAACTGTAGTCACTTAAGGGATTTTTTTCTAATTCATTTCTCCTCTCTTTATAGTCACAATAAGAAGTCATGTTTCTAAGTTTTAATTCTTCTCATATCAAATGACATATTCTAAGTGGTAAATTAGTTTCTCCACTAGCCTATAAATTGCCTAAGTGCAGGGATGTTCAAAGCTATATCCCCATTGCCTAGCAAAATGCTTGGAACAAGAGGTACTTTATAATATTTGTGGAAGAAATCAGTCAATGCTGAAGGAATGAATAAAGTATAGAATGAAGTATCCTCCTCCCCAATTAACTAGAACCTAATTAAGAGATGTCTGAAATTAATCAGAATATCAATTGCCTTCTACTTTGAAAGAGAAAATTAACATCAGAAACCCAAACTGATATCATGTATTAATTTAATACTATATCCTGGAGTAAGCACACATTCATCTCAATCTCCTAGGCCTTTCATGGCTATGCAATATGCAGTGAGAACAGTTAAGAACATGTCAAAATTAAGCTAATACTCCACCCTCCCAGTATCACTATGCCATTACAATATAGATGATATCAGCCTTTAAGCTTACTGCCTCAAATTCTCTTTTACTAGATGTCAGACTGTCTCATTCCCTCACTACCTTCCAGTCTGTGTCCAAATTTCACCTTTTCAGAGAGGCATTCTCTGACAGTTCTATCTATAAGTAACTTCCCTCCCCATTATTCTTTATTTCCTTTCCCTACGTTATTAGTTTAACTTTTTAAGCCAAATTTATTCAGGTATATCCTACCTACAACAAACTGCACAAATTTAAAGAGTACAGTTTGATGTATGACAAGTGGTTGTACATTGAAACCATCACCACAATCAAGAAAATAAATATCTGTCATCTCCAAAAATTTCCTTTCACTTTTTAATCCCTCCCATTCCCCCTTATCCCCTTCCCAGGTAGCCACTGATCTGTTTTCTATCACTAGACATAAGTCTGCATTCTCTAGAATTGTATATAAATGGAATCATACAGAACGTAGCCTTTTTGGGGGGAGTCTGGTTTCTTTTACTCTGCAAAATTATTTTGATATTCATCCATGTGTTGCATTCATCAATGTGTTCCATTCTATTGCTGAGTAATATTCTATTGTATGAATATACAACAATTTCTTTATTTATTCACTTGATGAATATTTAGGCTGCTTTGTGTTGTTGGCTATTAGAAATAAAGCTGCTACGAACATTCTTGTACATTCGTGTACAAGTCTCTATAGCATATGTCTTCATTTCTCTTGGGTAAATACCCAGTAGTGGAAAGGCTGGGCCATATAGTAGATGCATATTTTACTTTTTGAGAAATTATCAAACTATTTTCCAAAGACGTTGTACCATTTTATATTCTCACCAACAGTGTCTGAGTGTCCCACTGATCCACATCATTGTCAACATTTGGTGTGGTCAGCCTTAATTTTAGACATTCCAATAAGTGGTAGTGCATTATGGTTTTTCATTTCCATTTTCTTAATGTCTAATGATATTGAACATCTTTCTATGTGCTTATTTGACATCTGTATATCTTCTCTGGTGAAGTGTCTGTTCAAATCTTTTGCCCATTTAAAAAAAATGATTTTTTATTAGTGAATTTTGAGAGTTCTTTATATATTTAGAATATAGTCTGTTATCAGATATGATTTATAAATGTTTTCTTCCAGTCCACATTTTGTCTTTTCATTCTCTTAACTATGCCTTTCAAAGAGCAGAATTTTAAAATTTTGATTAACTTTAATGATCTTTTCTCTTTTAGAATTGTGCTTTTGGTACCTAACCCAAGTTCAAGACTTTTCCTAATTTTTTTTTTTTTTGTATTTTTTTCTTCTAGAAGTTTCATGACTTTACATTTAGGCCTATGATACATTTTGAGCTAGTTTTTATACATGGTGTGAAATATGGATTGAAATCCATTTTTTTGTATATATGGATTCCCAGTTATTCCAGCATCATTCATTAAAAAGTCTCTCCTTTCTCCACAGAATTGCCTTTTACTTTTATCAAGTCAATTGGTTCTCTGTGTGTTAGTCTGTTTCTAAACCATCTATTCTGTTCTACTGATCATGTTTATCTATCTTAACACTAATACACCACAGTCCTGATAACCATAGCTTTATGATAAGTAAAGTCAAGTAGTATACCTCTCCAACTTTGTTCTTCTTCAAAGTTATTTTGGTTATTCTTGGTCCTTTTTGTTTCCATATGAATTTTAAGAGAAGCTTGACAATTTACACACACACACACACACACAAACCTGGGATTTTGATTGGGATTACATTAAATCTATAGATAAATTTGGGAAGAACTGACATGTTAACAATGTTGAGTCCTCCAATCCATGAATACAGTGTATCTTTCCATTTATTTAGGTCTTATATGATGTCTTCCAGCAGTGCTCTGTAATTTTAAGTATACAAGTCCAGAACATCTTTTGACAGATTTGTTCCTTAATATGATTTTTTTAAAATTTCAAGTTCCATATGTTTGTAGATGGTATATACAAATAAAATTGATTTTTGTACTTTGTTTTCTGCGACCTTGATAAACTCACTTATTCTGGTAGCTTTTGTGTAGATCTCATAAGATTTTGTACATAGATAATCATATCATATGTGAACAGAAACGTCTTCCTCTCTAATCTGTATGGATTGTATTTCTTTTTCCAGATTTATTGTGCTGGTTAGAACCTCCAGTACAATATTAGATGGAAGAGGTGATAGTGGACTTCCCTGCCTTGTTTCCTGATCTTAGCAGGAAAGCATCTGTCTTTTACAATTAAGTGCAATGCTAGCTGTAGGTTGTTTATAGATGCCTTTTATCAGGTTTGAGAAATTCTCATTTGTTGAGTTTTTATGAGAATAGTTGTTAGCTTTTGTCAAATGGTTTTTAATGCATCTATTAAGATGATCATGTGACTTTTATTTACTAGTTAATATAGTGAGGTACACTAATTGATTTTTTAATATTAAAAAGACGTAGTATGGGAATAAATCCAACTTGGTCATGTTGCATGATCTCTTATGTATTATTGAATATTATTTCCCAAGATTTTATTAAGAATGTCTAAATCTATATCCATGACAAACATTGGTCTATAGTTTTCTTTTCTCAAAATGTCATTGTCTGACTTTGGTATCAGAGTAATTATGACCTCATAAAATGGGTTGGCAAGTATTCTCTTCAATTTTCTGGAAGAGTTTGTGTAGAATTTTTATTATTTCTTCCTCATATATTTGGCAGAATTCACCATTGAAGCCATTGATGAGGCCTAGAGTTTTCTTTGTGAAAGGTTTTAACTATAAATACAATTACTTTAGTAGGTAAGAGATATTTGGTTATGAAGTTCTTCAGGAGTGAGCTTTGATAGTTTGTGTCTTTCAATAAATTTATCTATTTCATCTTAGCTTCTGTACTTATTGGCATAAAGTTATTAGCAATATTTTATTTTTTTAGTATCTGTAGACTTTGTAGGACTGTGATTTCTCTCATTATTGATATTGGTAAATTGTGTATTCTCCTCTTTTTTTCCTGATTTTCCTGATTAGTTGTCTTATCAATGATTATCACAAATAAAAGCTTTTAGTTTCATTGATTTTTCTGTTTTCTATTTCATTCATTTCTTCTCTAATCTTTATTTCCTTCTTTCTGCTTACTTTTGGTTTTATTTTTTTCTCTTTTTCACATTTCTTAAGGTGGATGCTGAGCTTATTGATTTGAAGTTTTCTTTTTTCTAATATAGACATTTAATACTTTAAATTTCTAAGTACCACTTTAACTACATCTCATAGATTTTGATATGATGTACTTTTTTTATTCAGTTCAAAATATTTTCTGAGTATATGAGAAAATATTTTAACAAAACCACAAAGTAAGAGAAAAATCTCAAGATGGAAACGGTTATGAGGATATGGAACAGTGGTGACCAGTGAATCTTTACAATAATTAAATCCAAATTGATATGGGTAGACACATTGAAAGTATTCAACATAAATATTCAATAAGAGCTCATTATACAGAACAAATATGCTATAAGGAAAATTCTAATAATAGTCTAGAACAAAATTTTCTAAATGATTAACAACAAAATGTAAGAATTAGTTGGGAATAGGACATATTGATAATGGTAAAGAATTCTATAGATTATAACATGTGGTTGTAGGAAAGGAAGAATAGAGAAAAGAAGATATTATGAAACCTTATCTTACTGGAGTAGGAGGGGAAAAAAAGTTATGGAAGGTGAAAGAGTTGATAATTATTTTTAAGTAATCCTAGAAAAGTGTATCTGATAGAGCAGGGAAAGATATAGTAACTATCAATAAAGAAGTATCACAGAATCGGGACGCCTGGGTGGCTCAGTCCGTTAAGCCTCTGTCTTCAGAAGTATCACAGAATCTAGAAGTTAAAAAGAGAAAAATAGAATGAATAGAAATGTCACCAGATCAACAAAAATTTAAAAAAAGAAAATGAGGAAACAACAATGTACATAAATATAAATAGAAAATAAGATAGAATGATTAAAATCAAGCATGACTGTCACTATCCTAAATTGTACTTGTCCATTAAAATGCAAACCACGGGGGTGCCTGGATGACTCAGTTGGTTAAATGTCCAGCTCTTGATTTTGGCTCAGGTCAAGATCTCAGGGTCTTGGAATTGAGCCTGTCTGGGGCTCCGAGCTCCGTGGGGAGTCTGCTTCAGGATTCTCTCTCTCCCTCTGCCCTTCCCCCCCCCCACTTGCTTGCTCTCTCTCTCTCTCTCTAAAATAAATAAATCTTTTAAAAAAATGCAAACCATTGGACTATAGTTTTTTAAATTCCAGATTAAAACATAACTGTAGTTATAGGCTATTTATAACAGACACATTTTTTAAGATGATCATTTTAAAAGTTAAAAATAAAGGGTAGACACCAAAAACATGATTCATAAAAGTAAAAATTGGCAAATTGGACTTCATCAAAATTAAAAACTTCAGCTTTTTAGGAAACTCTGGAGGAAAAGACAAACTACAGATTAGGAGAAAATATTTACAAATCAAAAATACAACAAATGCCTTCATCTAGAATATATAAAGGACTTTCAAAACTCAACAGTACAAAACCAACCAATCCAATTCAAAAATAGACAACACACATGAGCAAACATTTTACCAAAAAGGATATACAGATGGCAAATAAGCACATAAAACTATGTTTAACCTAATTAGCCATGAGGGAAATGCAAATTAAAACCACAATGTAGTATCACTATGCACCTATCATAATGGCTAAAATTTTACAAAATAGTGATAACACCAAATTCTGGTGAAATGTGAAGCAACTGGATCTCTTGTGTGTTGCTAGTGGGAATATAAAATAATACAATCACTTTGGAAAATAATATGACAATTTATTATAAAACTAGACCGTACTTACCAGAGGAGCCAGTAATTACACTCTTGAATATTTATCCCAGAGCAATGGAAACTTACATTTGCACAAAAACCCATACTCAATGTTTATAACAGCTTTATTTGTAGCAGCTAAGAGGTAGAAACAGCTTAAAAGCCCTTCAGTGGGTGAATCATTAAGCAAACTGTGGTATATCCATATCATGGAATGCTACTCTGAAATAAAAAGAAATGAGCTATTGATACACAGAGTAACTTGTATGGATTTCAAGAAAATTATGCCGAATGAAAAAAAGCCAGTCCCAAAGGTTACATATTCTATGATTCCATGTATATAACATTCTTGAAATGACAAATTGGTAGAGATGGAGAACAGATTAGTAGTTGCCAGAGGTTAAGGAGCAAGGGAGGGAGAGAGAGGGCTATGGCTATGAAAGGATTGCAGGAGGGATCCTTATGATTGTACAGTCTTTATTTTGACTGTGGTGATGATCACACAATCTACATATGTGATAAAATTGTGTAGAACTAAACACATAGTCACACACTTCCCCTTTGGCAGAATCTTTAAGCCACTGTGCGTGTAAAACTGGTGAAATCTGAATAAGATCAGTGGATTTTATAAATGCCAATTGCCTGCTGGTGATAAGATTGGGGAAAATTGAGTAAAGCCTATACAGAATCTCTCTTTCTTAATAGTTTTTATAACTGCATGTGTATCTATGATTATCTCAAAATAAAAAGTTTTAAAAAAGAAAATGGAGGGATATCTAGAGATATGAGACAGAGAACTGAATAAAGAATGGTATATCCACATTGGAGTGGACTATTATGTAGCTATTTACAAGAATAAATTACAGCTTATCATTTACTTGGTGGAATTTCCATAAGACTTTGTTGAATGAGAAAAGTAAGGTTTAGAAAAGTAAGAGTAATATGATTCTATTTTTATGAAACAAGGCCTACAAATATGTGTGTGTATATTTGTATGTGTGTGTGTGATAGAGAGATTTGACAATGGATAATTGTATGTGAAGATACACACTAGTTTGTTAACATGAATTACCTTGAGGGAAGGATGGATGATACAGATGGTATAGAGGAACTAGGGGAAGGCAAAACCAAGGAAAATGGAAAAAGAAGAAAAAATAGAGCACTAAAATACCAAAATATAAGACAATAATAAATTACATGTGTACATAATTGTGTTTTGTGTTCTTAAAATTTTTTAAGAATTATTTTTTATTTTGTTATTCAATAATTGAAAATTTATTGAGACATAATTTACATATTATTCAATCCACCCATTTAAAGTGTACAATTCAATGGTTTTTAGTATATTCACAGAGTTGTGCAACTATCCCCAGTCAATTTTAAAACATTTTTATCACACTAAAAAGAAATGTCACATCCATTAACAGTCACTCCTCTTTTTCACCCAATACTCCTTCTTTAGCCCTAGGCAACCACTAATCAACTTTCTGTCTCTATAAATTTGTCTATTCTAGATATTGCATATAAATGGAATCATATAGTTTATGGTATTTTTTGACTGGCTACTTTCATTTAGCATAATATTTTCAAGGTTTAGCTATGATTTAGCATCTATGAGCACTTCATTTCTCTTTATTGCTAAATAATATCCCATTTTATGGATATATCTCATGGTCTTTATCCACTAAAGTGTACAGCCTTGCCCATTTGCAGTCGTCCTGGTATGACAGTGGTTATGAGAGTTTTCTGTTTCTCTTTCCCTAATCTTTCTGTTAAGCTCTCTGCCTCATTTGGTCTCACACCCGGATATTAGGCTCTGCTAATTGCCAGCTTATTACTCTCTTGTTTTTGACAGTTCTCTAAGATAGGAGTTGCTCCAGAGTGTGGTCCAATTAAATTTGGTTAGGAGTACTTCTAGAGGTCAGTCTTTGAAGTTCGTTCTGACCTCAGAAGGGCATTTCTTAACTGTCTCTTCCTGGTTCTCTAAAACTAGCTGCCCTACTGTTCAGCCTGCAGTCCTAGTCTCCTTCTAGTTGCTTACCACAAAAATCTCCATTGTTTTTAACAATGCCCTTAGGCTTGAACTTCCTCATACTGTTTCAAATAAAGTCAGTTTCTTGGAGAGAGCTTTAGAGCTCTCTGCACTTAAGGACTGACCTATTTATTGAGTGACATATTATGACTAGCTTCCCTTTGGCAGAATCTTAGAGCCACTGTCTGGGCAATGGACAAGGATGGTAGCCTCTGGTCTTCTCATCCTCTCAGCTTGCCTTTCTGGGCTGGGCACGGAACCTCAGTTCTTGTAAGTAAGCTGGGTTGAGGGCAATCAGGACCCCAATATTCCTACCCTGTCACAACTGGGATGGAACATATAAAATGGGGGCTGGGTAGATAAAAGGAGCCCATGACCTCTCAGCCAACTTACCAGGAATTTAACCTCTGAGCCTTGAAATCAGACGGAATTAGAATGCTGGCAGGGTTGCCTGGGTGGCTTAGTCGGTTAAGTGTCCGACCCTTTTGATAAGGTATCATATCCTTTGGATGGGAGCTGAGAGGGAGCCTCATCTCTTGGGCACAGCCACTCAGATTGGAGTTTCAGGTTGAGCTGGCGAGAGAGAGGAGAGAAGGAACACGTTATGGCTCAAGTGCCACAGACTCTCTGTTCTTACCAAGTTTCAGTAGATTTTCTTGAATAAATATTTTTTTCATCCTCTGTAGATTCTTAGAACAATTTGCTGAGACTTTAAAAGGTTGTTTTATTATAACAATATTCAGCATTATGTCTGTTTTGCTGAGGATCAGGTCCACGGAACTTTTCACATTTGCCATTCAGAAAGTGGCACCCCCAGATTATTTTTTTAAAAGACTGTGCCAAAGAAAATTCCTGGTTTAATCACATACTCTGAGCTTTAGTTTCCTTATCTGAAATGGGGCTCATAATCCATATCACACTGCCTAGAACATAGTATCTCTGAATAACGATTAATTTATGTTTTCCCTCCATTTATCTCACTCTGCGGACTTAGAGAAGTTCCAGTTGAATAAAGGTGACTGCCCAGTAATGTATTGTTATGCTTGAAAAATTTTAAGACTCCAAGAAAGTATTTCAAGTCATATTTGAGGTGAGAAATACACTTAACCACTATAAAAAAGTGATCTTCAACTTGAACCAGGATTCTTTTAGAGGTTTGGCTCATCAGAAAATACTTTAACAAGATTGCAAAGAATGACTCAAGATCTCTTTCTTCTTCCTCCCTCTCCCTCACCACCTCGCCCTACCCAACTCTCCCTACTCAATTTCCCTCCTGCATTATAGCTTTTCACCGACACATGAGAATTACTGAATAGAAACTGAATGACTGAATAAAGAATAAAATTTAATCTATACAAAGATTTGTAAAGTGATTGGTAACTAGTATTGTCTCCAACCTATATTTGTTTTTTAAAAATTGAAGTATAGTGACAAACAGTGTTACATTAATTTCAGGTGCACAACATAGGTATTTGACAACTCTATAAGTTATGCTATGCTCACAAGTGACTCACAAGTGTCATCATATGACACTATGACAATACCATTGACTCTATTCCCTATGCTGTACCAAAAGCCTGTTATCTCCCACGCCCCTTCACCCATTTTGCCCCTCCCCTCTGACATCAATTTGTTCTCTGTATTTATGGGACTGTTTCTGCTTTTTATTTGTTTGTTTTGTTTTTTAGATTCCACACATAAGTGGAATCATATGGTATTTGTCTTTCTCTGACTTATTTCACTTCACATAATACCCTCTAGGTCCATTCATGTTGTCACAAATGGCAAGATCTCATTCCTCCTTATGGGTGGGTAATATTCCATTGCACATCTTCTTTATCCATTCATCCACCAGTGGACACTGGTGTTGCTTTCATATCTTGGCCATTGTAAATAATGCTGCAGTAAACACAGCAGTGCATGTATCTTTTTAAATTAATGTATTTGTTTTCTTTGGGTACATACCCAGTAGTGGAATTACTGGATCATATGGTAATTCTATTTTTAATTTTCTGAGACATCTCTGTATTGTTTTTCACAGTGGCTGTACCAATTTACATTCCCACAGTGTATGAGGGTTCCTTTTCCTCTATATCCTTGCCAATATTTGTTACTTCTTGTCTTTTTGATACTAGCCATTCTGAAAGGTATGAGGTGATACCCATTGTGGTTTTAATTTGCATTTTCCTGATGATTAGTGATGTTAAGCATCTTTTTATGTGTCTATGGCCATCTGTATGTCTTCTTTGGAAAAATGTCTATTCAGGTCCTCTGCATATTTTTTAAATAGATTGTTTTCTTAGTGTTGAATTGTTTAAGTTCTTTATATATTTTGTATATTAACCCTTATGAATATATCATTTGCAAATATCTTCTCTCATTCACTAGGTTGCCTTTTTGTTTTGTGTATAGTTTCCTTTGCTGTGCAAAATCTTTTTATTTTGGCATAGTCCCAATGGTTTATTTTTGTTTTTGTTTCACTTCCCTAAGGAGACATATCTAGAAAAACTTTGCTAAGGCAAATGACAAAGAGATTACTGACTATGTTTTCTTCTAGGAGTTTTATGCTTTCATGTCTCAAATTTAGGTCTTTAATCCATTTAAAGTTTATTTTGTGTATGGTATAGTAAAGTGATCCAGTTTCATTCTTTTGCATGTAATGTCCAGTTTTCCCAGCACCCATTTGTTGAAGAGACTGTCTTTTCCCCACTGTATATTCTTACCTTCTTTGTTGTAGGTTAATTGGCCATATATTCGTGGGTTTATTTCTGAGCTTTCTATTCTGTTCCACTGATCCATGTGTCTATTTTTGTGCCAGTCCCACACTGCTTTGATTATTATAACTTTATAGTATATCTTGAAATCTGGGATTGTAATACCTCCAGTTTTGTTCTTCTTTTTCAAGATTGCTTTGGCTACTCATGTCTTTTGTGGCTCCATACAAATTTTTGTATTATTTGTTCTAGTTCTGTGAAAACTGTTATTGGCATTTTGATTGCATTAAATCTGTAGATTGCTTTGAGTAGTATGCACATTTTAACAATTTTAATTCTAATCCATGAGCATGGAATATCTTTCCATTTGTTTGTGTCATCTTCAATTTCTTTCATCAGTGTTTCATAGTGTTCAGGGTATAGATCTTTCACCTCCTTGATTAAGTTTATTCCTAGGGGGGCTCCTGGGTGGCTCAGTCGTTAAGCGTCTGTCTTCGGCTCAGGTCATGATCCCAGCGTCTCGGTTTTTCACAATTGAGTATGATGTTAGCTGTGGGTTTGTCATATATGGACTTTATGTTGAGCTATATGTTCCTTCTAACCCCACTTTGTTGAGAGTTTTTTTTTTAAATCATGAATAGATGTTGTATTTTGCCAAATGCATTTTCTGCATCTATTGAGATGATCATATGGTTTTTACCTTAATTTTGTTAATGTGGTATATCATGTTTATTGATTTATAGATATTGAACCATCCTTGTGTCTCAGAATAAATCCCACTTGATCGTGGTAAATGATCCTTTTAATATATTGTTGAATTCAGTTTTCTGATATTTTGTTGAGGATGTGTGCATCTATACTCATCAGGATATTGGCCTGCATGCAAGCTATGTTTTATACTCATCAGGATATTGGCCTGCATGCAAGCTTGAAATAACTCTTCTCTCTCTCTCAAGAAATGAAAACCCTATGAAAGCCATTTCCAATGCCACTGATTTATTCATTTAACAAGATGATTTAATACCTAGGCTGTGTGTGTGTGGCACTCTTCTAGGTACTTGGTCCCAGATATGCATCTTAAGAGATGAGATAGGATTTTAGGATTTTAGCATATGCCTTACAAAGCCAAAACATTATTATTATGTCTGCACAATCTTTTTGTAGCCTATCTACCTGCTCATAGTTTAAAATGATCAGGAGTAACAGTGTGGATGTGACCCTAGGAGAGGCTGTAATTAATATTTACCCTTAATCCCATCTCATACCAGCTTTAGAGACAAATAGTGTCTTGTTTTCAACTCCTCATACAAGTAATGTTGAGCAACCAGAGCCCCTCAAAACTGATTCCTAAACTGCTGCAAAGTTTTTGACTTTCTTAAAAGATCTAGGACCAATCAGAAATAAATTATAATCAGGTGAAAAAGAGGATGAGGATGTTAAAAATCCAGACCTGAAAATTCTATTTAAAAACCTACCGATCAAAAATAAATAAATAAATGAAAATAAAAACATCCCCATTGTCTTTTAAATAAAGAATTCAGAGTCTTGGGATAGAATTTTTTTAATGAAATGTTAAATCTGAAACTAGAGGGCGCCTGGGTGGCTCAGTTGGTTAAGCGACTGCCTTCGGCTCAGGTCATGATCCTGCAGTCCCTGGATCGAGTCCCTCATCGGGCTCCCTGCTCGGCAGGGAGTCTTCTTCGTCCTCTGACCCTATCCCCTCTCATGTGTTCTCTCTCTCTCATTCTCTCTCTCTCAGACAGATAAATAAAATCTTAAAAAAAAATCTGAAACTAGAATTTTATGTAGTTTGGATTATGAAATGAAAATTATATTATTTGGTTTAGCAGGTGCATACTGAATCCTTACTACAAGCTGTATTGGCAAGACATAGTTCTACATTGGAGAAATAAGTCTTATACCCAAATAACTATAATATTAGACAGAAAATATTTGTTCTAATAGAGGGTCTAAAAATGCCATTTAAAACAGATAAAGAAAGCACTTATTCCTGTTAGGAGGGATTATAAAAGATTAAAGGAAATGTCTCATCCAAAGCCAGTGAAGGGGCAGAAATGTCGGGACATAACAAAACCAACCCAAGTGTGTTACAGGCTGCCTTTAGAGACCAGCTAGAAACCCCACCTGATGGGAGTACTGGGGAAAAAGAAATAAATGTAGATGATTTGTAGCAGATCATGGAGACCCCAAAATGTCATTAAAGGAGCAGGGAATTTATTTTGAAGCCAACTAAAAACCATGGAGGGCTTTTGAAACAAGGCATAACAATCAAAACTATCCTAGGGAGATTAATCTGACACCCATGTATAAATAGATTTTAAAATATCAGAGATAGGAAAACCAATACAGACACTATTGTTGCATCAGGTCACGTGAACCTAGACAACTTATAGCAGAATCAAAGTAGATGGCCATTCCACAAACATGAAAAAGGACATAGAATCCAGGGAATGGATGCAAAACACCTTGGTGAGGAATGACTAGAACTTGGGGATGCATGTGAGGCAGTGAAAGAGGGAGTCCCAAGATGTTTTGAAGTTCAATGTCTGTGTGCCAGGGAGGCTGACAAAGTTCTTAAAAAGAGAAAGATAAGGTTTGGAGAAAGAAGAAAAATAATGTTAATATTTATTAAATAATAAATATTTATTGAGCACTTACTATGTGCCAGGCACTGTTCTGGGGGGTTGAGTGTTATCTTTGATTTTTAAAACACTTTATGTAGAAAAGGCACTGTTCCCAGTCTGTGTAACCCCAAAGGCAGAGCTGGAACCAGTAAGTAGGAGTCAGGTAGGAAGTAAAATACCTGATAAGTGGAGTCTTCCTGATAAGTAGTAAGAGCTCCGTTCTAGGCAGTATTCAAACATAAATTGGATAATAATCTTCTGGGCACCCTGTGACAAGGGATTTCTGCCTTAAGAGAGAGGTTAGACTAACCCTTCTTCAAGTTCTCTCCCAACCTTAAGTAAGAGTCTATTCTTTCCTATGATTTAGTCCTATGGGTTCTATTATTTTTTCCTTTGGGTTCTATTATTAATCTCTGGTTTCTCTCAATTATTAAATAAATTACCCAATCTGTCTGCCATTCAGTAAAACTCACACATTTGCATCTGTTATTCTTGAATTATTTTTGGTTAGGGCTCTTCTTCTTTATTAAAAATCTCTACCCAGTAATGTTACCTTTATAGCAATTTAGAATGCTAACCCTGGTAGACTGGGTTATAAATATCAGAGGGGAAAAGGAATTCTTGTGCCTAATAATATTTTTGTTTGGAAGAAGCCCTGCAAATGAGAAATGAATTATCTTGACTTCAGTATTGCGATGCAGTTTCTGTATTTTGCAGTAATTCAGAAGAGAAAAAAATATTTCAGAGAGGTTCATTTTGATACAGCATGTTAAAGAGAATAATTATTCTCCAAACCCTGCAAAGCTTTAGATCGGAAACATTTAGCTGTTTTGCGGTTAGAAAAGATGAAAGGAAAGAGAAGAAAAGGAGAGGAGAAAGGAAACCTGTAGTGAGCTCCAGCTATAAGCTATAGTTAAAGCTTTGCATTTCCTGGTGTCTTTTGAAACGTAAAATTCCACAACAAATAGCCCTGTAACGTATAACCAGTATGAAGATTCAATTCAGATTTAAGCACTTCGGTTTGCTTTTGAATCTTGCTATTTTCTGCATTTGTTTTGACTGCTCTCATCATTCAGGATTGACGCTTGGATGGGTGTGTAGGAGGAAGCAGCAGCGGCAGGCTTACAGCTTGCAGACAAAAAAAAATCTGCCTTATCTGATGGCTATTATTGAAAATGCGAGGTGTAGCCTGGGCTGGGTAATGAAGGGGAGCGAGCGAGGGGGAGCAAGGAGCATGGAGCTGCATACTGATGAGTGTAGGAGTACTTGATAAAAAGAATTCTGGCTGCTGGCCGTGCATTGCTCATTGTGGAGTACTCCAACAATCACATAGAACGCAGACCAGCTTAAGCTGACAGCTTGATATGCCTTCTTCTGCTGCCTGGTTTTGGGGGCTGTATGACGTACTGGTCGGTAGTAAAGATTAATATGTAAGAAATGTGGAGCTAGGATCAAGTCATACTCCACAGCCTGCCTGGCAAACTATGTTTTACTTCTGACTTTGCTCTCTCGCTGAGAACATTAATCTGTCAAGCTGGCGGGCTCCTTTGATAGCAACTTTCCCAGGAGCATGATGTGGCAATGCCACCTCTCAGCCCAGGACTACCGCTATTACCCAGTGGACGGCTACTCCCTGCTTAAACGCTTCCCTCTTCATCCTCTTACAGGACCCAGATGCCCCGTCCAAACAGTGGGACAATGGTTGGAAAGCATTGGGCTACCTCAGTACGAGAACCACCTGATGGCTAATGGATTTGACAATGTACAGTTTATGGTAAGACGCTCTCTGTGTCCACGGAGCTGCCTTTTGTCTGTCTTTGCTTCTTATGTGTCTTACACGGCTCAGAGGCAGCCTGATTTGCACCAAAACCGGTCAATTTATATATGTAACTGCATCAGAAAAATCGGATGCCCTTAGGACGGAACTTACTGTGTACATATAGACACTTGCCGAAAAATGAGGTCTATAGGCATCCATATACATATGTATTATGTGAATGAACCGGTGAGAGTACTATTTATAGGCAGTGAAGGAAGATTAACATTTATGTTCTCCCTGTCATTCTTTGTGATTTTTATAAATTTGTCATCTCAGAATACCCAGTTAGATTATAGCACTCTTCAGTTAATTCTAAATTCCTAAAACATGTTCTTTCATGTGAGCATCAGCATTTAGTGATTAATTAGACAATTTGTTATGTTTACGGTGTGAAGATTATTTTTTCCTGGTAATTGTTCGATAAGCAGTTTAAATTATGTGGACGACCTTTAGTTTGCTAGCCAGCTGTTTCAGATGGTCAGTTATGGAGAACATTCACTTACTTACACATGCTGATAGAAGAGCACTGAAGTGTTATTTATTACTTTAGATAAAAAAAAACAAACACTTCCATCAACTACCTGTCAGTATTTAGAAAGAGAGGCTGATGGACTAAGTACATTCATGTATTCTGAGTACTGGTCTGCATGCAGTCTAGACCCGGTGTGTGCAAACTTCTCACTGTGATGAATATAGGTGAGGAAGGAGGGTGGGGAAATGTGCAGACCCATAATACAGCTTTCTAATCATTCATATACCTCCCCCGGTGCTCATCAGTTTCCCTTGTTAAGCTACGTCACAGTCCTTATTACCTTTCCTTGCTTTTAAGTTCTCATCACACGTATTACTGATCCCTAAATTTAGAGAGAGCTGCATAATATAAGCATGGAGCACACAAATGGCTTGCAGAAATAATTAATAGCTATTTCTAAATAAAATGCTGGGGCAGACACCTGAAGCTTATTAATGCCAGAATTGATAACAAAATATGAGGGCTAGTTAGGTTTTTTAAATTTCTATTTGAGATTATTTTTCTCCAAGCTTAACTTGACTATTATGATTTTTAAAATTAGTAAAATTGTTAAACTTCTGCCTCTTTTCCTAAAAAGTGTATGCTCCGTGAGCTTTTGTAAAAAGCTACATAAATGTAGTAAGACATATGAGCCCTAAGTAACTGTATACATAGAACTCTTTATGGACCTGTTTTTTATAATGGGATATGCAGCTACTGTTATTTATCTCAGGTTGAAGAGAACTGTCACTGATTAGACAGACCAGATATCATGGGTATTGAAATAGGGAAAAAGTGAAATTTCTTCGGTTGCTATGACAGTGTTAGGACACTGAGCAGATTTAGGACAGACTTAGGACACTAAACAGAGAACACTATGAATTCGGGGAACTATCAAACAGAATGAAAGTCTTTTCATAGTTATTTATATTTACTGCACATTTTGATGTCTTTATTCTTTCTCTCTGTCTCTGCCTGAGATAAGACTTTCTCATTCCCACTCCTCAAGCCCTTGTCCAAATTTATTCTGGCCCCATGAGAAGCTAGGTAGGTCTCTGGATTCTCTAGATTATTTGGCTACTTCCAAATATTTTAATTCAGCATAATTTTCCTCTGAATATTGGACACAATTGAGCAAATAGAACCCCTTTTTGAAAGCCCGAAACTGAAAGGTTAATCAAACAGTTTTCAAATAAACTGAGGTCGTAAAGCAACATTCAGGAATGAATTATGTATAAGTACTTCAAAATGTATCTGGGGGGCAAAAATCCTGGGTATATGTGACAAAACCAAGGTCTGACTTTCTCCATAGGCTATCGTCTTTATTTTTGCAATTCTAAGTTGCATATGTAATTTTCCAGAAAATGAGAAAACATAGTTAATTCAGATGAGTCAATCAAATACTTTCTTCATGAGACAGAATTAATTAAAAAAGAAAAAAACTTTGATCATTTAGAGAGGTAATTATGAAAATTGAACAAACCATAAAATAGTATCATCAATTATTGCTTTATATGCTACTACACACTATTTATTTGCTACTAGTATCATGAAAATTAGTTTTTACCTTTATAAAAATTATTTATTGATTTCCATAATCTGATTTATTTAATTATGAATTTAGTTAAAGTATACTAATATGATCAGCCCACTTTAAGAAACAGGTTTCATTAATGGGGTGAAAAATCTTTTAGACCTGCTTAGTCTCCACTCAGTGTCATATTCTAGCTTTTATTTTTCTTTTTTTTAAAGATTTTATTTATTTATTCATGAGAGACAGAGAGAGAGGCAGAGGGAGAAGCAGGCTCCCTGCTGAGCAGAGAGCCCGATGCGGGACTCGATCCCAGGACCCTGGGATCATGACCCAAGCCGAAGGCAGACGCTCAACCGTCTGAGCCACCCAGGCGCCCTCGCTTTTATTTTTCTTGAAGCACATTCTGACCTGCATTTATTCATCCTGTTGCCGAAGCAACAAGCACCACATTCCCATTAACTGTGATGTAGTGCAGGTCATGTATGTAGTGCAGGTCTTGTGATGTAGCTGAAGGTCAGAGTGATGCTTTTTAGAACACGACAGTAGAGACATCAAAAGGATATAATTAATGTTGCTTGAAACTTCATTGTACATCCATGCATAGATATACTTTATTTAGGAAACATTCTCAAGAGTTAACTTTTCATTTAATCGATATTCCATTAATGAATGTTTTAAAGGATCCATATAAGTGACTTTCAAAGTATTTATTGAAAGCTTTAAAAAAATTTTACTAACTCTGTTCTACATACTCTCACACATAAATACAATATATGGATGATTTATTCACAGGGCTTTGATTAACTTTAATAAAGATTTCTTACATCAGTTCCTAGACATAGTTAGAAAAGTAGGACCTCCATTTATTTTTGTGTATCTATCAATTATTGCTTCCCCTTTGGGCTCTTAATGTTTATCCTTGATTTTACTGCTGTGTGAATTTTTTTTCAGTACCTGAAAATCAGAATTCCAAACTTTTTCTTTATGTACCTGGTCCTGGTTTGCTGATATTTGTGCACACGGTTCTGACTTTCCTGTATCCTTAAATATATAAAATAAGTGGAAATTGATAAAATTTAAAGAATAACTACAAAACTACATCAGGTCACCTAAGACCTTGGGAGAGTTTGATCTATGTTGCAAACAAAAGCTCCTTCAACATGGAATCCTTCCTCAGAAGACTTAACCAAGCCCTACTTACCTGTTCATCCCCTCTAAGTCATATATGGTCAGCTCCCTCCTAGTGAAGCATGTGCTACTCACTAGCCTCTGGGAATGCTGCTGGGTTCTAAAATATGTCTATGTTTCAACATTTTTTTTTAAATCAAGGAGTTTAGGTATGAAGTGTTTAGTATACAAAACGTACATGCTTCTTTACTTCTTATTATATATATTTCTATCATCATCTCTTTTTTCCAAGTCTGATGACTGCTTCCTAAATTTTAAGTCTCAAACTATCTATTCTTCTCTTGATGACTGCTCATTTGTAGTCTCCTCTCCCCATCCTGGACAGCTATTTCCTTTCCTTTCCCTCCTTTTTTTTTTTTTTTCATCCTCAAATGTCTAACTCAATTCCTGCCTTGTTTATGTAGCTTTCCTTAATGACTCTAGTCCCCTGGAGCCTCTCTTTTCTCTGCACTCATATAGTGGTTGTATTTGGTATGAAAAATTACATTTGGCATGCCATTATTCACTCTCTAGAATTAGAAGTTAAGTTTTCGCTCATATATATCTTGTCTCTCCCACTAGACTAGAAACTCTTCAAGTCCACATTCTGTGTATTCAATTCTCTGGTCTTTCTCACAACTCTTAATAATTCTGTGTACATAGACACCACCTCATAACAACTGGATGCACAGCAGACTGTTGTAGATGGATTTCCAGCCTCATTTTTTAAATTGGGAGCCTTGTGGGGCACCAGGGTGTCTCAGTTGGTTAAGCGACTGCCTTCAGCTCAGGTCATGATCCCAGGGTCCTGGGGTCGAGCCCCACATCAGGCTCCCTGCTCGGCAGGAAGCCTGCTTCTCCCTCTTCCACTCCCCCTGCTTGTGATCCCTCTCTTGCTGTCTCTCTCTCTCTCTCTGTGTCAATTAAATAAATAAACAAAATCTTAAAAAAAAAAATAAATCGGAAGCCTTGTTTTGCCAGTGGAACATGGAACATTAGTACCCTTCATTCATTCATGCAGCAGACTCTCCTTAAACATTTCATATGTGCTGGGAATGGTGCTAATTACTGAGAATGTAACAGTGAACAATCCATGATCCTTGACCTCTAACAGGTTACAGTGTTGCTCTCAGACCTATCAGATTATTTGCATGCACATTAGACACTTTCCTTCATGTGCTCCCACAAACAGGTACATACATAACATTCTATCACAGGGATCTTGCCCCTCATCCTTTTATATAATCACCATCCCTCAGCATATTCCTTACTAAAAATTGTTTTTTCAGCAGCAAATTACAGTAGGCAATGGAAGAGATAAAATCTATCATAGCAGGGCGTAAAGATAGATAAAGATACTGATACTGTTAACAACAAAACACTGACAGTGTTAATGGTAGATTTATGGTCCAAAAACTGAATTAAGAAGTTTGTATTATTGGAGGAGGACTGACTCATAGCCTCACCAGGATAACTAGCTGACAGTTATATTTGTAAACTCTAATCAAAAAGGGGGAAGAATGAAATTATACCAACTCATTTTTTTTTTTTTTTTTTTTTTTTTTTTTTTTAGCATTTCCTGTGTTTCTAGCAGTTGCCATCTAGGTTGGCTTAGGATGCTTTGACCATTATTAAGATGTCCAAAATGCAGCCTTTACAGAGTAAAAAATATAATAATTCCAGGAGCCCTATGTGATTTGGCATTTTTATACACTTGGGTGGGTAGCATTCATAAAGGACTTGCTGAAGGTCAGAGTGATGCTGAAGAGTGGAGCCACAGAGCTCTTGGAAGTCATCCATTTGGACAAAAGATTTAAGGAAGATTGATCTTATAAGTATTTAGCTGAAATTTTCTTTTCCATTTTTGCGGTGCATTTTACATGCTAATGTACTTACTTCTCTTTTCCTCTTTTATATAACTTTTCTGTAATAAGAGCACCATTTGCAGTTGACCTGATAAAGTGACCTTTTAAGTGTCTTAGCAGCATATCATGATCCAAGAAAGAAGTTAAACTTGTGAAGTAGAAAAATAAATTGTCCCTAAAGGGTAAGCCTAATAACACCCAAGATGATTTCTTGTTTCAAACATTGCTTAAGAAAATTTTATAAAGTTACTGAGATTTAAAGGTCCAAGAGAAAAAAATACCTGCCACACTCCCCACACCATCCCGTTCCTGAAACAGTCTAGGCTCTGAAGTGGGTGGCTTTACGGTGAATGTGCAGCTATCATTTTACAAACTCAGTCTAGTCGTTACGCATGCACTTCTGCAACAACAAAAATATATATTTTTTTTTCAACTATGGGCATTTAATATCTGTTGGCATCCAAAAGTCAATGCCAGGAGGGAGTCATTCTTTATCTGGACAACAGCTTAATTACAAATGTAATAGGCAACAGCCTCACAGTAGTGTGAGAGAGAACTCAAGTAAGACTTCTCATTTCCACTGTCTTGCTTCTCTATGATTCGGTTTACTCATCTGTAAAATCAATCTAATGAGGGATCTAGGAGAAATGTTCTTTGGACTTGTTATTTAATATTTTGAGCTCTTTAAAGTTACAGGGTACAATATTGGTGGTGGCAGAGCTGTTAATTGTTCTTGTAGATCTCATTAGCCTTGGAAGGACACTGATTGCTCGTGCAGTGGAAAGTCAGAAATGAGGGCATGTTCAGGGATGACCGTCTTAGAAGAATGGCTCTCAGAAAAAAACATTAGCTGCAGTTCTAATCTGGTGATAGTGAGGAGGCCTTTTCTTCCATCTGGAAGTTACTCCAGTTACATTTTTAAGCATTAAAATAAGCTGCCCCATTTTCTAATAATGCAGTACTACAACTCCCATTACTAACTCATGCTCACATGAATTGGTCTTTAATTTAGTCATGCAGCACATTTGCATAATTTCATCTCCAGTATTGCTTTAAATGACCAGATATTTGGGAAGAGGAATTTACTTCATGAATCAGAAAACTTATTCAAACTGCCGAATTATGGACTACTTTTAAGAAATCCAGCCACAATCAAATTTTTGCTTCTTTAAAAAGATGGATCTCTCAAACAAGTGTTCATAGGCAATGACTTCCATTTTCTCACTTCTAGTCACCTCCTTAACCCCTATAATCCTGTCTGCTTCCCAGCTCTTCTGCTAAAATTGTTCTTTTTGAAATCAGCTGTGACCTGCTTCTTGCCAAATCCCAGCCCCCTTTCTTCTCATTGCATTTCTCTCGCCCTCTTTACCATGTCTTATTTTCACCCCTCACTCCTTATTGATATTCACTCCCTTATTGATAATTATTGGGTTCTGTGACATTACACTGTCCTTCCAGTCATCCCTGTTCTCTGATTCTCCTCCTGCCTCTAAATGTGCATGGTGCTCTACCTGTCCATCCATTGGAGAGACTGTAGTTCTCATGGGTCCATAGCTGTCCTACTCTCCCTCTTTCTACCTGGCTTCCAGTGCGGCCCCACTACTCAATAAACATTTCCATATACATCTATGCATGCAAAGCATTCAGCACAGACTTGGCAAAGAACAAATGCCCAACAAATGTTAAGTATTACTGCAGCTAGAGTGCTCTTTCTAAAGCACACGTTTGCTTTAGCACTACCCTGCTTAAAATAATTCAGTGATTCTCAATTACCTATGGGAGATTATGTTTCCAAAATCCTTAATATGGCTTTCATATTCAGGATCCTTTATGACCTGCCCAGCCCCAATTTATTTTTCAGCCTCTTCTGTTACCATTTTCCCTCTTTACAGTTCTAGAGAACTGTGTATTTATCTTTCATTGCCTGGCCTTTTGCACATGCTGCTCTCTGCCAAGAATGACCTTCCTTCTCCTCTTAACTCCTCTTTATCCTTTGTTCTCAGCCTAATTGTCACTTCTTTTAGCTGTCACTTTTTCCCTGGCCCTCCAAGTATGGGTCAAGAACGCTTTTTCTGGAGTTCCCTTTCTTACTACTTATTTTACTGTGCCATATTACCTATTTACTTGCCCACCCACCCCTACCACTTCTCCCACACACAAATTGTAGAACAGGGGTCAGCAAACTTGCTCTCTCAAGGGCCAGATAGTAAATGTTTTTAGGCTTTGAAAGTGGTCTCTGTTGCAACTATTCAACATGCTGTTGTAGTATAAAAGTGGCCATAGACAATATGTAAATAATGGATGTGGCTGTGTTCCAATCAAACTTTATTTACAAAAGCAGGCAGATTTGGTCGAAAAGCCATAGTCTGCTGTCCACACACTTGATTATTTTTAACTCCTTGAGAATTAGAAATATGTTTTGACCCCCTGTATCTCCAGGGACAAGTCATGGCTTACACACGTAGACACAGTAAGTGTTTGATGAAAGGAGGAAGGAAGAAAGCAAATAAGGATGAAGGAAAGGAAGAAAAGAAAGAAGGAAAGAGAAAGGGAGTGAAGGAATCTGGCAGGTGGCTACAACAAGGTTTCTGAAGGCCTGTTCAGTTTAAAGAGAACCTGGTCAATAGCTAAGGATATTCAGAGCAAGAGCCAGCCTTCAGGAGTCTCCTAAGAGCTGGAGAGGGTGTTTTTGCTCGAACCAATCAGACGGGAGTATATTTTCAGCAAGAGCCCTGCACAGGCATAGGAACTAGAAAAACACAGCTGCAAAGGGAGCCTGTTGTTCACTCTCTTTGGAATTCCTTTCTCCTCCTTCTTCACCTAATTATGCAGCATTGTTCATGATTCAACTTAAGCATCACTTCCTCCAGGAAGTATTTCCTTATACCACCCTGTCATCTGGCTGGCGTAATCACTCTGTCTCTGGGCTCCCCTGGCACCCTGCCCTTAGCCCTGTGCTAATCTCTATTTTATTGCATTGCAATTATATGTTCAGATGTCTGCCTCCCACCCTAGAAAGTGAGTTCCTTTAGAAGCAGAGATCAGGTCTTATTTATCTCTGTATTCCTAAAACTTGGTGCAGTGCCTGGCATATAGTAGCTTCTGATAAACACTGATTAGATAGATTTAAAGTTCAATTCAGTTTCATATAAATTATCCCATGTAATTCTTACCATATCACTGTCAATAAGTATTGGTATCCCCATATTTATAAATGAAGAGAATTATTATTATATTATTATTATATAGCCTGGGTAACTCTTACTTCAAAAGCCTCAGCTCAGAAGTTCCTTCTGGGGAGTCTTTTACAAATTCTGTTGTGGTATTACTCAACTGTCCTTCACTGGCCTCCCATGGCACCTTATACACACCTTTAATGGAGCAGTCTTATCATACAAGGCTGAATTATCTGCTTCTTTACCTTACTCCTTCCCCTGAGAAAAAGAGCAGTGTTTTGTTCAGTACTATTTTCCTAGCACATAATAGGTCCTTGTATAGTTTGCTAGGACTGCCATAACAAAATGCCACAAACTGTGTGGTGTAAGCAACAAAAATTTATTGTCACAGTTCTGGAGGCCAGAAATCCAAGATCGAGGTGTTGGCAAGACTGGTTCCTCCAAGGCATGTGAGGGGAGGATCTGTTCTAGGCCTTCACTTGCCAACAGTCTTCTCCCTGTATTTTCACATCATCTTCTCTGTGTGTGTCTGTGTCTAAATTTCCTCTTCTTATAAGGACACCAGTCATATTGGATTAGGGTCCACCCTAATGACCTCATTTTAACTCGATTACCTGTGTAAAGACCTTATCTCCAAATAAAGTCACATTCTGAGGTACTGGGGGTCAGGACTTCAACATATGAATTTAGGAGGAACACAATTCAGCCCATAGCAGTCCTTAATAAATGTGTGTACAGGAGTATCCTTTACTATCCCTCCTATTGCCAAGTACAGTCCATAATGGTCACACAATAAATATTTGATTAATTGAATTAAACTCAATCTACTTGAGGTTTACATGAGATTTAAAATGTTCAAAGAATCTGATGTTATTCTTTCATCAATGATAAATGCAGTTGCCCTAATCACTTACAGTTTCTCACGCATGGGTAATTGTATACAAGGTCATGCTGCTAGTTAATATGAGAAACACCAAGGCCAGAACTGAGAGCTTCCTACCTCTCTAGCCTTACAGTCTTTCCATTTTACTTTGCAGCTCTGCTGGCCCCTAAATAAATCACATTTACAGGAAATATTTATTTGTTTGCCATCCTTATGGTTGGTAACTATTTGGTAGCAAAGCCCAATATAACCAATTTAATAAAATAACTACTGTTTAACAAAAACTTGTTATATATATTTTTACATACATTGTATTTACCTCTCCCACAAATATTACAAAGTATGTATTACTATTCCAGTTTTACCAATTACAAAACTTAGAGAGAGACCAAATATCTGGCCCAATGCACTCAAGCTTCAAACCCAGGTCAATCTGAGTCCAAAGGGAAAAAAATTTTTCAATAAGTTTTGCTTGGGCAACATAATGTAGGTGAGCTGAGACAGGTATTGGCTCTGAACAAACAAAAGTAGCATAAGCATTCCTTGTTCTTGGAGGGATGATTCAGAGTACCAAGAAGAGAGATGAGAGAGAAGAAAAACCTTGCCTTATGCAGAGATTAGGAAGTCAGACTAAGGAAACTTCCCACTATACACAGGGTTATAAAAAAACATGCACCTCCAAGTCAAGTCTGTCCTCAGACTATGAGACCATCTAAGTGGGAGTCATTCTATGCACACAGGAGATACCTCATCAAACAAGAATAGTGTTAATGGAAGACATGACTTACCCTTCCGTATAATCTTTTTTGAAGTGTAATGAGTTGTCATTGTGAGTTGCTACGTATTATTATCCTCCAGAAAACTCAAGCTAAAGAGACACAGAAATAATACCTTCCAGGTCATTGCATACTTGTTGCTGACTTCATCCCAGACTTCCTAATCTGAGAATGTACCATGCACATCATAAACATTGGAAACTATCCATTCATTTAAGAGCATATGATCTAAAAGGGTATTGAGAAACAAGAGCCCTTATGACTCTACTTAGAAGTTATAGAGGCATATTAGAAGAAAAGAAAAATACAATGAATAATTAATCTAGGCCTCTGAATATCAGGCCATTGATTTCTGCCCCTTGAGTCCACAGAATTAAATTTCAGATTGTTAAACTTTTACCTTCTGTCAGACTGAACAAAGATGATTAGGATTCATATCCAAAGCATTGTGGAACATCTTGCATTTATAAGCCAATGTCTGTTTAAATGGTTGGCAAGAAGAATTAGATTTCTCCTTCCAGAGTTTTGAAGGAGATCTGGGAGTAACAGGCCTAGAATCTAGAGTTTCTCATGTTTATTTGACAGGAGTTATATTATACACTCTTTTATCAGGAAGGAATAATCCTGTAAAGAAGGAGCTGCAAATTTTGTATTCATCAGACCTATAACTATGTAACCCATCCAGTTATCTGCAAGCTCAGAACAAGAGAACTGAAAATACAGGCTGGCCAACATTGACTCCAGAAATCCGCCAATCTTAAAAAAAAAAAAAAAAAAAGCAAGCAGAAGATTATTCATATCAATTCAATAATTTAAGAACTGCTGGATAAATAGTAATGAGGTTCTTTTGGGGGGGGAATGGAATGGAGGGTATGTTATACAGTCAAAAAAATGTAACCCACTTACTTCCTGGTAATTAATTATGATGTACTAGAAATGAGAATACCATATTAAGTTCCTACTGCACTTTATAGTCTTTAAACTATTATACATACATTATCTCAATTAATCCAGGAGACTAAATAAATTCTATTCTCAGTTCTAGCATAAATGGTGTGACATTGGGTAAGCCTTCTTTTCTGCAATCTCTGAACAAGTTCAGCTATAACTTAATTTTTTTCAAAACCTGCCGTTAATCCTATGTCTATTCTGGATTCTCTTCTTCCCTTCAAAACCAAGCTTCTCCAAAGAAATGTCTACACTTGCTGGCTTACTCTTCAATTCAATACAGTCAGGCCTTGATACAATTAGCCTTTGTCAACATCCTGAAGTTATTTATAAATGGTGACTAATGAACTCTTAATTCTCCAAAGTACACTATAGTCTTTCTAGTCCTTATTTACTTCATCTTTCTGTGATCTTTGTTTCTGTTGACCACTTGTTTCCTCCTTGGCTTCTGTATCCATGGCATCTCCTGTTCTAGTAGCCACCTCTTCTCTGGCTCCTTTGTAGACTTCCCTGTCTCTCCATGTCCCCTAGGGTTTAGCCCTTTTCATCTCTTCTCTCTCACTCCACACATTCACCTTAGGCGACCTCACTCACACTCAACAAAGGCAAAAATTTTCTACTTCTGTATTGTATCGACACCTCAAATTCAAAGTGTATAAAAGAGGAAAGATCTTTCCCCAAAACTTTTTCCATGAGAAAGTGATCAATTGAATAGAATGGTGATGAGAGATCAAGTAAAGTGAGTCTAGAGAAAGAGCCACCAATTTGGCAATATAGAGACCACTGGAGAACTTGACAAGAGCACATTCACATAAGGGGTACAGAAGCCATAATGCATTGGGTTAAAGAAGTTAGAGTAGACAACTTTTGAAGGAAGTTTTGCTGAGAATGAGAACACAGAAATAAGCAAGTAGCTAAGGGTGATTTGGAGGTCAAAGGAAGATTTTTTTTTTTTTTTAAACAGGAAAAACTGGAGTCATGTTTGGCTACTAAAAGGAATGATCAGATAGAAATGGAGATACTGATATTGGAGAAGAAAGAAGGATTGAATGAATGAATAAAGGTGAGAGGAGTTGGAATCCAGAGATAAGTAGAGGAATTGTCTTTGATGGGGATGTTCCTATTATAATAGTAAGGTAGACAGAGGACGGGTACTATAATGATTTTTATAGAGAGTGATGAGAATATGAAGGTATATTTGCTCTAGTGGTTTCTATTTTCTAGTGATTTATGAGACAAGAATGTGGAAGATTTGAAGATAGAGGAGATATAGATTCATTTCAGAAAGTGGGCAAGAGAATTTAATAGGAAAATTGAGTAGAACTACAGGACCGTGTCAAGGGTTTATTTGAGATTATGCTCAGTAGGAATTGCAAAGACTACTGCACTTTAAGGTACAGGATTGCTTTCATAGTCTGGCTCCTTCTAGTCTGTGTGAGATCACGGGCTGGTCACTTAACCTCCATGAGCATCAGTTTCCTAAGTGCAAATAAGAGACAGTACTACCTAGTTCACAAGTTCGTGAACCAGTGGTGAGAACCAGATTAAGGCTAGCTGTGTGCTTTCAATAGGTAATGAATCATGATGGTGACAAGCGTGCTTGTTCCATTTAGCTGGCAAGCCACTTTGGAATTACTGACAGCACAATGATATACAGAAATTGCCAAAAGGCTTCATTGCTCTTGCCTTCATAATACACTGGATACAAGGAAAATGCCTACATGAATTATGCTAGAAACAGCAAAATACTTATAACCCACCTATTTCATGACCTTATATCAAATAACTCTGAAGGATGTTAGAAAGTTATGTCACCTTAATTCACTCTTACTCACCACAGACCCTGATTAATCGACAGTACATACACTCAAAGAACTTAGCGGCCATGCAGTAGTGCATGCTGTTGGCAGAGTACTGTGGGACTTCAGGAGGAGCAAGATGGCGGAGGAGTAGGAGAGTACTGTGGGACTTCCAAGGAACTAGATTGCATTTAGCACTTTCCCTAAGAAACATACTCAAGGACGCCCACCTGCTCACAGCAATAAGATGTTCCCTTAATTAAGGTTGATCAAATTGTGATAATTAATTTTTAGGAGTATATTTAAATATTCAAGAGCCTGGTAGCTTTGTCCTCAAGTATCCCTAACCTATACTTGCATCTAGACTATAAAGTATATGAACAAATACTATGAAGTATATTAACAAACACAGATTATGAAGACTATAGCATTTTAAAATATAAATCTATTTTTAAACCTGCATCTTTCATCCTTTAACATGTGTTAATAATCTAAAGTAGAAAGTAGGTAAGCATTTATGAGGGGGCTCCCAGGAAAATCTTTTTGAATGGATTTCCTGGGAGACTTATCCATTCATTCCTAAGGAAATACCTATTGTATACCTACTGTACTCATCAAACTGCCAATTGTGACAGAGACTACAAAGAGGCATAATACAGGCTCTTGTTAAAGATCCTACAGTCTACTCAGGTAGCTGAGACTGGCATAAGTATGTTAATAGCAGTACACACTCAAATAGCGATAAAGGACAACAGTGTAAGTGTTTTCACAGCATAGAACATAACCATGGGAGAAATAAATGTTAGAATCTATGAATTTCTATGAGTCCTGAAAAGGAGAGAGATGTCTGTGAGCCAGAATGGTCAGGGAAGCTCTCTGAAGGAAATGGGCTTGGATAGGATTTGTGTAAACAGAGAAGAATGGGACCAATGACATAAGATTGAATGAAATCATAAACAAACGTGGTGAGATTGCAAAATGCATGTAGTGTTTGAACAAAAGAAATACTGATCTGGCACAATCCTCGGGATCATGTAATGCCTCTGTGAATGAAAGTGCTACTTACCTGTGAAATCATGGTTCAGATGCTACTCATGCACCAAATGGAAAAACAGCTTAATGATCCATCCTATCTGTGCCCAGATAGGCTCACCCAGATGGCAGCACACACAAGCACATCGCACATACAGACAGCAAAGAAGGATGAGCATAGAAACATCTGTCTGACTGATTGGCCTTCTATTTCCAGGTAATTGTGAAGAAAACAGAGTTACTTGAGTTACATTAACTATTTCTCCAAACAAGCCCATCTTCTGAGGGCTAGTAGGCTCTCAAAGCCAACAGCAATCTGTGTTCAGTAGTTTCATATCATCTGGAATACCCTCCTATCCTCCTAAACTAAATTTATTCACCTGTTAGATCCTTTGCTTCTTCAAAGGTATTCCCGTCTTTATGTTACCAATATCTAAAGAAGTCATCCTCACTTTGGAACCATGACCACTACCAAAACACCTACCAACCTCCTCATCTCTAAAACTCAGCTTGTTTGATTTAAGTTCCAATAATTCAAATGAAGAATCATTTGCTTAGCCGCCACTTTCACGTGCCAGACCTTATGCTGGAGCTCCTAAACGCAAAGACTGATGATAATAATGATGATAATAATAATGATAATAATTATAAATGCTTATATAATGCTTATATTCTAAGTACTGTTCTAAGTATCTTACATATATTAACTATTTTAATTCTTTTGGAATGAATAATATACCTAGCCTCTTTTCTCTTGAAGCTTACAATCTACTGGAGAAACAAACATGAAAACAGATTACTTCAGCACAGTAACTGATTGGTACTATAATTCAGAGTAGAGTGGAAGCATCAAAATGAGTGGTTCAGGCAAGGCTCCACAGAAGGGGTCAGATTTACACTAACTCTTGATGGATTGGGAAAACTCGCAGCCTGACAAAGGCTGAGTGATAGAGCAGCCTCTCAGGTAAATGAAACAGCATGTAATTAGCATGGAGGTACATAACAGGACATCCAGTGGTTTGGGTCCGGTTGGGATACAGGGGGCAAAAACAAAAAAAGGCAATACATAAAACCAGAGAGGTCAACATGGGCCAGATCAGGGAGAGTCCATTTTTATTCCAGTCCAACTTAGATCTCCAGGGCCCTGTCTGTGTAACCAAGAATATGTTTATTTCTGTCTTTTGATATGTATGAACCTCTGCTTTTCTTCCCTTCTGTGCACCCTCAGCTCCTTTAGTTTGATGTGCCTTGAGGAAAGGTCACTGCAGGGTCTTCTCTTCCCTTGTCACCCCGACAGAACCTCCCAGTGAGCACACAATGTCAGTTGACTGACTGGCTAATCATCGGCATATGGTTGTAGGTGATTATCTTTGCTGCCTGGCAAGGCCAGGTCTGGAGATAGTAATTACATTGGCGTCAGTGGCAACTTCTGGTGTCAGAAATCTTGTTAGAAATCATTTTATTGATACTAATTCAGAAGATTGTTCTCCAGCTCAGGGAAAACAGTGCACATTAAAAAGCTGTAATCAGAGCTTACCATTTCAATAGCAGTCTTCAGAGCCAAAGTCTAGATGCAGAAAATTAAGGTTCCTCAGCTTCCTGTTACCCCACAACTAAGACAATCACAGTACTAAATAGGGTCTTTCTTCCTCGTGTCCTAGAGAGCACTCTTGGAAATGAGAAAGGAAGAGGCTTGGCAAAGTGATGAGTGGATGCCCATGACTGGTTAATTATTTGATTATTACCTCACCCTCTTCCAAGAAGGTGACTTACACTAGACACAAGAACAATTTAAACAACTCCATTGTAGCAAGGGAATTTGGACAGATGGATTGACAGAAAAGGACACACTTTTAAAAATTTTATATATATATATATATATATGACATCAAAACAAATGTACAAATAAAACTTAAATGCAAACAATGTCCTGTATCTTCTCCCCACTCCTAACCTCACTTTCCAGAAACAAATACCTTAAACATTTCTGTGCTTAAATATGTTAAGGAAAAAAAAAGAAGAAGAAGAAGAAGATAGCAGGAGGGGAAGAATGAAGGGGGGGAAATCGGAGGGGGAGATGAACCATAAGAGACGATGGACTCTGAAAAACAAACTGAGGGTTCTGGAGGGGGGAGGACGGGTTAGCCTGGTGATAGGTATTAAAGAGGGCACGTTCTGCATGTGCATCTTTGTTATGCACAAACAATGAATCATGGAATACTACATCAAAAACTAATGATGTAATGTATGGTGATTAACATAACAATAAAAAATTTTTTTTTAATTTCTGTGCTTAGTGCTTCTGGAAATTATCTCCATATGAGATGCATATGTCCTTAGTTCTCACTCTAGACATCATTTATTGACAGAGTAAATGACATGGGAGGTGAGGATTTAGCTCATTTATACCATCATTTTTTCTCTTTTCTACCTGCCTCCATCCCCAGTAGAGTTGATTGAATCTTGGCCCACAAAGTCAGGTGCTATGAAATACCACTTTTTAATGTATTAAATCAACTTAGTTTTGTCTTCATGCTACAGCTAGTATAAAATTCCACTGCCATCAATATTGGCTTCTGATATCTTCCCATCACACTAGAGACCTGAGTGTTGCCAGGCAAATAGGGAAACTGTGCTTTGTGGTGGTCCCTGCAGAAGTCTTCATTGTCCAAGCTTGCACTGGTACCATGAAGTACACTGTTTCTCTGCCTCCATGCCCCCTATGGGTTATGGGAATGTTTATCAGGGATGAAAACCCCATTCCTAGGCTCCTACCCCCACCCTGATGAGGGTGGGCATCAATGATCGAGGCCACACACCATTCACATGGTGAATGAAACATGAGAATTATCCTAGAACTTACCTTTTATTTATTTTTAATGTTTGTTTTCTTTTTCCTGTCATTTCTGATTACTTTTCCTTTCTCTTTCATTTCTGCCTTTATTTGTCCTTAGGTTTTTACAGTCTCCATCATACTATCTATTTTTTCTGACCTACTTTTTCTTAGGGACCCCTTTCCCCAGTCTTCCTGTCCTGAGCTGCACCTATTCTCTGGGACTGCCTCATAGTCATCATTCTGGAACTTTCTTCCTTGCACTCTTAATTGAATCCATTGTTTCTTGGATGTTTTCCTCTCTCTTGATTTGATTTTCTCATACTACTGAAACATACACTGAAACAACTTTTATTTTTTTTTAAAAAAAGATTTATTTATTTATTTGAGAGAACGAGAATGAGAGAGAGAGAGAGAGTACATGAGAGGGGGGAGGGTTAGAGGGAGAAGCAGGCTCCTCGCTGAGCAGGGAGCCCGATGCGGGACTCAATCCAGGGACTCCAGGATCATGACCTGAGCCGAAGGCAGTCGCTTAACCGACTGAGCCACCCAGGCGCCCCCTCAAACAACTTTTAAAAAAAATAACTGAAAAATACATGACAGGTGAATTTCTAAGCCTTGTGAATCTAAAAATGCCTGTATTCTGATTAATATTGTGGTTTAGTGTGTAATTCCAGGCTGCATCTAATTTTTCTCAGAGCTTAGAAGACATTACTCCTTTGTCTTATTGCATTTGATGTGGTTGTGAAAAAGTCTGATGTTGATTCCTTGATAGGTGACCTTTTTCCCTCTCAGAAGTTTTTAGGATCTTCTCTTTATCCTTGGTATCCTGATGTGTCACTAACTTGTGACTAAGTGGGTGTCTTTTTCATCCTGTTTCACACTTGTTAGGTACTTTAAATATAAAGATACATTCTGGGAAATTCTCTTCAATTATTTCTTTGGTCATTTCTATCCTTTCATTTCCTCTGTTGCCTTTTTGCAGACTTTTACTAGCCAGATATTAGACCTCCTCAGCTGTTTCCGAGTGTCACTTATCCTTTCTCTAACATTTACCATCTCTTTCTATTTTATCTTATACTCTAAGAGATTTTCAATCTCTAAATTGATTTTTTTTTTTTTTTTACTTTGGCCATAATACGTTTAAGTTCCCAAAGCCCTGTCTTCTCTATTCCTTTTTCATGGCACCCTTTTCTTTTTCCTCACATGTAACATTGCTTTGAATCTGTCAAGGGATACCAGTTAGAGGGTGGTCATTTTTATTTTGAAATTCTCTCCTTTGAATTATCTATAGAGTTAGTCTTTCTGTTGTGCTTTGTTTTTAGCTTAATCTTTCTCAGTCATACCACAGGCTATCCTTCAGTGACTGGTAGTTTGTGGTTTTCCGTTCATATTTCAGGAAGAAGCAGAGGAAAGGCTCACTGGAAGCTCTGTGCACATAGGCACATTTTTTTTTAACTTCCAGGCTTCACTTTGTAGTGAGCAGAGTGCCCTTGTAATGATCAGGGTGTCCCAAATACCACCACACTAACTGTTCTTGTTCTCTGAAGAAAGGTTTTTCAGAAATCTTTAGAGAATAAGCATCTATTTTCTTCTTGGCCTGAGGAGAGAGAAAAATGCCTGGTGGGGGGAGGGGGTAGACAATGAGTGTTGGGGGGAGGGAGGCAACTGTTCTGTACACATGTCGCTATTAATTTGTCCCCATTTTCTGTCCACTTTTCACTCTACCCTCCCTTCTCTCAGGCTGAAACGTCTGGGGTTCCAATGGGCAACCTGGGTTCCTTTTTTCATTCAGGAAACACCCCAGGCTGAAGCTACCTGCACTTCAGTGTACCATTCAATGCTTTTCCATTCTCTTTCTGACTTCTGGATACTTATTGAAACCTCTCATACTCCTATAGCTTTTCTCTAGTTGTCTTCATTGTTGTGAGATCATGAGGTTTTTATTCCTTTTCAGATTTTTACTGGGACCTAAGAGGGGGAAAAAAGAAATAAATCAATGGGCTCAGTACACATTTTGAAATAGAAGTCAGGGGCATAGTCACACATTCTCACTTTATTCATTAAAGGACACCAAGTGAGGAAAAAACAGTTGCCTCTAAAAAGCAGTAATAATAACATGAAACCACAGTTCCTAACGGAGCCCAGACATTTCTTCCATGGAGAAAGAGCAGAGTGCCTTGATGAAAAGGATAGACTCTGCCTAGATTCCAAGCCCAGCCCTGAGACTTACCAGTCATGTGATCGCGGGTAACTTTCCTATTGGCTCTGTCCTTCAGTTTCCACATGTGGAAACAGGTATGACAGTAACTGCATATTAATCCCATTTGATTATCCTTCAGGTGAGGTTTATTAGTCTGTCCATGAACAGCAAGCTCAAGTGTTAGTCATCATCATCACTATTATCATCCCAATGTCAGGACGAGGAGGCAGAGAAGTAGAGCTGCTGCAGTAATATCATGTCCTTCTAAGCACAGTCAGCCTGGTGTAAACCAACTTTTGGGCATCTCTAGTTCAGTCACAAGTTTTCTAGCTTTTCTTGCCCTGGAATCCTGATGGAAGTGATGGCACAGACACTCATTCAAAAAATGTCAGTGGGCCACTATAAACATGATTGTGGACACGGACTATTACCTTTGCAGCAACCTCTTGAATTAAGGAGACGAGAAATGAGAGGTTATGAGGCCAACAGCACTGTGGCTGTATAGCAGAGGAAATAAGCAAATATCATAGGAAGCTTTCTTGAAGGCTCAGATGAAGTTGTTTGAAGGAAAGGGATGGTTCCCACTTTTGTGATGTACTCAGGTTTGTGTGACCATGGTAACTTCTGGAAAATTGAAATAAATACACAAAGAAACCATATAACAATACATGATTTGCCATGAATTTTGGCTAAAATTTCCAGCCCTGAGTCCTCTTCGAAATATCATTCCTCAAACTCAAACAATGGTAAAAAACGAAACAAACCAAAACTACCTTACCTCCTATGAGTGGCCATTCGGCTTTATTGTACTTGATCCCCACAACTTTTTGAAGTAGATAATAATAATTCTCTTTTAATAGATGAGCAAACACAGGAGCAAACTCAGGTTCAGAGAAGATAAGTAACCCATGACTGATAAGTAGAGGCACCCATTTACAAGCCCGGGTGCATTATCATTGCTTTTATTTTTTTAATATATATATTTTTAATACTATTCAGCTGTAACACCTCCTTTTTTTTGCATTATACTTATTGCCTTCCATTACTCACCTTTGAAATAAAAATCATATTCCCAGTTTTATACCTAATCTAACCCCTCAATCATTCACTATATTTAGAATTCTGCATTACTTTTTCTAAGTCTTTCCTCCCATTTCTTCCTCCTAGCTCATGTTTTTAACCAATGTGATTTCCACTTGCCAATGCACCTTCCCGTTGAGCCTTCCTGTCCTTCTGTCCTCTGAGGGCTCCTCATCTGGCTTCTTTTTCCCCAGCTTTCACCTGGGTGCTCCCCTTTCCCTCATTCTGCAGCCTCCAGAGAGGCCCACATTTCACCTCCTCCTCTCAGCCCCAACACTAGTTGCAGTTCAGCATTTTTGCTTCCCACCAACATTTTCTGTTGCTATGGAAACCAAGAGGCAGTTCTGGAAGGAGGGGGAGTCTTGGAGCGCAGTCACTGCTGGCCTTGGTGTAGGAGGGAGATGGTAGGCAGCTGGGGTAGGGGGAGGAGAAGAGGAGAGTCTAGAGAACTCAGGATCTGAACCCAACCAGTTCCTGATGGAGAAAGGGACTTCTCCACTCCCTCGATGAGATAAAGAGAAGGCAGGGGGAGAGCAGCCCAGTGCTGGGGCTGGCTTAGCAGCTGCATCTTTCGGATGGTTGAACAGAAGGAGGCTGAGTGGGCGGCCCCCCGTGGTGACAGAGCCTGGTTCCCAGGCTGCTTGTAATCTGTCCTTAATTTGCCACTGAGGAAGTTAACTTTATGTAGGTAGCTAAGAAAAAGGAAGGCTCAGGGGAGCCATCATCACAGAAAATAAATATGCTCCCATTATTAATGAAGTAACAGGATAATATACAATCTCAGAAGATGATGAGACGGGGAGAAATGGCCTGTATCTAATGAAAAGTTTAAGCTAAAAATTAGGAGAAAGAGCTTTACAGAAATGGTTGTTCTGCAAAAACAACTGAGACAAAGTAGAGAGCATTTTCACTGGCACATAATTTAGTCCATGGCTTTAAGAAGTATATTATTTGAGCTTGGCAGAAGACCTGGGACTCTCAGACTTTGTCATATAATTTGAAGACTAGGATTTCAGTATATACTGTGCAATCAGCTCTGTGCCAAAGGGGAGAAATGACTGAGAACTGGAATCAAAAAGTCGGTAAGGTGGACCTGGAAGTGAATTTACCTGAGTAAGCATTCAGTTAGTTAAAAAAGCAAAACTTAAAGGACTCATGAAATCCCATATAAACATATCACTCATTCTTGAAACCAGCAAGTGTTTTGGGGCATTTATTGTGTGTCTGGGACCATACTAGACCTGGAGATTGGAAGAGCAGGTGGAGAAGCAGGACGGATAAAACATAGGTGAATATATAATGGCCACTAGTTTTTCTGGAGCTCCTGGCTGAGTGGAAGAGACAGACTCATCATAAACAAAATCTTACAGTACAGTATAGCTAGTTTTCCACACAGGTGCCTTCCAAATGCTGTGGAGCATCATGAAGGTCTTGCTTACCTCTGACTGGGGGAAGGAGGGAAGATTTCATAGAAGTGGGTCTCCGAACCAGTCCTTAATGGATGCGTTGAAGGGGTCAGCTGGCTTGCGGCAGAGGAAACAGCATGTAGCAAGGGCCAAGAAGATATGACTGTGCAGAGCATGTTGAGAAATATAGGGATGTTGCTGGAGGCTCAGTGTGGGGGAAGGGGGCGGAATGGGAGAGGCAGGAAAGGAGGTTAAAGAGATAAATTAGGACCAGACCACCAGCCCCTCAAATACCATCGATGGGGTTTAAACTTAATTATGTAAAAAATGCTAGGAGTAGCACAGTGTCCTGATAAGATTTGTGTGTTACTACTCTGACTTGGGTGGCAATATCAAGGATGGATGGAGGGAAAAGAAGGACTTTAAGCAGGAGAGCTGTTAGGGGATGTGAAAAGTCACTGCCTATAGTGACGGACAGAAGGAGACAGATCAGATTCCAGGATATTGTGGCAAAAGAATGGTGGAACATGGTAAAATTTGACTTTGGAAGGGAGAGAGAAGAATCAAGGATGACTGAGGCCTGTAAGTATAAATTCAGCCTCAGCAAGTAAAATTCCTTTTGCAAAAATATGTATGCCACCACCTAATCTGGGTTCACATCCTATTTCTTCAAGAGCTGCAGGGGAAAAAAATCAATTAAATTTTACTCTACCAGCTTCCCTACCACATGGTTCCTAAATATAAGATTTATCTTTTGTGTTTCACAAAGCAAAATCACATGCTAAGATACAAAAGTAGAACAAATTGCTGAAGATTATTTTTAAAGTTCGTAGGCAAGTGACAACCATCAGTCTACCTTGATGTGCCATTTAGACACATGATACTGTGGCAAATGGCAGAGGACATACACTAACATGGGTAAAACTACACAATGGATTGACAAAATTGATATAGCTGGCCAGAAGATTTTTTTTAAAGGATTATCATGTCCTTCTAAAATTAACCATGACTAAAATCCAAAACTGGATAGTAGGTATTCCTTGTGATTTACTCAAATAATAAACACAGGAATAAATCTTGGGTGAGCAGTCATCCTGTTCATGTGCACCTAGAGTTCAAAGTTTTTGCATTTTTCATTTTTGATGCAGTCATCACTTCAAATCCAAGTGTTATACCAACATCTTTTGAAATGCTGAAGAGATGAATGATGACAGATATCTTAAGTGGTATGATCAACACCATTTGAAGGCTTCTTCCCCTATTTAACCAGGCAGTATTACCTTGTTTATCTCATATGCAAGTTAGGCAGATGCACTTAAACCAGTTTTAAACCAGTTTTTGAATCTCAGTTTTTGAGACTGACAGCAAGATAGAGCATGAGAAGGAGAGAGAACTACCTCCCAGGTTGTCTGCTTGCCATTTGGGTTCTAAATTTGAGCATACCTCCTCCTCACCACAGGTGGAATCACCACCCCTCCATCTCAAGACCGAGCCTTGCCCCTCCACCCACTCTCAAGTTCAAGCCATACTTAAAGCTGCAGATAACTAAACTCTAACCCACTTTACATCACTGCACATCAAACAATTCTTGCTGCTAAGCTAGCCTTGTTGCACGGCCCCTGCTTTCATCACTGCAGCAGCCCTGTCTCATTTGTCTCATTCCTGAGCCTCAATCTGAGGCTCCCTCCTTGGGTTTTGCTCCGTCCTCCATGTCACATGGCCCATTTCTTCTTATCAAAGGTTTTAACTAATGGTTTGCTTTGAGCTAAATGACTGGGACCCTGCCACCCATTGACAGACTTATGCCCTTCTGCCTGGAACTAATTGTTCCTTTCTAATGCAGAATCCCCTATGCCACTGCAGGGGGAACACCATCCACATGCATGCCCTCGAATGCTTCTTTATCTTGGGCTGCCAGTTGGAACTATCTGCCTGAACTGTGTTCTGCTACTGGTATACTCCACTGGGCACCATGCTCTACCCTCAGACTCAACCTCCTGCATCTACAACTACAACTGAATCAGTTCCTTGGCCCTTGTTCTGTCCCAGGAGGATAAAGGCTACCTTTACTGGCCCTGACACAGTCCTACTTGCCCCATCGTGCTGTAGTACCTAATTGTGCCCCGAAAAATCCAGACATAGGGCATTCTGCTCTTTAACCATCCTCCCAGCTCCCAGCCAAAGAGTGGCTCTATTCTCTGGGACATTCCATCTTTTGGCTTTCTTAGTCACCTCTAACTCCATTTCTCCAGATTGCTACCCCACAATGCCACTTCTCCTAGGACTCAGAACTTTTCTTGTCTTTTTGGATCCTACCTCTGTCCTCTCACTTCCTTCTACTGCAAACAGTGGCAGGATTGGATTACTTCCACCCAACAGACTGGAAAATTTCTCATAATGCCAAACCACACGCTGATACTGAGTGTCTGAGAACCAGGTCAGAAAATCAAGTGTTGAAGATTTATTTCAGCCAATTTAAGAGGAATGTACAGATGAACAGGCCAGTTCCTGTTTATTGACTGGAATCTCAGGAGCCATTCAAACAGGTTCACATAAGCTGTCAGTTGAGCCTAAGGGCTTCACCACAATTCTAAGTGTGCATAACCGCATTCTAATAGGAAATAATGAGCTCTTAGATAAAGGCTTCCTTTCCTATTGCCTGGTTGTCTGAATCAGGATTTTAGACAACCTCATTCATGGTCTGTGTCCTAATTTCACCAACCATGTGGTTGAGACAGGACACTAATGATGCTGTCTCTTCATATGGCAAGCTACAATACTATTTATAGAATGTTGGCATTTGAACTAGGCTTTTTCAGAATCCATTACAGTATGCAGCTACTGTGTGGTTTTTAACTAATTAGTACCATGAGGCAAGAAAGTATTATGAACATTTTATAGTTGAAGAAATAGATTCAGAGAGGTTAAATGACTTGCCCAAGATCATTCAACCAACCAGTGGAAAGAACTTAGAATTTCTTTGTAGGTGGTGTTAATTTCTCGTTTTCAATGTATGTTTCCGACATGGCATCTTTTTACAATATATTTTATAAGGGTCTTTTCAAATAAGTTGTGTTCATCCTTATCTCAGCAAAAGAAGATTCAGTTTCATAAAAGGAATTGTAATCTGTGAAGGGAAATGGTAGCATAGTCAAAAAAAAAGCCTTCTCAGCCCTCTGCTGAGAGACATATGGCATAGACTGTGGCACCTGGAAGGCTGCAGACATCCATGTAAGGGATCGCCAGGTCTTCAAGATTCCTAAAGAGAACGTAAGGCTGCCTAAGTGTTTCCAAGACCGCATGGCCCTTTGTGCAGCCTGGTTTATTGATTGGGCATTGCCAATGAATTCCCTTCAGAGAGGCAAATGATTCCTCATTGGAGGCAAAGTTTTCAGAGTGCTGTTATGTTGAAAGGGAACACCATACTTTCATAAGTCTTCACTGGATAAAGCATCATGTACCCTTTACTTTTCTGATTCTAGGGATTATCTCTCTAGAAACTCATAGCTAACTGTTTTCTTTTTTGTGAATGCTGATAAATGATGAGCATCTATTTGGATCATTGTTAACACCCCAGAATCAGAAAGTACCAGCATTATTGCTGTCAAACTTAAAAAAAAAAAAAAGTGAGGTGAGTAAGAGAAGTACTTGAGAATGGGATGGTGCTAAATAGTGGACTAAGATGTCATTTTGTCATTGCCACCTCTGTGAGCATCTCGAGTACAAGCCCTCTCCTACGTGAACCTTTCTCCCATCATATTCAGCATACCAATCTCAATATGATATTTTACAGGCAAATTATTCAGTCTGCTGAGGTGGGAGTTTGCCTGTGGGCTCGCTGAGGGTGCCTTGGAGGATTTATATCTTTCAGCAGAAAGTTGCAATTCCACTTCTCAAGAAATAACCTCCTCTTATAGCACATGTCAAGTATATGGATGCTATGCTATAATCATCTCCCAAGGTTAGGGTTTTTTTTATTCAGTTTCATTATGACCCAAGCCTTAGCTGAATGTTTATTTTTCCCCCAAATTTTTATTGGATCTACTAATATACCTACAATGTTGTCATCCACTTACCCTGTTTACATTTTGTTTAGACCAAAAGGGGCTAGAATCTTAGTCTCTTAGAAGGGAATTTGGAGATGATATAGAATAATTCCCTTATAAATTTCCTTATACATAAGGAAACCAAGGCACAGAGTGTGATTTTCCAAAAGTCACACAGCTACTCCAAACTCCTATTGGAAATAGAAGTGTATAAATAAAATTAAAAATAAATGCAGAACTGTGATAGAAAACCCCGGGCATCCTGAAACTTTGTTCAGTATTTTTTCCGCTTCCCCTGGGCTTCTCCATGTGCTCTAGGGTCATGGCAGGATGCAAGGACATAAGCAAAGTCATTAGACAAATCGTGACCTATCTGTCCAGTGCATCAGTTTTGCTCAGTGACTTGAAGCAGGGTAAGCAAGGTGGGAGAAGGAGTGGAATCTATTGTTTTTGTATAAAGGAAAATGGATACTTTATGGAATTCAATATAAAATTTAAGTGTTAAAATGCCATACTTTAAGGAAATTTCGTGTTTGCAGGTTACACCCGCAGACATCCCCTTTCCTCATCTGCCATCCAGGGGTGCTCATTCTCCTCCCTCTGGCAGTGGGAGCACCTGAGTAGGAAAATTTAAAAGCACTTTGTGGTACCATGAAGCTTATCGCTTAGCAGAATTAACTGAAAATAGGTGGCTAGGTCATCCATGTTCTCTTCTCCCAAAATTCCAAGACTACTCGCAATGTTTTCATAGGGCCCATGAAGTCTGGGGCCACCATGAACCACAACCAGATGTTCCAATTAACTTTGATTGAATTTCTCGAGCTATTCTATGAAAAAATAAAGACCTCAATTCAGGAGCACTTTTGTGTGTGTGTGTGTGTCTTTTATATGGTGTCAAAAAGTATTCTAGAATCTTTCCTGTCTTCTAGTTTTCTTTTGTTGTTTGTGATATTATATAGAGAGCAAGTCTATTCTTTTTCTCTTTATAGACAGAAATATCTGGCTCTTTTTAAAGCTTTTTGAAAGTATCAGGTAGACATTAAATTTCTTTTTAAAGAAAAGATCCCAGATTTCTTCTTCTCATCCATCACATGCTACATTTTAAATAATTTGTTTCCTAGCAGCCCCACCTCCAGGATCCTGAGAAACTGGACACTACCCTTGATTCCCTCTTCTTTACCTTACTCCAGATCAGTCAGTCACCAAGTATGCTTGATTTTTACCTCTGAACATTTCTCATATCTGTGACCATTCACTTTATCTGTGCAGCCACAGAACCAAATCGTGCTCAGAACTCTTGCCTGGATCCAATCAGTAGTTCAATCAAGGACATGTCAATGCATTAGAGGAATGAAGGTCTTTAATTTAACTTATAGTTACCTGGTAGGCCAAGCGTCAGCAAGCCATGATGGAAAGGGCCCAGAACAGAGCCCTGGGTACATTTCTCAGACATTACCTTTGCTACATTAAGTGTGAATGATTGGATTATAAAACTACTTCTTCCCTCTCTCAAGAAAATGACCTCCTCGATAACAGAAACCACATTTTATTCCTTTCTGTGTCCTCAGTACTTAGCTGTATATCTAGTACATGATAGATGTTCATTTAATTTTTTTGAATGGGTGAATGAAATCTATCATATTTAGGTGGCCCCTCTTGCCTATTCAAAGGTTTCATTGTTCCCCCTCTGTCCTGCATCATCATATTTTCCCTCTCTGTTGATTATGCCCATCAGCAGGCAAACACATCTTACTTAATAGGCCCTAACTTGAATTTTAAAAGTCTTTTTACCATACAGTGCCTCAGATACTGCCCCATTTTTCAGCTCCCTTTATAGCAAAAATCCCTCAAAAGATCTGTCAGTGGTCACTACCTCCCCTTCTGTTCTCTCTTGCACAAGAGATGTTTCTCCTTGTCACACTACCAAAACTGCTCTAAAAACAGTCTACAATGACTTGTTTCATTGCCAATTCTTGGTCCTCATTTAATATGGCTTATCAGTAGTATTGACTCAGCTGATAAGTTCTTCCATTTTGAAATAATTTTCTTCTAATATCCAGTTATCTCTTGCTTTTTCTACTTTGCTAGCCATTTCTCCTCATTCTTTCTTGTTGAACGTTCCTCATCTTTCCCACCTCTAACATTGGAGTTGTCTAAGGCTCAGTCCTTTGTCTTCTTTTCTCTATCCATGTTCACTCCATAGGTGATCTCATTGAGTGCCATGGCCCTATATTCCATCTGTATACTAATGACTCTCAAAATTATATTTTCAGACACCAAACTTCTCCTCTGAACTGTGAAATCTATGAAGGATTTTTTTTTTTATATATCTAATTGCCTGCTTGACATATTTACTTAGATGTCTCACAGAAAATCTCAAAATTAATATGCCAAGAAGTTCATTCTAGGTTCAACTTTACACACACACACACACACACACACGCACACCCACACATAGATGCTGTGCTTGCTTTTATTTTTAGTCTTTCCTGAAAAAAAATATTATCTTTACTTTTCTAGCACTCAAGATAAAAACCTTGGAGTCATCCTTTAATTCACTCTTTTTTTCCTACCTCATGTGTATTCCATCGGCAATTCCCACTGGCTTTACCTCCAAAATACATCTAGAGTCTGCTGACTTCTCACCATTTGCCCCCTGCTCTAGGCCATCATCATCTCCCGTTTGTATTATTGCAATAGCCTCCTTGCTGGTCTCCCTCCCATCTTGATTTCCTGTAGTCTCTTTTCCACACAGGACCCAAAGTGTTCTTTCCTAAAACATAGATCAAATCTTGTTACTCCTCTGCTCATAATTCTACATGGGTTTCCCATCTCAGAATACAATCTAAAATCCTTAGAATGGCTTCCAAGACCCTGTGTGAATAGGTTCTCTCTTCATTTTCTGATTTCATCACCTAACATTCTTTCCCTGAGCACTCCACTCCAGCCACCCAGGCCTCCTTGCTGGTCCAAATCCAGCCAAGCACACTCCCACTCAGGGCCTGTGCACTTGCTATCCTTCTTATTGAAATGGTCTTCCACAAGTTATCAACAGCTTTTACTCGATTTGTCCAAATCTTTCCTCAGATGTCACCACAACAAGAGGCCTAATGTAGCACTTCTCCCTTGTCTGGCTTTCTTTGTCTTCATGGTCCATATTACCATACCTGTATCCCCACACGTATATTTATTGTTGCTTGTTTAGTGTAGGTCACCTCCTTACCCCTCACACCTGACTGCAATCACTTTTCATTATTTGTATTTGTTTTGTTGTTCTTGTTTTACTGCTTTATTTTATCCCTTACACCTAGAGCAGTCTGGTGTATGACAGTCATTCAATAAATATTTTTGAATGAATGAACAGGTTTCCTTGGAAGAGGACCCATGGATGGAATTTTGTTGCTACTGTAAACTTTTAATCCCCTACCTTGGCTTTATTAGTACCATGCTTTAAACGACTGAGCTAACAGGCCCGGACTAGGTAATAATATTTCTCAGTAAAAAAATAAATAAATAAATAAATCTCAGAATGCAGAGTGCCAAGGCTGCTCAGAGGACTCCTGGTTGTTATAGCAACTCTTAAAATCAGGCAAGTTGGCAGGCAGCATGCATTTACAAAAATGTATTTACAGAGCCTCCTAAACATTTTTCTAAGTTGGTTAGACATGCGTTTTGTTTGTTGTCTCATATTAGGAGTTATCCATGTTGCATACACAGTAAGTTAGGGTACCCTGCAGTATACCCTATAAAGAGATTTTATTAGTTATTCTGAGTACTCACATCTCTGCATCATCTGACTAAAAACTGAATGGAAGATAGGAGAAAACCTACTGATTAAAAATCCTTGAAGAGTCATGTAAAAATAAGAAAATGTCTCAGAGCTGTAACAAACTAAGCAAATGAATAACCCCAATAAAATTTTATGTTTCGTTTCTTAAGGAATTTCCTCCCATTTTCCCTGGAATGATTTTCCTTTTCCAAAGTCCTCTATTTAACATATTCTTGATGAATATTTTGATATAATCTCAAATATGGAAGGGAACTTACATTTATTGTATATCTATTAAGTCTCAAGCAATGAGTTTTCTATAGATTATTTTGTGACATTTTCACAATGTTATCCCCATTTCACCTAAGGCTTAATTAAAGAGACTAAATAATTTTCTCAGGATCACAGAATTGTAGTAATGGCACTCAAACTCTGGTCTGTCTGACTCCAAAGAGTATATTTCCACTGTTTCACACTGCCTCACAAGTTTTAAAATATTCCAGAAATCATTCCAGTTACCTAGAGAACCTGGGGTGTCTTTGCTAGGATAGTCCTAAGACCTCACCAACTTTTGGTCAAGTCTGAAAATGATGTTAAGAACTCCAGGATCAAAGGAACAATGCCCACCACCCACATCAGCTTCTTAGTGACCTTGGGAAGCAAATCACCAAGTAAAACTGTTGGTTACCCTTACACTTGGTGGTTCATTGAGTTAAACATGCTTCATTTGTCAGCATCTCCATAAAGGGAATGAAGGGATAATTCTTTTCATTCACTTCTTGCCGGCCCTTAGCAACATGCTCAGTGAGCAGCACCATCCGTCCCGTGGAGATACTTATTATTAACTTTCCTCTCAACTGCCAGGGTACGGCACTGCACATCCCACTGATCCTGCTTCCGTAAAGTTCTTAGGAAATAAAGTGGGTCATGCCATACACCGAATTTTTCCTCATGACATGTCACTTTTCTCTCTTTCCACGTTATACAAAATGCAAGGCCTTTAATGCAGAAATAAACATTCAAAGCTGTGCCTTCGATACAAATTTTATTTAGTACATCTGGGACTTATTCCAGGACCTCAATACCTCTTATCCTAGATCATCACATTAACCTTCCAAATAAACTCCTCACCTTCAGACTTTTTTCTCCAGCATCCATCCTCACACTACTGTGGGTTCACCCCATAAAGCATAGCTATGATCCTATCAGTCCCCTAATCAAAACACCTATTACTCATTACTTCTGAAAAGAAGTCTAAACTTTGAGTATGGCATTTAAGGCCATCCTGATTGGACAGACTTTTTCAGTTGATATATCAGACTCCTTTATCCAGATTGGTTTAGTCATCCTTCCCGTGATAAGACTGTACAGGCTTTATGAGCCTGTATATTGCATACAATGTCCAGGGACAACCAGTTCCATTCCTAAGACTTTAATGACCACCAATGTCCAGATAATTACCAAATCTGTAACTTCATACTAGATCTGTCTTCACACCAGATCCATTTTTCCACATGGATGTTCTTACAGGTACCTCAAACCCATTACTCCTCCAAAATGTGCTTCTTCTCCTGCAGTTTCCATGTCAGTGAATGGCACCACTATTTTTTTCAGTCATCCAAGCCAGAAATCTGAATGTCAACCTTGTCTTCATTCTCTCCTCATGGCATATTCACACTCTGCTTTTTACTATCTGTGAATCGATATTATTTCTTTCTATCGCAACAAAAATCTGAAGTGAGACCAGGAAATGTGTCTTGTTTACCATTAAACCTCTAGGGCCTAAATCAAGCCTTACACATACAGGTTCTTAAAATTTTGCAGGTAAAAAGAAACGATAAACCCATAAATCCATTTCTTGTGTATTTATTATGTTCACAGATATTGCTATTTTTAATTATTAGTAAATTAAGAATGTATGAGTGAATGAAATTAAACAAGAAACATTGAAATAACAGCATTTGTATTGCTACATTTAAAAAATTTACTTAGGGAAAAACAAGGCATCTACGTCAGACTTTGACTCACTGTACCTACGTGTCAATTCCAACTTATAAGTAGGTAGGGCTGACAATGGAAGAGATTTCACAAAACTGTCAGCAAGTGATGCTTAACATTGGAAGGATGCTTTAATAGCTCTATTCTCACCTACAGCAGCCCCCACAGAACAAAAAAAAAAATCAAGAGTTTGGGAGTCTGGTGAAGGAATATTAGCAGTATTCTGATATTAACTCTGTGGTTGGATCCTTAAAACTTGTTAGTTTCTTGCGGCTGCTGTAACACGTTACCACAAACTGGGGAACTTAAAACAGAAACAATTTATTCATTTAAAGTACTGGAAGTCAGGAGTCTGAAATCAGTATCACTGTGCCAAAATCAAGGTGTGGACAGGGCTTCTCTCCCCTTGGAGGCTCTAGAAGAGAATCTGTTCTTATCTCTTCTAGCTTCTGGTTCCTGTTGGCATCCCTTGACTTGTGGCTGCATCACTCCAACTTCTGCCTCTATGGCCACATTGCCTCCTACTCTACAAATATATGTCTGTAAAATATCTTTCTGCCTATACAAGGATACATATGATTGTATGTACAGCCCAACCAGATAATCCAGGATAATCCCCTTATCCCAAAATCCTTAATTTAATCACATCTACAACATCCTTTTTCCAAATAAGGTAGTATTTACAGGTTCCAGGGATTAGGACCTGATACCTTTGAGGGTCCTTGTTCAGCCTACTGCAGAAGCTGAAGCTTTATGTAAATGCTGGCTTAAAGTAAATGCCCAGTGAATGAATGGTGGTTGCTGTTATTTTTGTTGTTCTTGTTGCTGCTACTGTTGTTATCCTGAGACCAAAAATTTGGATCCAGATCTTCTGGACAAACCATGAGAATCCCAGGAAATTCTTCAGTCCTGCCAGCCCTTGACTCCTAATTGTAAAAAATAAAAAGTGAATTCCAAATTGAATATTTGTCCAGAATGTCTGATTCTGTAGTGTTAAAATTGCCTGTGACCATTTCTAGCTGCTCATTCATTTTCTTCTATCCTTTCTTTGTGTGTATGTGCAGTTACTTTTGATAGTGAACTAGAAATATGCATAGTACTTAATCTAAGCATATGAATAGCAGCTCATCAGCAGTCTGATGGGTGGGTGGGCACACAACGTTGAAACACATAATATTATATTTTAATTTTCTAAGTAGAATATTAACTTCATTTCTGAAATCTCTTTATGAAAGTGAAAAGACTTGAGTTAGCTACTGAATTTAGCACTAGGCACTGTATAGTCACTCTTTCAGGGAAGGGTGCTATATAAAGCTGCATAATGAAAAAAATTTACTGCATTAAGATGTTCTCATATGCAGTATAACCAACTTCATTCCTTACTGAGATATGCCAACTTACAGAAGAAAATTCTCAAACTTTTTAGTGTTATAAAGTCATCTAAATACTTTTGCTTCCCTTTTGGACAAGATAACAGAAATTTTATAAGCTAAACCTAACCTAGTATATGTTATATGCATATCATATGCATTCATATTTTCCAGACAACCACTAGATCTATATTGTATAATAATTACAATAGACACTGTAAAAGATAGCTTTTCCTAGAATTTAATGCTTTTGTATTTGAATCCTAATACATATCAACTTAGAATTTGGGGTTTTCTCGATTAAGATTAAGTTATATTTTTCTACTTAAATCATGTTTGGTTAGCTTGGTGATGGGTATTAAAGAGGGCACGTTCTACATGGAGCACTGGGTGTTATATGCAAACAATGAATCATGGAACACTACTCAAAAACTAATGATGTAATGTATGGTGATTAACATAACATAAAAAAATCCCTATATCTGAATGTTTATTTTATTTTTAAAACTCCACTGTGTAGAAAAAATAAAGATAGGAGTAAAGATAACCAAAAAAAGACAGATTCTAACCAGAAGAAATTCAAAATATCATGGGTGAAATATTTATATGAGTAATAGCAATAGTAGCTAAATTTTAGTGAGCACTTGCACTATTCCATGTACTAAGGGCCTTATTGCACTAATAATATAATCACCACAACTGTTTTACGTAAATACTATTACCTTGGAAAAATTGACTTAGAAAAATTGAGTGACTGGTCCTAATAAAAGTCCATCCTTAAAAAAAAAAAAAAAAAAGTCCATCCTGAGCCAATACTTTGGAGCAACTATGTCCATGACATAGAAGATACAAACAAGGTGCACCTGGAGTACCAAGGAAGAAGCAATTAATTTTGCTCCTTGAAACCAGGGATACTCCAAAAAAGAAGTTATTATGATGTATCTTTGAGGCTACCAACAGCAACAACATTTATGAATATTTATTATCTGTGAAATATTATTCTAAGACTTCATACTTATTCAACTCACTCAACCCTTAGGGCAATTCTGTGCAATAGAGACTATTGGTACCCCCATTACAATAATGAGTAAATTGAAGGACAAAGAGATCAAATAACTTATCCAAAGCCTAAAGCTAGGAAATAGTACAGCCAGGATTCCCACCAAGGCAGTTTGGCTTCAGAGCCCCGTCATTATTAGCCTTGGTGCTAAAGAGCTGAACGAATGTTGAATGTTATTTTAAATATTTTGATTTAGTTATTCTATTGTTCAACCATTATCACAGACAAAAATATTTTCCAACATAATTCTTATAAAGGTTATGATGAATCATTTTACCACTCTGATTTTTAATCTCCTAATCAGTAAAATGAAATGTTATCTACCTGCCATAGGATTATTATGATGTTTCAATATATACATAAGTGAGTTCTTTACAAACTGCAAAGCATGTGCAAAGTATTACAGAACTATTATCATCCCACTAACTAGGCATGAAGGCAAAAACTTTAGAAATCCAAAAGCGTGTTTAGGGAATTGGAATGCTTAAAACTCAAGAGTCTATGAAGGGGGATGGTTATAAATGGAACTGAAGGTCACCTCTTGAAGGATCTCAACTGCCATGCTAAAAAGTTTCTTAATTAGAATATAAGAATGAATCCAAAATTTCTGACCAGAAGAGATGTACATTCTTATTTATGTTTGAAAAATAACAGTTCGGGCAATGATTTGGAATCTGAGAGCATGGAAAGAGGGAAGTGCAGTCAAGAACCTCCTACAAAAGTCTAGTTGAGAAAGGGTGGGGCTGGAACAAGGCATGGCATTGGATGGAAAGAAAGGAACATGTCCAGGATGTTACAGATGTAAGATACACCTGACTCCATGGTGTGGAGATTGAGGAAAGAGAAGTAAAGATGTTCAGAAGTTTTGTCTTGGCAATTGAGTGTGTTTCAGGAAAAGAATCATATTTATTTAGCCCACTCATTCATTTAACAAATATTTATTGAGTACCTCCTAATGCTAGCAGTGTTCCAGGTGTCAATATTATGTTATACTTTTTCATCTTCATTGACAACTTTTTCACTAATCCATTCTATTAGGAGGTATTTTGAGCACTGTGTTTTGTGTCAGGTACAAATAAAAACATACTTGGAGAGTGTAAATAACTAACCAAATTGACATATCACATAGAGTCAGGAGAGTCAGGAGTCTAACTTATTCATCTGTCTCTTTCTACTACAGCCCAGTTGTGTAGGGCAGATACTAGGTTTCATTTAAGACATGATAAATTTGGGGATTTTGTGGGAAGTTGGAAATGGTGATTTCACACTCGAGAAAAAAAATCAAGACACAGATTTAGTACTTGATCCTATATTCATGATGGCTTAAGGCTTGTCTGTTTCTAAAACCTTGTATTAAAGGGGGGAATTGAAATATATTCTGGAGACATGTTTTTAAGGGGCCAACTAAATTGGGAAATAATCTAATGCAGACTCAGGGTTTCATGTAAAGTTTTATTTTACCTACTTATCCAGGCAGAAAGTTATCTGTGGTATCTGTGAGTCCTGTGATGGTGAGAACTATGTCTTACTTGTTTTTGTATCCCAGCATCTATAACAGGGTTTGATATATAAGGTGCAACCAACAGATGTTTGGTGAATGAATGAAAGACTGAGTGAAGAAATAAATGAAGGAATAAAGCAAACAGGATGATGTGAAAAGAGCCCATGGCTGGGGTGGGAGAATTGATTTCCTATGATTATATCTGTGACCCCTATTTACTCATTCTTAAAATGGTTGATCGTAATACCTGCTGTATCTACCTCCTGGGGTTGTGTGAGAGTCAGATGAGCTAACTTTAACAAGTAAGCATTTGTGGTGCATCTTTTATGTATCAGATAGTACACCAGCAACAGGGACCTTCCAAGAATGAATAATTTGATTCCTGCCTTCAAGGAAATCACAATGGGAAAATAAATGCAACTAATAATAATTTTTAAAAAACAAGGCTATGGTCAGTGGGCAAAGGGAAGGAGAAGCATCTATTTATGTATATTGTATTAGGGAAGCCTTAAAAGAGAAGGTTGCCATGGGAGATGTAAAAAGTATGAAGCATCACCCAAATGTAAAATAGTTGTATTTTCAAACTACATGTAGTTGTTATCATACACACATTTTAACTATTTTAATTGAGACATTCCAGGGTCTAACAAGTGCACCTAAGAACATTTTCCTAAGACCCATCAATTCTCAACATGGACATAAGGAAAAAGTTGTGATTCCGATGCCAGAAGCCCCAGGTTGAAGTTTTAGCTCTATTATAGAGTTGCTTTGCTACCTTGCACAAGCATATTGCGTGAGCCTCAATTTCCTCTTCTATAAAATGGGGTTAATAATAGCTATTCTGCTTAATGAAAATCAAAGTAGATACACTGTATGAAAGCACTTAACAAATTTTAGAATGCCATATAATATAAGATGTCATGTAGGGGAAAATGCTAACCTTTGCAAACATACTTTTATCACCAATTTAGGGCTGTAATTGCTCAATATTTCTAGTAAATCAATCAAATGCTAATAAATCCTAAATCTATAACTAAACTTATTGTCAAAATTATCCCGAAGCATGATCATCTGATGCTATTGACACAAGGCACATGAGATCATATTACTGCCACCATCATCTTGTTGCCATGGTAACCATAGCAGGCTGGCAAGAAAGCTCCCTGACAGTTGAATTGGAAAGAACAAGAAAATTCAGCCCACTTCCTGCATTAAATGAATTACAAGTACGTGTAAAGAAAGAAAAGAAAATTGCTAACCCTTAATCAACTGCTTTTATTTTTTTAGACTTCTAAGGAATACAGAGCAAGTAGGGGACCTCACTTTCCCACACACTGGGTTCCAGCACTTTCATAAGGTTGGAAGGTGGCATTTAGGTACTGGCTATTAAAAAAAAAAAAAAAAAAAAAAACCTTAAAATACACATTAGCTTATATAATAGTCTTCTCTCTCAAGTTTGTGCAGTATTAAGCGGCAGCTGAGTCAAGCCTCTTTCATGTCTCTGGATTCAGAGCCAAAATAGAAAGCTATGAGGACACTAGCAAAAGTATCCTTCCAGCCTGAGAAATAGAAATGATACTTTAAAGAAATACCTTTTAATATTATATAAGCCAAATAGTGAAGACCTGGAAAATAAGACTTGCTTGTTCTTTTTTTTTTTTTTTTCTTCTTTTGATTTAAAAAAAAATTATTACTGAAGTATAGTTGACATGAAACTGACTTTTTCATATACAAGTCTTTGATGCCATTAGAAAATAACATTTTTAATATGCTCAATACACTTAAAACAATGAATTTTAGGCACGTGGAGAGAGTATTTCTATACTCAGGTTGTCATTTTAAAACTCAGTGTTGTTCAGTCAACATTTTCCTAGCTCTGGCCATAAGCCAAGTGCTGAGGACATCAGGTGAATATAAGACATGATTCTTGTCCTGATCATCTTCTGCGGGCACAGATGTGCAAGCAGATATCTTTTGTGCAGTGTGCTGTGGGCAGTGATGGATGGCAGTGTGTGCAGAGTGCTCCTAGAGCACAGAGGAAGGACATCTCAATTCTAGTGGAGAGTCAAAAAAGGCCACCTGGAGAAGGAGATGCCTGAGTCAAATCTGGAAAGAAGCCATAATGTGGTCATTGGTACAGTGAAGTAATGGCAATTTTCATTGTCTTTATCTTTTTTTCCCCTCTTGAAATGTTTGAATTGCAAAAAGCTACCCTCCCCAAAAAGTAAAAATTCATAACCTACTCAGGTAAATCTAACATCCTTATTAATGACAAAACTCATATTTCTGGAAGAACATTTTAGTGTTCTCATGTTTCTCAGAAGTGCTACTATTTTTCAAACCAAAAAAACAGAGATGCTTCCTTCTTTATATTAACATATAAAAACAAAATGAATTTTTATTCTTTACTTTTAAGCTCGACCCAGTGGCACAAAAGAAATGAGCATTAAAAGGGTAAATGAATAAATGGCCTAGAATGATGATAAATATTTTAGAACTCTTCATAATATAATTCTCCAATCAGTGCTCCCACTTCTGTCTCTACAGCAGAAAATGTCAGTTTTCATCCAAGAAACTCTTGGCATGGTTTCTTGGCTGCCTTTGATATCAGGCAGGATATATTTCTATGATAGAATTTATTCCCAACTGCAGTAGGCTTATCTGATTTTATAGTGGCAATTTTACACCTTCTTAAAAATCCAGTTTGTTTTAACCTGGGCTAATAACACCACTCAGTGAGAGATAATTGACCAGTACCCCTGCGGTAAGGAGTTCAAATCTACTCAGGAACTCATGCCTTCACTTTCAGTTTCTCATCCATCTAACGATACCTGGCCAGGTTTCAGCTTTGCTATCAGGGAACTTTAAAAGCAGTGCAAAAAGACCACCTGCATAAACAGTAATGATGTGGGCACCTACCCTGGACTCAGGGCTGACTCTCTTTCTTATGTTTACATTAACGGTTGTAAATCCTGCATGTGACTTCAAGTTCTGCCACTGATTAGTTATTTGGGTTTTGGCCAATGAGTTACCTTCTCTGGGCTTAATTTTCCCCACCTTAGAATAAGGATCATACTACCACACAGGGTGGCTGTGAGGGGTAAATGAGATTAGTATCAAAGTGTTTCACCACTGTGAGGGGCTTTATATGGTCATGGTCATGTCACTGTACATGGAAGCATCAGTCCACCTGGATGATTTAGTGTGTTGGTTAAGAACATGAAGACAATTGCCTGGACTTAAATGTTAGCTCTGGAACTTCCCAAATGTGTGAATTTGGTCATGCCAACTTACTTCTCTGTGCCTCGACTTTTCCTTTTTAAAAGGGGGATAACGTGAGGAAGAATGAAGGGGGGGAAATCAGAAGGGGAGACGAACCATGAGAGACTATGGACTCTGAGAAACAAACTGAGGGTTCTAGAGGGGAGGGGGGTGGGAGGATGGGTTAGCCTGGTGATGGGTATTAAAGAGGGAACGTTCTGCACTGTTACATTTTTCTTTGTCTTTTTGTAGAAACAGGTGTCCTGAGAGAATAAGATAGAGGCTGGGAAAATTCTGATGGTTGAAAAATGTAACCCTGGGTGTTATATGCAAACAATGAATCATGGAACACTACATCAAAAACTAATGATGTAATGTATGGTGATTAACATAACATAATAAAAAATGGAAAAAAAAGGGGGGATACGTGGATCAAGAAATGAATAAATGGTAAATAGCATTATTAACATTTACACATATTTTGAACCTTAAAAACATCCCTGCAAAGTAGGCAGCATTATCTCTGCTTCACAAAGGATGAATCTAAGGACGAAGAATCATTTCCTTACAAATAAAGGATCGGATAAAGAATTCAAGGTCCAGAGAGGAGAGGACAACTTCCCCAGGTACATAGGCAGGAAACTGTGGATTGCACCTCTGTCTTTGGTGTGCCTGTCTCTAAAGTCCATGGGCTCCCTTACCATGTTCTTTTTTTTTTTTTTTTGACATGACATAACTTTATTTGGCTAGAAAACAAGTAATAGAAGTGAAGTCAGTGATTAAAATTCCAGTTTTCTTACTTTTGAAAGTTATATTCTTTTTATAAAATGAGGCCTATTTTCTATGACTTAGTATTACTACTTTTTTTTTATTTAAATTCAATTAGCCAACATATAGTACATCATTAGCTTCAGATATAGTGTTCAACAATTCATCAGTTATGTATACCACCCAGTGCTCATCACATCACGTGCCCTCCTCAATGCCCATCACCCAGTTGCCCCATCCCCCACACCGACCTCCCCTTCCAGACCTCCCTTACCATATTCTGCTACATCTAGCTCAGGGCACACAAGGAATTCCATCTATTCACTTTGGTAATTGCACTGCACTAGCTAGGCAAGGTAACCTTGAAGCTAGCTAAGCCTGCAATAGGAATTACTTAACTTGAACCAGTTAGCTTTCTTTGTCTTTTTGTAGAAACAGGTGTCCTGAGAGAATAAGATAGAGGCTGGGAAAATTCTGATGGTTGAAAAATGTAACATCCAGAGTTTGGGAAAATTCTACAGCCTGGCCAGCCAGGTGGCAGCCCTGAGAGCAGGTATCAAAGTGAGAGGAAGAAGCTAGAGACAGACCATTAGTTCACAGTTTGGCCTTGATTTCTACATACGTGACAGGAGGAGTTTCTTGCTTGATGACAGGAATGTCCTTTATGAAACCATTTTCTTCCCTTCTTCTTTCCCTATGACTAATCAATGCCATGTATCTCACACTCGCATCCCTTTTGTCCATTCCATGACTCCAGTTTTTCCCCTATGTTCTCTCAGCTTCTGAAATTCCTTAGATAAGTGCCCACAGAATGTCCTACTAAGAAATGATTCTTTGTTCTTTTCTTCTCATTTCCCTGTCAAATATCCTTTCAATTCCCCCCTTATTCTTTCCAATGTTTATTTATTTTTATTTATTCATTTATTCATTTATTTATTTAAAGAGAGGGGAGTGGAGGGGGAGAGGGAGAGAGAAACCCAAGTAGACTCTGTGCTGAGTGTGAAGCCTGATGTGAGGCTCGATCTTACAACCCTGAGATCACACCTGAACCAAGAGTCAAATGCTCAACAAACTGCGCCACCCAGGTGCCCCGTTTTTGATGTTTTAAACTCAGCTTCCTGCTTTTTCTCATCAACAGTTCCTCCACTCACCTACTTTCTTACCTGTTCTCTTTTTAGCTCAAATCCTATTGCAATGTTCATACATAAAATTGTAAATTTTAGAACACAAACAAAAAATGAACACTGCTTCCTGTTTCTATTTATATTCAGTCTGACTGTCTCAGATTTATTTTATTTTTCCAATATTAGTACCCAACTCAATGACCGTGATCATTCACCATTTTTCTGTATTCTTTTGCATGCACTTCACTCTTTTTCTCAGAGCCCAATTCCCAAAAGCAATTTTTCCAGATTAGATCATGCTTTCAGACACTCATTTATTCATTCTTCAATGTTTATTGACTATCTACTATATGTTAGTTACTGTGCTAACCACTGGGCATATTAGATAGACTAAGACAGTTTCTATCCCCAAGGCACACAACCTAGTTGGAGAGATAGAAACCTGGACCACTGGCTAAAATGCAATGACCAGGGCATGGAAGCTTGCACAAAGTGCATTTTCTATCATAGTGGGTTATCTTCACAAGCTGAATCTACTGGAGCTATTTCAGAATCATCATCTATCATGATAGTGCAATGGAAAAAAAAATATTGGACTATAAGTCATAGGGGTTATAAATGCTGCTCTGCAGTTAAGGACTATGCAGTTAATGACCTTGCTGAGCCTCATATCTCATCTATAAGGGAATGAACCAATTCTTTATTCTCTCTATTCTTTGCGGGAGGCCTGGAAAAAGTGTCAGTGAGATAGAGATACAGAGATAGAAATATCCTGGATCTTAAAGGACGGATTAAGTTTAATATCTTTATTGTTAAACAATATATATATTTTGAAGTCACTGTGTGTTTTCATTTTTCTTCCTCTAGCTTCTGTAATCTAGATATCTGTTGTTTATCTACTCAGACCTCGCTGTGCCTTTCTGGAAGTACTTTCTTACAGGAATTTATTTTTTTTATTGTGGTCTCAGAGAAGAAGAACCTGATTGCCAGGACAATGATGGCTAACCTGAAAGTGAGGCAGTGTTAGAACTCACTCAAGTGTTCCAGTCTACAAGCCAGGCCTGGCAGGCTCAGTCTTTTTTTTTTTTTTTTTTTTTAACATATAATGTATTATTTGTTTCAGGGGTACAGGTCTGTGATTCAACAGTCTTACACAATTCACAGCACTCACCATAGTACATACCCTCCCCAATGTCTATCACTCAACCACCCCATCCTTCCCACTCCCCTCCACTCCAGCAACCCTCAAGTTGTTTCCTGAGAGTAAGAGTCTCTTATGGTTTATCTTCCTCTCTGGTTTTGTCTTGTTTCATTTTTCACTTCCTTCCCCTATGATCCTCTGTCTTTCTCTGATTGACTTATTTCACTTAGCATAATACCCGCTAGTTCCATCCACACCATTGAAATGCCAAGATTTCATTTTTTTGATGGCTGCATAATATTCCATTATATATATATACCACATCTTCTTTATCCATTCATCAGTTGATGGACATCTAGGCTCTTTCCATAGTTTGGCTATTGTGGTCATTGCTGCTATAAGCATTGGGGTTCATGTGCCCCTTTGGATCACTACATTTATATCTTTGGGGTAAATACCCAGTAGTGCAATTGCTAGGTCGTAAGGTAGCTCTATTTTCAACTTTTTGAGGAACCTCCATACTGTTTTCCAGAGTGGCTGCACCAGCTTGCATTCCCACCAACAGTGTAGGAGGGTTCCCCTTTCTCTGCATCCTCACCAACATCTGTCATTTCGTGCCTTGTTAATTTTAGCCATCTGACTGGTGTGTGGTGGTATCTAATTGAGGTTTTGATTTGTATTTCCCTGATGCCTAGTGATGTTGAGCACTTTTTCATGTGTCTTTTGGCCATTTGGATGTCTTCTTTGCAGAAATGTCTGTTCATGTCTTCTGCCCATTTCTTGATTGGATTATTTGTTCCTTGGGTGTTGAGTTTGATAAGTTCTTTATGTATTTTGGATACTACCCCTTTATCTGATATGTCATTTGCAAATATCTTCTCCCATTCTGTCAGTTGTCTTTTGGTTTTGTTGACTGTTTCCTTTGCTGTGCAAAAGCTTTTTATCTTTTTTTTTTTAATTTTTTTGTTAATGTTAATCACCATACATTACATCATTAGTTTTTGATGTAGTGTTCCATGATTCATTGTTTACGTATAACACCCAGTGCTCCATTCAGTACCTGCCCTCTTTAATACCCATCACCAGGCTAACTCATCCCCCCACCCCCCTCCCCTCTAGAACCCTCAGTTTGTTTCTCAGAGTCCATAGTCTCTCATGGTTCATCTCCCCCTGATTTCCCCCCCTTCATTCTTCCCTTCCTGCTATCTTCTTCTTCTTCTTCTTTTTTTTAACATATAATGTATTATTTGTTTCAGAGGTACAGGGTGTGATTCAACAGTCTTACACAATTCACAGCGCTCACCATAGCATGTGCTATGGAAAAGCTTTTTATCTTGATGAAATCCCAATAGTTCATTTTTGCCCTTACTTCCCTTACCTTTGGTGATGTGTCTAGGAAGTAGTTTCTGCAACTGAGGTCGAAGAGGTTGCTGCCTGTTCTCCTCAAGGATTTTGATGGATTCCTGTTTCACATTTAGGTCTTTCATCCATTTTGAGTCTATTTTTGTGTGTGGTGTAAGGAAATGGTCCAGTTTCATTCTTCTGCATGTGGCTGTCCAGTTCTCCCAACACCATTTGTTGAAGAGACTTTTTTCCATTGGACATTCTTTCCTGCTTTGTCGAAGATGAGTTGACCATAGAGTTGAGGGTCCATTTCTGGGCTCTCTGTTCTGTTCCATTGATCTATGTGTCTGTTTTTGTGCCAGTAACCATACTGTCTTGATGATTACAGCTTTGTAATAGAGCTTGAAGTCTGGAATTGTGATGCCACCAACTTTGCTTTTCTTTTTCAACATTCCTCTGGCTATTTGGGGTCTTTTCTGGTTCCATACAAATTTTAGGATTATTTGTTCCATTTCTTTGAAAAAAGTGGATGGTATTTTGATAGGGATTGCATTAAATGTGTAGATTGGTCTATGTGGTGTAGACATTTTCACAATATTTGGTCTTCCAATCCATGAGCATGGAACATTTTTCCATTTTTTTGTTTCTTCCTCAATTTCTTTCATGAGTATTCTGTAGTTTTCTGAGTACAGATTGTTTGCCTCTTTGGTTAGATTTATTCCTAGGTATCTTATGGTTTTGGGTGAATTGTAAATGGGATTGACTCCTTCATTTCTCTTTCTTCTGTCTTGTTGTTGGTGTATAGAAATGCAAGTGATATTTGTGCATTGATTTTATATCCTGCCACTTTACTGAATTCCTGTATGACTTCTAGCAGTTTTGGGGTGGAGTCTTTTGGGTTTTCCATGTAAAGTATCATATCATCTGCAAAGAGTGAGAATTTGACTTCTTCTTTGCCAATTTGGATGCCTTTTATTTCTTTTTGTTGTCTGATTGCTGAGACTAGGACTTCTAGTACTATGTTGAACAGCAGTGATGATAGTGGACATCCCTGCCATGTTCCTGACCTTAGGGGAAAAGCTCTCAGTTTTTCCCCCTTGAGTATGATATTTGCTGTAGGTTTTTCATAGATGGCTTTTATGATTTTGAGGTATGTACCCTCTCTCCCTACACTCTGAAGAGTTTTAATCAAGAAAGGATGCTGTACTTTATCAAATGCTTTTTCTGCATCTATTGAGAGGATCATATGGTTCTTGTTCTTTTTTTTATTAATGTATTGTATCACATTGATTGATTTGCGGATGTTGAACCAACCTTGCAGCCCAGGAATAAATCCCACTTGGTCTTGGTGAATAATCCTTTTAATGTACTGTTGGATCCTATTGGCTAGTATTTTGGTGAGAATTTTTGCATCCATGTTCATCAGGGATATTGGTCTGTAGTTCTCCTTTTGGTTGGGGTCTTTGTCTGGTTTTGGGATCAAGGGAATGCTGGCCTCTTAAAATGAGTTTGGATATTTTCCTTCCATTTCTATTTTTTGGAACAGTTTCAGAAGAATAGGTATTAATTCTTCTTGAAATGTTTGGTAGAATTCCCCTGGGAAGCCATCTGGCCCTGGGCTCTTGTTTGGGAGATTTTTGATTACTGCTTCAATTTCCTTACTGGTTATGGGTCTGTTCAGGCTTTCTATTTCTTCCTGGTTCAGTTTTGGTAGTTTATATATCTCTAGGAATGCATCCATTTCTTTCAGATTATCTAATTTGCTGGCATAGAGTTGCTCATAATATGTTCTTATAATTGTTTGTATTTCTTTGGTGTTGGTTGTGATCTCTCCTCTTTCATTCATGATTTTGTTGATTTGGGTCCTTTCTCTTTTCTTTTTGATAAGTCTGGCCAGGGGTTTATCAATCTTATTAATTCTTTCAAAGAACCAGCTCCTAGTTTCGTTGATCTGTTCTACTGTTCTTTTGGTTTCTATTTCATTGATTTCTGCTCTGATATTTATTATTTCTCTTCTCCTGTTGGGTTTAGACTTTATTTGCTGTTCTTTCTCTAGCTCCTCTAGGTGTAAGGTTAGGTTGTGTATTTGAGACCTTTCTTGTTTCTTGAGAAAGGCTTGTATTGCTATGTACTTTCCTCTTAGGACTGCCTTTGCTGCATCCCAAAGATTTTGAACAGTTGTGTTTTCATTTTCATTGGTTTCCATGAATTTTTTTAATTCTTCTTTAATTTCCTGGTTGACCCATTCATTCTTTAGTAGGATGCTCTTTAGCCTCCATGTATTTGAGTTCTTTCCAACTTTCCTCTTGTGATTGAGTTCTAGTTTCAAAGCATTGTGGTCTGAAAATAGGCAGGGAATGATCCCAATCTTTTGGTACCAGTTGAGACCTGATTTGTGACCCAGGATGTGATCTATTCTGAAGAATGTTCCATGGGCACTAGAGAAGAATGTGTATTCTGTGCTTTGGGATGGAATGTTCTGAATATATCTGTGAAGTCTATGTGGTCTAGTGGGTCATTTAAAGCCTTTATTTCCTTGTTGATCTTTTGCTTAGATGATCTGTCCATTTCAGTGAGAGGGTGTTAAAGTCCCTTACTATTATTGTATTATTGTTGATGTGTTTCTTTGATTTTGTCATTAATTGGCTTCTCCCATGTTAGGGGCATAGATATTTAAAATTGTTAGATCTTGGGGCGCCTGGGTGGCTCAGTTGGTTAAGCGACTGCCTTCAGCTTAGGTCATGATCCCAGGGTCCTGGGATCGAGTCCCGCATCAGGCTCCCTGCTCTGCGGGGAGCCTGCTTCTCCCTCTCCCACTCCCCCTGCTTGTGTTCCCTCTCTCGCTGTGTCTCTCTCTGTCAAATAAATAAATAAAATCCTTAAAAAATAAAATAAAATAAAAAATAAAATTGTTAGATCTTCTTGTTGAATAGACCCTTTAAGTATGATGTAGTGTCCTTCCTCATCTCTTATTATAGTCTTTGGTTTAAAATCTAATTTGTCTGATATAAGGATTGCCACCCCAGCTTTCTTTTGATGTCCATTAGCATGGTAAATTGTTTTCCACCCCCTCACTTTCAATCTGGAGGTGTCTTTGAGTCTAAAATGAGTCTCTTGCAGACAGCATATTGATGGGTCTTGTTGTTGTTGTTTTTTATCCAATCTGATACCCTGTGTCTTTTTGTTGGGCCACTTGGCCCATTTATATTCAGTGTAACTATTGAAAGATATGGATTTAGTGCCATTGTATTGCCTGTAAGGTGACTGTTACTGTATATTGTCTGTGTTCCTTTCTTGTCTATGTTACTTTTAGGCTCTTTCTTTGCCTAGAGGACCCCTTTCAGTATTTCTTGTAGGCCTGGTTTGGTGTTCCAAAATTCTTTTAGTTTTTGAAGCTTTTTATCTCTCCTTCTATTTTCAATGACAGCCTAACTGGATATAGTATTCTTGGCTGCATATTTTTCTCATTTAGTGCTCTGAATATATCATGCCAGTCCTTTCTGGCCCTGGCAGGCTCAGTCTTGGTGCAAGGCTAATCTTATTAGTTACTAGCTTCAACTGAACCCTCTGAGTATAAAGATGATTAACATTGCAAAAGGCATTTCTGTTTTCATTATCCCATTCTTTGGTCTAATATTACAAAAAGGAATGCCAGATGTTCTCTCCATAGAAATAGATAACCCCAAAGACAGAGCTTGTGAAGTTAGGGGATGTCAAGTACATCTAGCCAACATTTTAATTTTTGCTTCATTTATAAGTCTGAAGCAACATGGTTAAGTTTCCTAACTTATTGTTAGGTATTCCCATTGCAGGAGTATGCCAATTTCCCATTCATATCATTCTTACGGGAAATCATTACTCAGATAGTTAGGGTATAGCTGCTACCCCTCAAAAATAAGAAATGGCTCCCAAGAAACAATGGGATTACTATTCATTGTATTTTCCAACATGTTAATTTATTTTGATATCCTGAGTTTAACTTTTTTAGCTACAGTGTCCATCATTATGAGGTAGCAGAGGTGGAGGGAACACTACAGCAAGAGCAGTTATCTGGATCACCATTCTTGCTCTCAGAGTTATTCTTAAGATAGTCAGGGCCAAGCCAGTCAACTTATCAGTCTTTGCTTTCCACTGAAATAATACAACTGAAAGCTGGATTGAAAAATGCTCTGCAGCGTACAAGTTATGATTTTGACCATTATTGTCAATGAGTCATTAAGTTTTAACAATGCAGAGACACCTTTGGAAACCAACAACAACTTTAAAGGCACTTTTACCCAGCCCTACTGCACATACTATTTCTGTTATCTAATTACATGGGCTCAGCACTTTTAAGATATCGTCTGTTAAGACATGACCCAAAATGTGATTTAGGAGCATACACTGCCTTAGGCCATGCAAATGTAGGAGGATGAGAATCCTTTAACCCTTGTCCCAATCTTGGATTTTAACAATGAACCCGTAACCTGTCAGTGCCCTCCCCAGTTAGCCTTTGGAGCACACAGTGGGGTCTAAGCTATGAGTACGTTTAATGCATTCCTTTTTAGAGATTCCAGGATGTTTTATCTTCCATTACACCATCATGGTGGCTGATGATGCTAAAGAAGACATAGTGGACTTTGGCTGTGGAGAAACTAGAGTAAAGGGAAATTTCTTTATCTGGGAAATAAGGCTACCAGTAGTAATTGATCCCCTTGCAGTGCCTGTTGGGAAAATAACAAGAAGCATCTGTACTGAAGTAAAGATCTGAGCTCTTGCAAAGACTCCCTGGTAATGGATTTGTGAGAGAGAATTCCTCACCCCAAGTCATGGCCTATCTCAGGGTTATGAATATGTTTATACAGAGCTATATTCTCGGAAACCACTCACCTTATTGAGGACCAATTTCAAAGCTGGGTCTTGATCTGAGCCAACCTCTTCAAAATGAGGTCACCACCAATTCTTTCATTCCTAGACACTAAGTTCTATGAGAACAAGACCCATGCCTGATTTTCTTAACACCTCTGTCTCTAGGGCCGAAAATGGGACCAGGCAGTAGAGACTGAAATTTTATGGTATGACTAAAATAAATGCCCCAGAGCAAAGGATCGTATTGCCTGTTATCTTGAGTTATCTGTAGAACACTAGAGCTATACCTCTTAAGGCTTTCTAAAATGGAATCTAGCTTTCTGATTTCTTTGTATTTTGATGTCACATTTGTTTTCTAATGTTTCCTGCCCCCAGAGGAACTTACAAACTAAAGATGATAGTGTGTATACATGAGAAAGTAGGCAACCAAGCAGATATTTTGTATGCTCCTGGGGAGCAGTATAGAGAGATGACCCTTGAGCTGTCTTAGTGTTTTCCCTCCAGAACTCTAATTGCATAGAGGTCCTCAAAAATATAATAATATCTACTTCAATTTCTACTTACTTAATTTAAGAGCATAAAGAATAAAAATACTTTTTTAGATGGTCTCCCATTACTTTTTTGTGTGATGAATCTAGGGCTTTGCATCCAACTATTTAAAGATTCAAATTTCAAAGAGAGAGATAAACCAGAGACTCTGGACTCTGAAAAACAAATTGAGGATTGCATAAGGGAGGGGGGTGGAGGGGTGGGGTAACAAGGTGATAAGCATTAAGGAGGGCACATGATCTGAAGAGCACTGGGTGTTATAAACAACTAATGAATCATTGAACACTACATCAAAAAATAATCATGTGCTACTATATGTTGGCTAATTGAACTTAATTTTAAAAAAGTAGAATCAAAAGTAAACCCTCCCCCCAAAAGATTCAGATTTCAAAGTGTTCAGATTTACAAATAAAACCACAAAAAGCCATGTTTATTTAACAAATACTCACTGAGCAGTCACTGTATGCCAGGCACTGTGCTCAAGCTGGGATAAAATAATGAGGAAATCACCAGAAGATGCTCTGCCATTATGGAGCTAACAGGGAGACAAATAAGTTAGTAGATAATGCCACTTTGCAAAAGTATTTAAGCCAGTGGAAGCAAATCAATCAAGAAATCCTAGAAGAAGTAATGAAAAGGAACTACTTAAGCAAATAGGTAAAGATAGTAGCGAGAGGATGAAGAGAAAGGGAGAAAGCTTCCAGGCACAGAGAGCAGCATTGCAGGGCCAAGGAGAGCAAGGACATCCAACCTTCAGTAAACCCCATGTAATACCATTTAATTCAATATAGCAACTATTTATTTGGTATCCACTATTTGCCTAACCCTCTGCCAAGTACCATGAAAAGTATAAAAGATGCATACTAATATGTATCTTTCCCTAGAGGATACATGAGCTCATTGGGCGCTCAAAACTGAAGATCTGAAATATTAAGAAAAAAACACTTGATCATATAGGGCAAATTGCCAAAATCAGGCCTAGAGGAAAATACTTGGTGAAGAAGAGATAATAATATGGTCTGGGGCTGATTCTAGAGAAATGTGTTACAGAATATCCAATAAATTATATTCATTATTGCTGTTTGCCATTTAATGTCTTATAAAAAGTAAGATCAACAAATAATTCCTGGGCACTTACTTTACCTTGCTCACTACCTCCTCCCATCAACACACACACACACACACACACACACTCATATTTAATCTGTAACCAAATTGCCCTTGTTTGACCTTTATCATCTCTCACCTAAACTATCTATCACAAACCTCCAGTTATAAAATAAAAAGTCATGGAGATGTTAAGGTTCAGCAATGGTGACTATAGTTAATAAGACTGTATTGCATATTTGGAAGTTGCTAAGAGAGTAGATCTTAAAAGTTCTCATCACAAGAAAAAAAATTTTTTTTGAAACTATGTATGGTGACTGATGTTAACTAGACTTATGATGGTGATCATTTTGCAATATATACAATTATTAAATCATTATGTTGTACACCTGAAACTAATATAATGTTATTTGTCAATTTTACCTCAAGGGGGGAAAAAAGCTTTTTCATAGATCTATCAACCTCAAATATTCTTTTCAAATTCACCCTCAATCCTGCTGTCAGTAATCTTTTAAAAAACCATATTTAATAATCTTCTCTGCCTAAACACCTTTGAGAGCCCCCAGGTTTCTTATAGAGTAAATGCAGTGTCATCAACGTTTCATTCAAGCTCTCTCATTCTCTGGTTCTAGACTGTGTTTCCAGCTTCGTCCGCTGCCTGTTTCACCCTGTTTTCAGGCCATGGTCTGCCACAGTGGTCTTCTGCCTGTTAAAATCCTATTCACACTAAAAGTCTGTTCCTAAGATTTATTAGTGTTTATATACATATTAGAATGCCTTACTGGATTTTGCATCCTTAGAGGACAGAGACTGTTTTATCTTTATTAACTCCTGATGGCTAGTAAGTGTCTAATAAGTATTGGATTAAATTGATGTACTTTAGAAAATATAAATATATATCTGCATATGCACATGTATATCTATCTATGTATCTGTCTATCTATCTATCTATCTATCTATCTATCTATCTATCTATCCTCCAGGAACTTACAATCCATTAATTGTAGTAGGTAGCTATTATTTATGGTATATAGTCACTGCTAGAACAGTTGCAAAAAAAAAAAAATCACCTGCCCTTCAGGGATTTAATAGCTTAGTAGAAGAATGATATGAATGAGTCAAAGATATTTATATTTATATAAAGATTATTATATATTTATAATATATAAATATATAATAATATATAAATAGTATATATAATATATAAAACTATTATATATAATATATAAAACTTATACAAAGTTTCATAAAAAGTTTTATAAAAAGGCATCAGGGCAATTGGTTGGTTGATTGATCCCTTTCTTGTTCTAAAAAGTATTTAAAATAGCTTATAAAAGACATCAAATAACTTAAAAATATATATGTAGGATGAAAGTAAAGCAGAAATATGGGCTATCACATGAGTTGGACCTTGAAAGATCAATAGAATTTTGAATATTGCAAGAAAAAAATTAAGGTGAAGGTGAGGACATAAGAAATTGAGAAAGGAGAGATGCTGCAGGCATTCATGATGGATAAGCTCAGACCACTCACAAGAGGGGGTGTTCTTGTAAGACTGAGGGATGTAAAGGTAAGATTGGAGACTTGGAGGATCCTCATCAAGGAATTTTTATAGGAACCTCCAAGAGAAAGAATTGCCACTTGAGAGCAGTCTATCAGTAGTTAAATGATGTGAATCCGTAGAAAATTTGTTCAGCACAGTTGCCTAACTTTTCCCACCAGTTTTGCAGCTCAGCTTGAGGAGTAGAAACAGCCTGAGGAATTGACATGCATGGCAGAAGTACAGGCCTTGTAGGCCTGCAGGGTCCTTGCCGCACACACACCCCCCCCCACCCCCTGCAGCCCACCCCTCCCTCCAGGTGCAGAGGATGCACTGTCTTACTCAAGGCCTGCCCCGCTCCCTCCATGAGTTTTCCCCTTCCTCTCCTGCATCTCGAACTTTCCCTCTCCACTAGTATTCTCTTCCTTTTGCCTGGAAACTTGCTTAAGTGTCTCCTGTTCTTAGGCAAAAAAAGAAAGAAAATAAAGCAACTCTCCCTTGATCTTGCTCCTTTTCCGGCTGTGCCCCAAATTTTCTCCTCCCTTACTTGTTCAGCCTTCTCAAAAGAGTAGTCTATATTCACTGTCTCCGCTTTTCCTACTTCACAATCCTCTCAGATCCGGCTTTTGTTCCCACAGTTCTCCCCAAAAGACTCCTCCTGTGATCCCTCATTGGCTGCTCTATATTACTAAATCAAAGGAACTTTTCCACTTCCTTTAGGATCTCTCTGCCATATTTAACAGCTGGTTCACGTCCTCATTTGTGAAACTCTTTACCCTTTTTGTTTCCATGGCAACATACTCTCTTTCTCCTCATTACCTTTGTCTTCTCCTTCCCTCTTTCAGGGTGTCTACCCTGGGTGCTTTCCTCTGTCTCATAGTTACCACCTAGAGACTCCGGTCACCTCCAAATCTACAACTCAACCCAAACCTCTCCCCAAACTTCAGCCTCACCTAACTGCCTGCAGACACCTCCACCTACCAGTTCCATAGCCCTTTCTTCCGCATTCCACCTCCAAAGTCTTTACCTCCTTCTGAAGTCATTTCACACCTGGGTCCTTAACCATCAGTTACCCCAAACAAGAGACCTGACAATCATCCTTGCTCCTTCCTTCCACTCACTCCTACATTTAATCAATAATCAAGCCCAACCAGTTTTAACTCCTCAGTATTTCTTTAATTCAAAGCCTTCCTTGCTACTGCTGCCCTAGTTGAGACCTTCGTTGTCTCTTGTATTATTGCTACAAAAGCTTTTTAAACAGGCTCCAGCTTCTCATCTCCAGTTTTATCCCTTCAAATCCACACTTCAAATAGCCACTGGTGTATTTTTTCTAAATTGTAAATCCAGTCATCTCATTTCTAGGTATAAAAACACCATTCAGGGGCGCCTGGGTGACTCACTTGGTTAAGCATCCAACTCTTGGTTTTGGCTCAGGTCATGATCCCATCAGTCATGACCTTGAGCCCTGCATGGGGCTCCCCACTCAGGAGGAGCCTGCTTGGATATTTTCTCCCTCTGTCCCTTTACCCACTCGTGCTCTCTTTTTCTCTCTCTCTCTCTCAAATAAATAAAATCTTTAAAAAAATAAAACAAAAACATTTATTCACAAATTGTCCAGAGCTATAGGATGAAGGCCACTTAGTATCCTAGTTGACAAAGCTAGCTACTTGGTCTTTCCCTGATTAATAGTAAACTACTTGCTGTTTTTCACTCTCACTACACTGTTTGTTGTCTCAGTGCCTTTGTTCATGCTATAACCCATCCATGCAATGCCTTCTCCTCCCTGCCTCTGCCATTTTTCTATATCCTGGCTAACTTTTACTAATCACTTAGTAGGAAACAGAGATGTCACCTGCCCCAAAATGTCTTCCTTGATTTGTGCCTATGCCTTCAGAAATGTTTTTTACTGTATAGCCATAATTATTGCACTTGCTGTCACAAAAAATAATTACCTATTTATGTGCTGTCTTCCTCCCAGCTCCCACCCTTACTGACTGTATTCCTTTAGGAGAGAGAGCATCTTAATCACTTTTGAATTCTCAATGCCTAACAAAGTATGTGCAGCATGATAAACACTCAGTATGTTATGAAAAACAGTATAAATAAATGTGAGAATAAGAGAATAAGTGAATGAATGAATGAATAAAAGAGCCCCAGAAGACCATGCAAATTACAATTTCATAATTTTAAGCCAATTTCTAGAACTACAAATGGAATTTATATCTAGTTAATGTCTAGTGAAGCATCATCCTTGGTAAGGTTAAATGACCTCTGTAGTTTCAAAGAGGATGGTCCCCATTTCTTCTTTTCTACCTTCTTAGAAAGATAAAGATAAAGCCACAGATAACTGAATAGAGAGTAAGCTGTTCATGGGTCAGTCCAACCATTCTTCCTAACAGAGTTTACAGATACCTGTGGAGTGATGCAGGGACCAGGTGATTTTGCAGAACTTACACCCTGGGAGCATGTCCAACTACATAGTTTGTGGGACCCAGTGCAAAATGAAAATGTAGGACCCCTCATTAAAAAGGTGGGAGTAAAAGTGCCATCAAAATTACATAAAGGTTTTTTCCTTTCTTCCTTGTGTTTTTCCAAGCTTGTTATGGTGTTTTTAAATTTACTATTTATTTAGTATTCTGAGTAAGGAAAAATGAAAATTTTTTCTTATTAGCATGAATTTGGCCATTTGTTTTTATATTGTGAAATGCCAGTTTTATTTTTTTTTTAAAGATTTCATTTATTTATTTGACAGAGAGAGAACACAAGCAGGGGGAGTGGCAAGCAGAGGGAGAGGGAGAAACAGGCTCCCTGCAGAGCAGGAGAAGCCCAATATGGGACTCGATCCCAGGACCCTGGGATCATGACCTGAGCCGAAGGCAGTCACTTAACCAACTGAGCCACCCAGGTGCCCGAGATGCCAATTTTAAAACACAAATATCCAAGTATTTAATTTGTATGTAGAATCACCAAAATCACACAACTTTTATTTCATAGCTTTAATCCAAAGGGTGCCTTGAGCTGGCCAAAAGAGACGAATACAAACCAAATTGGGAAGGTTGAAAGTTGGAAGGAAGGAAGAAGGTTTCCAGGCAAGGTAGTGCTCCCAGGCACAAGATACTTGCAGGGAGTGCAGACTCTCACAGGCACCTAGGACCCTGCCTCCTAATACAGACACAAGTGCCTCACTGCAGAGCCTGATATCTGCTGAGCCCCACCTTCCAACAGCCCTCTGACCATGCCCAGCACCTTGAACTGGGCAGGGTCTGGGGAAGTCAAGCTAGGCATCTCCTTTTCCTAGGGGCCCATCATTTGAACCTATGGGAGACAGGGGACCTCCAACGATTTTTAAATCTCTGCGTCAGGACATGTTTGGTACCTGAATCAAGGGTAGACTTTGGTTCACTACCCACCAGACATGCCATGGTGCTGCCAGCCAGTGGGGGAATAAGACATTATACCTCACGCTGAGGTGCCATAGAGTATGAATGCCTAATCTCAACCCATCCTGTGCCAGTGCCCACAACCCTGCTGGAGGTGGAGAGCAGGGCATCAGCAGTTTTAGGACCAGGTAGAAAGGGGGCCAGGCAGGGCCTAGGGCCAGTCAGCCTAGGAAGCAGTGAAGAGTTTTTCAGTAGAACCCATCACTGAGTCATGGTGAGAAACCCCAACACATACTCTATTGTCCTATCAGTCTTCACTTACAAAATACAAAGCCAAAGAAAAAATGCTGAAGAATTTCAAGACAGCAACCACAGAGCATTAAAACCCCAAGCACAGGGCCCTTCTGAGCCTGGGGCCCAGTGGGATGCCCAATTAAGCGACTTGCCCATGGCCAAAAAGCTAAGTAAATGGCAGAGCTAGGAATAAAATCTACATTTTTTTTTCCACCACACATGCTGCCTCTTTCAGAATAGACTATTTCTGGCAAAAACAACATGAAACTAGAAGATTTACAGCTCTATGTTCCTAACAAAAAAAATGAGAAAAAAAGTAGTTCCTAGCAGGCACGCTTTATTTTTAGCAATATTACTTTATAGTTTATGAAGCAATTCCATAAACATTATGTACCACGTCCCTAAAAGGTAGGCGTCATTGGTATCTCCATTTTAAGACGAAGAAAGGAAGCTTACTTGCCCAGAGTCCCTCAGCTCTTAAAAAGCAAAACTGCAATGTGAACCCAGGAGCTCCAAATTCCATCCTCTTTATTAATCTCCAGTTCCTCAGTAGAGATAATGGGAAAGAGAGCTGATGCAGACCACGGGGCTTGTAAGGAGAAACTCCCCCCATCTGATCTTTGTGAGGCAATTCCATGTGGAAGACACTTGTCTGGAAACTATGGGATGTGGGGGCATCTAGTTATCTGCTCCCATCATCCCCTTTATTGCCACCTCAGTTGTCACAGCAGCCCTACCACTTCCTGTGTGATCTCAGCCAAGTGTCTAGTTATCTCTCAACTTTAGTTTTCTCACCTGTAAAATGTGAGTATTAATAATAATATCTATTTCATAGAATTTTTCTGAATATTTAAGCAGTGTCCAGCCCACAGTCAACACCCAATGAATGTTGCCAGTCATTATTATTATTACTACTGTTATTATTATTAATTCAGTGGGTGCAGTTGGCTGAACCCAACCAAGTCTCTGTCCTCTCTCATCATTATATAAATGTCTATTAATACTTAACATTCATTTAAAGAAAATAACTTCCCCCATATAAGGAGAACTATTCTTCAAACAATATGAGTGTATGAGTAGATTTACTCCCAGCTAGAACCTCCAGAACAGATGCTGTGTTAAAAAGGAACATCTGGCCCACTTTTATTATTGTTCAGTTGAGAAAATGAAGTCCCAAGGAACTTAAAAGACTTTTCCAGGTTTACACAGTTAATTAGTGATAAGTCAGGACTCCTAATTCAGTGCTCATTTCCAATGAATGTTGCTTCCATAAGACTAAACATAACTACATTGCTATCATTGCCTTGAAATATACCTCTGCTTTTTCATAATGCAACATGCTTATGAGAACTATATATTCTTCTTATTTTATTCATTGTAATTGACCCTGATAATCATTATAATGATTATTATACCATAGATAATGGTTTAAATTCATTTGTGCTCCTTGAACACATAAACCAAAAGCTATACCAGTATTATTTTCACAGTGTGTTCTCTTTTTCCCTGTCGGAAAGGAAATATTTTTGAGCCATATGGGATCCTAATTCTCTGAATGCTTTTAGATTATCAGATGTCTCAACTGACAGTCCTGGATGAAAATCAAATCATGAGAATTTGCAAAACTGAAAAAAATTAAGAACATTTTGGTGTTATCGTGTACCGGAAATTCCATCTTTATCCTTTCTTCAATTAGGAAAAAAAATCAGACATCCTAAATATTAGAATTTTCAGCTCAAACTTTTCAACCCTTTTGCTGCAAACTTACTTGGTGATCCTTAGACTGGATATTTTCATAAACTTATGGTTCATGTTTTTTTACTTAGTATTCATTCTTTCAAGCTTTTATTTTATTCAAAATTTCAGCAAAATCTAGGTAATAGGGAAGATGCAAAGATGCTTAAGTCATGATCATTTCTCCCAAGAATTTTGCTATCCAATGAAGAGTATAAGACATATAACACCAAGTAGAAAGAAATAAGAAATTCTATGGCCTATTTAGCATCTGCTTTAACTTAGACAAGAGGTGTCCATTTTTAATAATGCTCAAATTAATATGAAGGAATTTATGATGGGTTTGGTACCAGTGAATTTCTCTCTTTAATTAGAAAAAATAGACAAGGGGACATTTAATAATATTCATCGTGAGAAAAGGTGTCTCCCTTTCTCCTATATCTTGTTCTTGTTTAGTGAAGAAAATGATAGGAGGAAATGAGGAAAGAGTATCCATAAGTATAGATGCCATACAGAGAACATGGGTGTTTGTGTGCCTTGGCACAAATTTTCCCTTTGTATTCAACCCAAGGCCAAATGATGGAGCCACACAACTCTATAACAGCCCAAAGGACTCTTCTGAGTTGTGATTTCACTCAGCATTCTTTAACCCCTTGGTTGGGTTAGCCTCCTGCCTGTGTAACCCACAGTGACCATTTCCTCATACTTAATTCCAGTGTTGTATTTTGTCTTAGTCCATGCAGGGTGCTATAACAAAATACCATAGACTGCTTGGCTTAAAAACAGTAGCAACTTATTTCTCACAGTTCTGGAGGCTACAAGTCCAAGATGAAGGCACCAGCAGATTTGGTGACTGATAGGGGACCACCTCCTAGTTCATAGATGGCCATGTTTTCCCTGTGTCCTCACATGGCAGAAGGAGCAAGGGTGCTCTCTGAAGCCTCTTTTATACAGCACTAATTCCATTCAGGAGGGCTCTACCCTCAAGACCTGACCACCTCCCAAAGGCCCCACTTCCAAATATCATCACACTGGGAATTAGGTTTCAACATATGAATTTGGAGGGGACACAAACATACAGTGAGTTTCCCCAACACCACATTTTTTATATAAAGCAAGCCAAAACAAAGTTTTCATGGGGGAAAAAATGTTTTCTACTGAAGACATTTCAAGAAAAATGTCTTCAAGACCAAAACTAAAACCAAAATAAATGTGGAGAAAAGTCAAGAATATTCTGGTCAACTGTTTCAATAGGGTAATCACCATTCACTGCCCACCAAAGGCATTCCAAGTTACTAAGGACCTAACCACAAACTTTTTGACATCTCAAGATTTTGGGGAAGTCACACACCCAGGCCAACCTAACAAACCCCCCAAATGTTCTCACTGTTTCTGCTCTGTTAAGATTATAATGTGTTCAAATTTTAAGTGTAAAAATTCTTTCCTATAAAAACTCAAATTTATGTAAAAATGTGCTTCCTTTAGAACCACGATGACTATACAATCTCTGGATGCCTGTCATCTTCAATTAGAAGCTAAAAGCCACTCCCAGATTTAAAATCTGTTAACTCCATCAACACTGGTAATTTCACAACCAGCAAATGTGAACAGAAGCCAAAATCCATAGGAAATAAATTACTTCAGTAATTATTTCTGTGAGATTTCATAATTTGAAGTCAAAATAGAACAAACAAATCTATAGATGGACACGCACACACCCTCCCAATTTTGTTCTGATAACTTTCATTCTTTCTAATATCTTCTTTGTGGTTATCGCACCCAGGTCTGTCTAAGGTAAATTGTGAATACCCCTTATGACCTCTATTACATGCCATAATCCACATCCTCGTCATTATTTTCACTAACAGATCAGCACTGGCCAGAGCCACTTGTATGCAAAATATGGAGACAGCTTTAAATAACTTTTCTTATTTAGGGACTAACTCTCCCATAACTCATACTTGCCTGCTTACAGATATCCAATAGGGTTATTTGTTTTTGGTGGTTCACCAACTGTGAACCCATCTCTGTCACTTTATATGAACAATTGACCAAACTCATCAGGGGAAAGTCCACAGCCACTTTCTTAGGGACATACAAGGATACCAGGTGAATTTCTCCCTTTTAATCAGAAAAGCAAAAGTTTTTCCAGAAGTTCCCCACTGAGCAAATTTTGTCACATGTCCACCCATAGCTTCAAGGGAGGTTGAAACAATTTCTCCACCCTCCATAGTAGAAGATAGCAAGGGAGAAGGGGATCAGACTACCAACAATGTCTACAACTTAGAAATAGAAATACTGAGTCCAAGGAGTATGGATGTTTATATTTTAACAAGTATTATTCAATCTCTATCCATAGTTGTATCAATTTAGACACTATATCAAAGACCATTCTGACTTTCATCTTTGCCATCTGGCTTTTCTTTCTGATTCAAATGAAAGATTATATTTAGCTTGGAAATTTGACTCCCCAGTGAAGCCAATTCCTGTGGTTCTCCAACAGGTCATATTTCATCCCATTTTCCTCAGATTTCAGTGTCTCCAGGCTATCGTTTCAATTCAGGCTGTTGAGCTCAAGTTCCATGTCACCCAATTCCTCCATCCATTCTTCACACCATAGCCAGATATAGTAAAAAATATAAGTCAGTTTATGTCCTTCAATGTTTTCCATTGCACTTAGAATAAAATCAAAGCCCTTATCAGGATCCCCGTTATGTACGCCCTGTTTCCCCTCCAATGTCCTCTTCCCTCTCAGTCACTATATTTAGTCTTATTAACCTTCTGTCTACTCCTAGACTATATCTGGCTGTTTCCCATCTCAGTGCCTTTGTACCTATTCTTCCTTCTACAATGCCCTTCTAATGGCTCTTTCTGTGGTTTGGTTGCTCCTTTTAATCCCTCATGTCTCAATTTACATATCACTTTCTCAGAGAGGCTTTCTTGACCATTCTTTCTAGCATAAATCTCCTTTGTATTTTTTTTTTTTTTACCACAGCACTGTATTAATTTTCCTTAGAGCAATTTTTACTAGACATGTGAACTTGGACAAATTATTAACTTCTCTGTGTCTTCAATTCCTATTTGTAAATAAGGGTAATAACTGTACCAACCTCAGGGGTTTCTGTAAACCATAAACAAAGTAAAGCTCTTAATAGTTCTTGGCCTATATAAAACTTTGCTAAATAATAATTACTTGCATTATTTTTTGTTTGGTTATTTTCCTGTTTTCCCCACTAGACTATAAACTCTAAAAGCAGAGGGACCTTGTCTGCTCTTTTCTCAGTGTGTCTCAGAACCCAGCCTAGTACCTGGCACATAGTAAGTGCTCACAAAATATTAGGTGAACAAATACATGTTGAATAAATGAATTAGTGGCAAGTCCTACCTCAGTGGAAGCTCTGATTGTGGATTGGACTCTGCAAGTTCATTTTCAGTGTTCAGTAGCCTCTTCTGTAAGGCTTCCAGATTAAGCAAATAAAAATATACAATCCTGGGTAAATTGGAATTTCTGTGTTTTATCTGGCAACCCTACTTTCCTCACTACCACCTTCACCCTTAATAAGCAATACTTTCTCTCATTCTCTCTCTCCCTGCTTTCTCTTCCTCTTTGCTCTTTTCTTCCTACATTTATTTGACTATTTCTGAATATAGTTCAGTATCAGGTAACCTCATCATCCTTAAATCTGTAGATATCCACTCCTTGAGGACAACCATCTCTTTGATGGATTAATGAGTCGCCTTTATGACCGGTCTCCCAATTCCCACAGGACTAAATTATCCACCTTCACCGTGACAGGCTCCTTTAGCCAGGATAGCCTTCTCAGGGGACTGCACTGACTCTTTTCTCTGGATTCAGACTATATTAAGTTAGGGACACAAATGTCCTTGATACATTCCCAGGCATTTTCTACCTTACTGGATAATTTTCCAACATCCTGGCCTTGAAAGAGACCTAAAGAAAAGAAATCCAATATGTCTTTTCCCAGTTGACCAGACAGATAGTTTGACAAGGGCTCTACAGAAGAGCTGAGAAGTGCCAAGTTGATGCCATGCTATTATTTTCCACCTCGCAGCACAGTCCTGGCTCAGCATGAGAAGTTACTTGGTGCTTTAGCCAGACTCTGTCACTTATATTAACATGCTCTAGATTGCGCTAAGGCAGTTGGAAAAACTAACCGCTTAACCTTTCAGAATAATTTATTTGAAATAAAATGTGTTGGAGAAACCATGGCAGTCACTTCCAGTGGTCTGTCAATATATATGAAAGGCTGTGGTGAAAATAGCATCACAGGAGTTACTTCTTGGCAGTGTTACACATCCATTGACTGGAATCTCCATCCAGAAAATGTCCTCTACTGAACATTTGGTTCCTTTACTGTAGCAAAGGAAACATGGGTGTCACAGTCTAAAAGAGTAAAACATTGATCCCAGATCCATTGTATTTCAACTGTGTGAACTAGCTAGATGGTTTCATAGCTCTGGGACTCAGTTTCCTTGTCTGTGATATGAAGGTATTGCCTCATATCTTATAACCCTGTAGTAAGGTTTCTAAATAAGGTAGACAAAGTACCAGGTACTCAGTGAGTGCTCAGTGGCTGCTAGTTAACATTAATCATTTTAGGCACTTTTTTTCTGCATCAGAGTATGTGGCTGTGTTGGTTATACTCGGGAGCAAATTGTCTTTGTTTCTCCAGAGAGGAGCTTCCTTTTAGAGCTCTGTATCACCAGTGAGAGACCACTTGCAAGAGGAGCCTGTTGTAAACACAAAGGTGCCATGTTCCTCTTCTGTTAAGGGCAAGGTGTCCAAACTAACCTAATTGCTGCTTATTTTTCTCTTGTAAGGTAGTGGGGAATGTTCAGCATATTAGATAGAAGAACAAAACTCAGATACATGCCAAGATTATGTACAGCCTACCCAAGGAAAAAAATTTTTTTCAACTTCACAGCTTGTGATTGGAAAAGGACACAGGACAGCTGCTAACTCTTTTCATCTCCACTTTTGGCATGTTCTTCTAATAGCTCTCCTGTCACAGTCTGCAGCTCAGTGGAAACTAAACGAGTAGGATTGAGGTGTCTCCCCCAGCCCCATCCCCACCCCCTGCTCAGATTCAGCTATTGGGAAAGACCATTTAAAGAATTTAATATCTGCCCTACCCCTTTGGGAATGGTGTAACTCAGCTAGACACCACGCTTCAAAAGAGAGAGGGAAGTTAAAGCTTTGCAGTTAGTTAGGGAACGTTTAGACAAGAACCCCCCCCCCCCCAGGTCCCTGCCAGCCCTGATTCCATGATTCAGTGAACAGAGAGGACTGGAGCAGAGGAGGGAAGAATAGGTCAGACAACTTTCCAAATTCTGTTCTATAAAGAAAGATTCATTGTTGCTCAAACGTTGTGAAATCAAACATAAAATATGTTGGAACACTTGCTTTCAAATGTGAATTTCATATGGCTCTAAAGCAAAATGCAAATGGCTTAGGTCTTGCCACATTTTTTTGCTGAAACTTTTCTCTCCTACGCTAACCCCACTGGAGGCAGTGTCAGGTGATAGTTATGAGAAAGGCTACTATTAGCTAAGGGAGCACATTAAGTACCTACCTTAGAGAGCTATGGTGAGATTAAATAAGATAATATGTCTAAGGCATTTCGAACAGTGCCTGATGGGGCACCTGGGTGGCTCAGTTGGTCAAGTGTCTGCTTTCAGCTCAGGTCATAACCTCAGGGTTCTGAGATCGAGCCCCACATCAGGCTCCCTGCTCAGCAGTGAGTCTGCTTTTTCCTCTCTCGCTCTCACTCTCTCTCAAATAAATAAATAAAAATCTTCAAAAAAAAAAAAAAAAAAACAGGGCCTGGCACAGAATAAGAACTCAGTAAGTGTGTAATTTACTTTATGTTTACACCAACTGCGATTGGTATGAAAATTGAAAGAAGACAGTAGGTGTTCATAAGCCTCAGATTTTCATATGCATGTATCTGGAAAAAAGTAAAAACATACAAATAAGTTTTGTTCACAACCTCGTTTCTTCTTGTGAGACTGGTGGATTAACATCCTTAAAAATGAATAGGCTTCCTCTTGCATCTGTTAAACTTGACCAAGACAGTACAAGTTACTGTATAAATGACTTTGAAATCTTATACATAATTCTAAAATCTACATGAACACATGAACACACTCAAATGAATTAGAATTGTAACTTATGAAATCATCAAACCTTGCTCATTAACAAATAAATACCTGATTACTTAAATTCCTTTTCTCTCTCTCTCCATAGCTTCAGAACAGATGTTTCAAAGGGGAAATAGCCTTGAAAAGTAAGAGGGAATAACTGGTAGTATAAAACTCATTATAATCATGTGAGGTATAAATACTAATCTTAAAAAAATAATTCTAAGATATAGATTATTTATTAAAATATATACTCTACATATATAAGATGCTCTCTAACTTATTGCTCAATAATGTGACATTTATTTGAATCAATAATCCAAATGGTCTAAAGAATCTAAGAAACTCTTCATAAGCTAAGAATGTGAAAATCTAGTCAAGTTGTGAACAAGAAATTCCATTGCAATAGACAGAGTATTTTCAAATGGAGGGCTAAGGTAGAGAGGTAAAAAAGTATACTGTTTTCTTCCACTGTCATTTCATTTGTGTAAGAAAGGGAATTAAAATTGGAAGAAACACACACACACACAAAATTTTTTTAATTTAAAAAAATAAAATAAAATTAGAAAAAGCACATCATCCATTATCTGATTACTTATGGTAACCCATGTTTCCATCTGATAAACAAAATAAAGCTTTCCAACACTGATAGGGAAATTATAAATCTGGGACTTATCCCAATAGTTACCATCCTAATCATGCAGAAAAGATGCATTCGGTTTACTTGTAGGTTGATATCAAATTGACTCAAAGCCTTTATAGAAGCTAAGAGGTACATATTCCAAGAATATTATATATAGTTTTATGCCACCACATCATTTATGCTGTAAAAATATTAAAAATAAACTAAAATATGTGTTTCTCCATGTGTGAGTTTGCAAGATCTTGCTATCATTTTATTATACAAATATTCTATTTTAAATATTCCAGGCCACACAAATTGTGGAGAAGAATCTAGTTTGGTTAGTTATAGAGCAAAAGAAATTTTCTCCAAATTGACAGAATCCTCTCCATTTTTTCAGTCTTGAACTGAAGAGAGAGAATAAATAACATCCAACTTAAGCTTATATTAAAAAGAAACAAGTTCCCGGGCTCCTGGGTGGCTCAGTCGTTAAGCGTCTGCCTTCGGCTCTGGTCATGATCCCAGGATCCTGGGATCGAGTCCCACATCGGGCTCCCTGCTCGGCAGGAAGCCTGCTTCTCCCTCTCCCACTCCCCCTGCTTGTGTTCCTGCTCTCGCTATCTCTCTCTCTGTCAAATAAATAAATAAAAATCTATAAAAAGAAACAAGTTCCCTATGGTCCTTAAACATGTTTCCCTAGCATCTGTAGGGATTTATAATATATAATATGCAACTTGAAGGAAAGTTTGCTAAATGAATATGATATGGAATTGAGGTTATAAAAATAAGAGGACTTTTCAAGCTGGAGTTCTGAGAGACAGAAGTGATCAGTTTAGATATATTTGAGAGATTATTTCAATAAATAGCTGTTATATTTCTCATGGAGCATTAAGTACAAAACACTACTTTTTATTCTATTTGGTCATCTTGTTAGTATATCACAGCTGAAAAAAAAATCCAATAATATAAAATATTCTCCCCAGGGTCAGAGAAACTTCGGTTTTCAGCTCTCAGAGCATAAAATATGTTATTTTTCCTCATTCCATGATTTAAGAAAGCAATAAGGACCCCCCTGGATTAGATATTTCTTGTCAGTAAAAGAACAGCTATTCTAAAAATACTGTCTTGGGCCTTTCATCCTTCCAGTAAGTCATTAACTAAGCAACTTCATCTACTGATTATTATTCCCTAAGTGCCTTATGCAATGTGCCTGGTAGTGTGCTAAGAAAATAAGAAATTACTCCTTGATTTGATTTGTCATTTTGATAGCATAGATTTCTAGTCCCATAAGAAACACTAATGAAAATAGAACTACTACTAATTTGTTTTAATGACTGAAAATTTTGAAGAAAATTTGCTAAACATCCTCAATTTTATGTTCATGAACTTTGACGAAGAAGCACATCAATTATATCCTAAGGAAGACTCTTGAGTATTTCTGACTCCCTGTTCTGATTCCCTATCAGTCCCCATTTTTTTTCCTCCTATCTGTGTGATTCAACTACAGTTTCAATGTCTTTAATTGTGGAGAAGTGCTGTCTAATAGAATTTTCTTTGATGACAGAAATATTCTCTATTTGTGCTGTCCAGTAGTGTAGCCACCAGCCACACGGGGCCAATGCATTTTTTGAAATCCAGTTTGAAAAGAATCAACTAGATATGGCAACTGAGAAGTCTTCCTCAACATTTGGCAGAGAAACTCTATGGAGTTAGTGGGGGTAAAAGCATATTGCAGTGGGTTGAGAAGTAAATGGGAGATAAGGAAGTAGAGGCAGTATGCGTACTGGGGATGAGGAGGTAGAGAGTGAATGCAGTGTAGTAGTTGATTAAGCAGAAAACACACATAATGGAGCTCTACTCCAAAAATCTTTGATCTGCCAGTCATGTGAAAAATGAATGGAGCAGGGAGAAAGCTAGAGTTTACATTCAGCTATTATTGGGGGCAGGGGGAAGGATAAGCTGAGATTTTCTAACATTTAGTGAAGGCAAGTCATAACATGAGAATAAATTTCAACTCCCCCGGAAGAATGGACATGTTTATTGTCTTTGATGGCACATCTGTTACCCAAGTGCAAATGAAATGGTTAGTTGTAAGATTTGAAATATTTAATTTTTCTCTGAAAAGCTGGAAAATCCATGATATTACAGAATTAAGGTATTCTATCATTTCTTTTAATAATAAATGTTATAAGTTCCTACCTAATACTGAGATTAATTTGTCCCAAAAAAGTGCATTCTTGTATTTCTCTATAATTACAGTTGACCCTTGAACAATGCAGGGGTTTAGGGTGCTGACCACCCCCCTCACCCTGGTTGCCCCATGCAGCCAAACATCTGCATATAATTTTTACCTCCCCCAAAATTTAACTACTAATAGCCTACTGTTAACAGGAAGCCTTACTAATACATAAACAGTTGATTAACACATATTTTGTATGTTATGAATATGATATACTGTATTCTTACAATAAAGTAAAATAGAGAAAAGAAAATGTTATTAAGAAAGTCATAGGAAGAGAGAATAGATTTGCAGTACTGTACTGTATTTATTGAAAAAAATCAAGGTTTAAGTGGACCCACACAGTTCAAACCCATGTTGTTCAAGGGTCAACCATACTTCTTAAAGCTAACTTTAGGTTGCAAGTTCTGAAACACTAAAATGTAGTTGCAATGTAAATGTAACTTCAAATTATACAATCTATATTTACATATAAGGATACTAATCAAAAGTTAGAAATGACTGAAATCATAGCATTTTAGAACTTAATGAGTATTCATTGAACTGCATTTTACGGGTGAGGACCATGAGACCTAGAAATAATATATGACTTAGCTAAGTTTACCCAAACAAGATTCGGACCCAGATCTTTAGACTCCAAGCCTGGTGGTGTTTCAAAAAAAGAGTGGCTAGATGATGCACCAGGATATTTTTGGTATCTCTATATATTGCAATAAGAGAGAAAATAGAAAATTTCTAACAGCATGCCTCATTGGGGACAGTGAATCCTTTTCTTTACATTTCCACAATTAGTACCATTTCCCCTTGGGCACATTCTCACCATTTGCACTGTGCTTCCCAAATTTTCACTCATTTTTCAAAAGTGTTTGGTAATTATTCCATATGCTATGAAATTTGACCCAAAGAGAAGATGTCTAACTTCCCTACAGTTTTTCAAAAAGGTTCCTCCTACTGAAGGTAAGAGAAGATGGTATATTGGTAGTTTAGAGGAAGAACAGTGGTTTTAAGGATTTAATCCTTCATATCATTTCAGTATTCAAATACTGAAATCAAATTTTCAGGATTACCTATAGATAGTAGGTATCTATAATTACTGAAGCAGAAGACACACTGACAGAAGACAAACGCAGACACACCAAAGAATGTATGTGAGCTAATGTTGTGGGCTGCTAATTTAGCCCATGGAAAACCTGGTAATGGTCTAACACATAGATGGACAAAGTTTTTTGTTTCTTGTTGTGGTTTTTTTTTTCTGTTTTTGTTTTTTAAGATCCTTTTAACTCCTTTTGGAAACCCTTTAAAGACTAAAAGTCAAATACAGAATGGTATGATATATCCTACTCAGGACATACTGGTCCATTTCTGGAAATAATAACGCTTTCTCAAAATGAAGCCATTTATATTCTTAGCCATGCTCTATTGTGTGCACAGAGTAATTTCTTGAGAGCAATGTTTCCTGTGGCATTTTGCCAAGACTGGCTTTATTTGTTTTTCATTAGGCTTTTCATTATCATGCTGCTATATACCTGGATCATTCTGCCTCCTCTGAGAAGGCCAGGGTAGCTTAAGCATAGGAATGATATCATGAGTAGGTGGAATGTTTTTGCCCAGTGAATGCCCATTTTAAATCTCTAGCTATGGTACCATTTTTATGGCTTTAATCTTTCTAAGAACAATCAATTATCCATTTATAATGTATTCTGGTATTAAATTGTTTATATTCGTCTATTCTGTCCCTGTACAGGGAAAAATATTGGTCTCACTTTGTACCATATAGATAGGCCCATCCTCCTTTATTACCTCAGGAAAAGACATCATGATTCACCCCCATTGTCCAAGCCTGGAACTATTGTGTGTTCTGCATTTCTCCATCATTACATGCATTCAGTCACTGAGTCAAACTTCTTGATAGTTTCAAACCCACCCATATCTTTCTATCTCCCATGACCACCACTACCTCAGTCTAAGCCCACATTGTCTCTAGAACAACTGCGGTAGCTCCTAATGGTCTCCATGCTCCCAGGATTGCCCTTTCGAATTCATTCTCTTTTGCTTTAAATATCTGTCAGTACCCATTGCTCTCCATAAATATGTGCTCTGTAATTTCTACTCAGTGTTTTTGTTACACATTAATAAGACAGTTTGATTTGTCCAGAAAAGGAGTGATCTGAATTCTGAACTTCTCTACAGACCCCTCAATTTAAAGAGAAACACTAGCTTACAAGCTACAAAAGACTAAAATTTAGGGACAAAATAAATAATCTATAAATTTCTGTATTAGAATATTAATCAGAGGCCTAAAAAATCATTGAAATCAAAGAATTTCAGGACTAGACTGGTCCTTGGAGATCGTGTGGCTCAACTTTGTCATGTTATAGGTAAGGAAACTGAGGCCCAGCCACTAAATTGATCTAAAATTAAACTAAATTGATCTTTATAAATTTAGAATCTCATATGTAACTCCTGTTTTTACCATCTATCCATGGCTCCCCGTTATGGTCAGGATGAAGTCTGAATTCCTCAGCCTGGCATACAATGTGCGTATAGTCTGGCTTCGGCTTACCTTGCCAGCCTTACCTTTTGTTCCTCTCTCCAACTCATCCAAGAACCCAGTGCTTCCAAATATGCTATGTTCTTTCTCACCCACAGGACACTGTACATAATTTTTCTTGTGTCCTCCCTCTGTTGAGTGCTGAGTCCTAACCATGCTTCAGATATCCGATCAGACATCATCTCTGCTGAAAACACCCCCCAGATCCCCTTGGGGTTCCCAAGCATGTGTCACCATCATAGCATATTCACAGCATTCTACCTGCCTTTGAAAATCTGTTTCCATCCCTGGACTAGAATGAATAAAGACAGTTATGGGCAGGGACCTGCAAATTATTCATTGCTATATCCCCATTATCTTGATCAGATGTCTGGCATTCAGTATTTTAAGATTAATTATTAATTCCCAATTTTAACTAGCCTAGTATATTTCAATTTTTTAATCAGTCCTCCTCTCACAATCTGTTTTCAAGGGAAGAAAAAACTGATTCATTCATGTCAACGTATAGGTAAATCACTGAAGATCCTAAAGGGCAACTCTTCTCAGAAGCATTTACATTTTTAGGGGAACAGAGTTTTAGGTCACAGGAACGAATCCCCAATGCAGATAACCCAACCATAAATAGTGAGCCATAAGAGCATTTCTGAGAGGAAGGAAGCTTTCCCAGAACCTTCAACTCAGTCACATAGGTGACCTCCTACTTGCCCTCACCCTCATAGAAGAATGACTCTGTTTTTGTTTGTAAAAATCAGCTCACTTGTTGGTTATTTTTCTCTGCATTAAATAAATCATTATTTACCCATAGTAAAAATACCTAATTTAACTTGTAACATTTCTGGGTTTGTTTCAGGGAAGCAATGTTATGGAAGATCAGGATTTGTTGGAAATTGGAATCCTTAATTCTGGGCACAGACAAAGAATTCTACAGGCAATCCAGCTTCTTCCAAAGGTAAGCAATGCTTTCCTAGCCTGGCCCTATGTACAGCAGTCTTCAGTCCAGATGTGAAAGGGCTGTTAGTACTTAGGACACCATCTCTACATATTGTTTAAACTCCCCAAAGCAGTTCTTCTTAGGTCCAATGAAATGTTCAGACTCACAAGACTACTGTGGGCCAAACTTGGCTTTAGGTGGATGAGAAGGATGTCATACAGGAAACACCACTGACCAGCAGGGCGCCTTCAGGGGTTCCCTTCAGTGCGAGTCCTTATATTGGTACAAACATCAGTCCACGCCCCTCAGGTGAGAGCTCAGGTACAAGAAGACAAGATCAATATTGGGTGGGTGTGGGAATGTTCCTGAATTAGAAGCCTCATGCCCCCTGAGAGGCATTATCTCTTGTACAACTCCATAGACTTAGGAATCTGCCTAATTACAAGAGTTATCACTCAAGGAAGACCAAAGTATCACATCCCCATCAGGTATTTATAGTTAATGTATAAATCCTCCCAGTCTAGATGCAGTTTGCCAACCAACGTGTCCTTTTAACTGTAAGCACTATGTTACCTAGCAACAGAGTTGATCTTCTGTTTCCAGATAAGATTTCATAGGAGCCTAAAGCAAGAGGTAGGATCTGAGCACTGGTCTTCAAGATAATGTAGGACTTTAACTGATAAGGAAAAGGAAAGCATTTCAGGGATCAGCAGAAATCATATAAATATAAATATAGATTGCCGAAAGTATTAGGGGAATAGTGATACTGTGTGATTTAAAATGCAATGAGATTTGCCCAACAATGTGAATGTCCTTAATCATTGCCACTAAATTATACACTTAAAAATGGTTAAGGTAGTAAATTTTATGTTTTGTTATTTTGTCACAGTTTTTTAAATAATTTTTTAAAAAAAGAAAAAAAAATCCAGTGTGATTAAACAATTAGAGAGTATAGTCAGAGATAAAGCAGAAAAAGTAGGTTGGGTTGGTCTATGTCAGGCTAAGGAATTTGAAATTTGTTCTATAGGCTCTGGGGAACAGACATGACTGGACTGCTTTAGGCCAGTCAATTTTGGAGGCAGTATACAATAGGCATGAGAAGGAGGGAAAGTTGAAGTAGGGTCAACCAGCTGGGAAAAGATTCAGTGGGCAAGACTGAAAGCAGATGAACAGTTAGACTTGCACCTAAATGTATGAACTTACCATATATTTTGTATTCTCCTCTGCTCTTTTCCTTTCTAATGAGGCTATAATTTCTCCTTAGAACGAGAAAGATAAATATTAACCACTATTTCTAAGGAAGTGATCTGATGAAATTTGCCAACTGACAGTGAACTGAGTGTCTACTGATAGAAGCTTAACACTTTTGCAAATTCAAGGAGAGTTACGCATACAAAGGAGTTTGATCATACAATTTTCTACAGTAAAAGGAAAAGAATAAAGTGGCCTTAGAACAATTCCAGAAGTAATTCTTATACGCGTATTGTTCACCTCACTACTTTTGTATCTTAAAATATTATTTCCTCAGCAAGTTTGCTCCTCGTTGTCTGCAAGGACTTCTACACTGCTGTACCCCCAACACCGAGCTCAGTGTGCAGCCCATGGTAGACACTCAATAAATCAATAAGTGACTACCCCCGTGTCACAAGCCTGCCTGTCAAGTTCAGCTCAAATAGTTCCATATCACTTCCTTTATGAAACTTCCCCTAAATGGAACCACTTCTCTCACCTTGGTAATTATCACCCTAGTCCAAACCAACCACCATTAACTGGACTGCCACAATAGGTTCTACTATCATCTCTAGGTTAGACTACTGGAGTCAATTTCTCACTGGTTCTCTCTAGCTTGGATAATTCATAGATGCCTAATCTCTGTCCTAGTTACCTTTCTTATCACTCTACATTTGAATTTCACACAGCATCCAGAATGATCCTTCTCAAATGTAAATCAGATCACGCACACTCTGTTCAAAATCTCCAATGGAGGGTGCCTGGGTGGCTCAGATGGTTGGGCATCTGCCTTCAGTTCAGGTTATGATCCCGGGGTCCTGGAATTGAGACCCGCATTCGGGCTCCCTGCTCAGCGGGGAGCCTGCTTCTCCCTCTGCCTCTCTCTCTCCATCTCTCATGAATAAATAAATAAATAATCTTAAAGAAAATAAAAATAAAATAAAATAAAATCTCCAATGGATTCCCTTCTCACTTAGAATAAAATCTTTATCACAGCCTACAGAAGTCAATAGGCTCTGGCCCCTTCCCACCTTCATGGCCTCATCTCTCACTCTCCCATTTTCCTCAACTCTAGTTATATGGTTTCTTTTTGTTCCAGAATAGACCAAGCTCATTTTTGCCTCAAGGTCTTTCCATACTGGTCTCTTTGCCTAGAAAGTCTTTTATTCAAATTTTCATACCCTTGTTCCTATACATCATCAAATCTCTACTCAGCTGCTGTCTCCTCATCCAGGCCTTGGTGACCTCAAAGTCACACGCACATACTATCACTGTCCTTCATATTGCCCCACTTTAGTTTCTCCGTGGCACTTATGGCTACCTGAAGTTAGATTATTTATGTGTTGTTTTTTCCTTATTTTTCACCTCTCCCCCAAGATGCAGGGTCCATAAGTTCAGGGACCTTGACTATCTTGTTCCTTCCTATATACCCAGCCCCTACAGCAGTGCCAGTCACATCATAGGTGGTCAAAAATGTTTGTAGAAGGCAATAATACACTGCTGTCTCTTTCCTCTGAGATTTGATAGCTCTGCCTATTCTGAAGGTACTAATAATGCTCTACCACTCTTGCCTTAGAAACATCCTGAAGGCAGAGACAGTGTCACATCCATCCTTGAATTTCCCAATGTGCTTAGCTCAATACATGCACATTTAAAGAATAAAAGAATGAGCAACTGAATGAATATTTTCCTCTCGTTATTCAAATTTACATTTTTTTTCAAATCGAAGAGTGCCTCAATCTTAAGATATATCCGTAATTGTGTATATGCCATTTGATAACGAGAACAAAAGAACCTGAACTCGGAATTATTTGGAGAACAAATGGAGTGTTTATTTTTAAGACAGAATATCATTCCCATTAGAGAAAACAATATAACAGAAACAATACAAAATTAAGCTTTTATCAAGAGGCTGATGCGAAAGTGCTTACTATGCACCCAAATGAGTAGAGAATATGTAAAAACATCCAAACACGTGTTCATCAGCACAAACAGAATGTTATAATGCTACAAATTGATGCTTTGCCTTCTTAGGTAATGAGCCCAATCTTCAGATGGTTAATAGTGTAATTTTACTGCCAGCACATTCATTTGCATTCACTCTAACTTTGCAGTGCCGCAAAAGGGACACCGTGTCTCTTTGTTTTGTTTATGCAATTTTAGTCTTCAAAATATCTGTGTTCTTCATCTGTCATGAAAAATATTCCATGATTGCTACCTGAAATCCTTTAATTAACATATTGTGTTTTGGAATCCCTGAGATTGTTCCTAAACAGAGAAAAGGTGGTTTGCTAAATGCAATCTTGATCTGTTAGCACACTTCAAAGCATGTTTTTCATGCTTTATTTGTATTTGTTGTTTCAAGTTTCAAAGACAAAAGTTTATTCCTTTGGTAAGAATAGTTCTTCTGTAATATGCCCTTTATAATATTGAAATATTCACCAATGCAAAGGTCTGCATGTTCTCAAGTACATTTGATACATCAAACTCGTGGAATGTATTGATGTATTTTTTTATACTTTTTATTGTTATGTTAATCACCATACATTACATCATTAGTTTTTGATGTAGTGTTCCATGATTCATTGTTTGTGCATAACACCCAGTGCTCCATGCAGAACGTGCCCTCTTTAATACCCATCACCAGGCTATCCATCCTCCTACCCCCCTCTCCTCTAGAACCCTCAGTTTGTTTTTAAGAGTCCATCGTCTCTCATGGTTCGCCTCCCCCTCTGATTCCCCCCTTCATTCTTCCCCTCCTGCTATCTTTTTTTTTTCTTAACATATATTGCATTATTTGTTTCAGAGGTACAGATCTGTGATTCAACAGTCTTGCACAATTCACAGCACTCACCATAGCATATACCTTCCCCAGTGTCTATCATCCAGCCACCTCATCCCTCCCACCCCACCTCCCACTCCAGCAACCCTCATTTTGTTTCCTGAGATTAAGAATTCCTCATATCAGTGAGGTCATATGATACATGTCTTTCTCTGATTGACTTATTTCGCTCAGCATGATACCCTCCAGTTCCATCCATGTCGTTGCAAATGGCAAGATCTCATTCCTTTTGATGGCTGCATAATATTCCATTGTATATATATACCACCTCTTCTTTATCCATTCATCTGTCGATGGACATCTTGGCTCTTTCCACAGTTTAGCTATTGTGGACATTGCTGCTATAAACATCAGGGTGCACGTACCCTTTCGGATCCCTACATTTATATCTTTGGGGTAAATACCCAGTAGTGCAATTGCTGGATCGTATGGTAGCTCTATTTTCAACTTTTTCAGGAACCTCCATACTGTTTTCCAGAGTGGCTGCACCAGCTTGCATTCCCACCAACAGTGTAGGAGGGTTCCCCTTTCTCCACATCCTCGCCAACATCTGTCATTTCCTGACTTGTTAATTTTAGCCATTCTGACTGGTGTGAGGTGGTATCTCATTGAGGTTTTGATTTGGATTTCCCTGATGCCGAGCGATGTTGAGCACTTTTTCATGTGTCTGTTGGCCATTTGTATGTCTTCTTTGGAAAAACGTCTGTTCATGTCTTCTGCCCATTTCTTGATTGGATTATTTGTTCTTTGGGTGTTGAGTTTGATAAGTTCTTTATAGATTTTGGATACTAGCCCTTTATCTGATACGTCATTTGCAAATATCTTCTCCCATTCTGTCGGTTGTCTTTTGGTTTTGTTGACTGTTTCTTTTGCTGTGCAAAAGCTTTTTATCTTGATGAAGTCCCAATAATTCATTTTTGCCCTTCCTTCCCTTACCTTTGGCGATGTTTCTAGGAAGAAGTTGCTGTGGCTGAGGTCGAAGAGGTTGTTGCCTGTGTTCTCCTTTAGGATTTTGATGGACTCCTTTCTCACATTTAGGTCTTTCATCCATTTTGAGTCTATTTTTGTGTGTGGTGTAAGGAAATGGTCCAGTTTCATTCTTCTGCATGTGGCTGTCCAATTCTCCCAACACCATTTGTTGAAGAGACTGTCTTTTTTCCATTGGACATTCTTTCCTGCTTTGTCAAAGATGAGTTAACCATAGAGTTGAGGGTCCATTTCTGGGCTCTCTGTTCTGTTCCCTTGATCTATGTGTCTGTTTTTGTGCCAGTACCATACTGTCTTGATGATGACAGCTTTGTAATAGAGCTGGAAGTCCAGAATTGTGATGCTGCCAGCTTTGCTTTTCTTTTTCAACATTCCTCTGGCTATTCGGGGTCTTTTCTGGTTCCATACAAATTTTAGGATTATTTGTTCCACTTCTTTGAAAAAAGTGGATGGTATTTTGATAGGGATTGCATTGAATGTGTAGATTGCTCTAGGTAGCATTGACGTCTTCACAATATTTGTTCTTCCAATCCATGAGCATGGAATGTTTTTCCATTTCTTTGTGTCTTCCTCAATTTCTTTCGTGAGTATTTTATAGTTTTCTGAGTACAGATCCTTTGTCTCTTTGTTTTGATTTATTCCTAGGTATCTTATGGTTTTGAGTGCAATTGTAAATGGGATCAACTCCTTAATTTCTCTTTCTTCTGTCTTGTTGTTGTTGGTGTATAGGAATGCCACTGATTTCTGTGCATTGATTTTACATCCTGCCACTTTACTGAATTCCTGTATGACTTCTAGCAGTTTTGGGGTGGAGTCTTTTGGGTTTTCCACATAAAGTATCATATCATCTGGAAAGAGTGAGAGTTTGACTTCTTTGCTGATTTGGATGCCTTTTATTTCTTTTTGTTGTCTGATTGCTGTGGCTAGGACTTCTAGTACCATGTTGAATAGCAGTGGTGATAATGGACATCCCTGCCACATTCCTGACCTTAGGGGGAAAGCTCTCAGTTTTTCCCCATTGAGAATGATATTCGCTGTAGGTTTTTCATAGATGGCTTTTATGATATTGAGGTATGTAACCTCTATCCCTATACTCTGAAGAGTTTTGATCAAGAAAGGATGCTGTACTTTGTCAAATGGTTTTTCTGCATCTATTGAGAGGATCATATGGTTCTTGTTCTTTCTCTTGTTAATGTATTGTATCACGTTGGTTGATTTACGGATGTTGAACCCTTGCAGCCCGGGATAAATCCCACTTGGTTGTGGTGAATAATCTTTTAATGTACTGTTGGATCCTATTGGCTAGTATTTTGGTGAGAATTTTTGCATCCATCTTCATCAAGGATATTGGACTGTAATTCTCCTTTTTGATGGGGTCTTTGTCTGGTTTGGGGATCAAGGTAATGCTGGCCTCATAAAATGAGTTTGGAAGTTTTCCTTCCATTTCCATTTTTTGGAACAGTTTCAGAAGAATAGGTATTAATTCTTCTTTAAATGTTTGGTAGAATTCCCCTGGGAAGCCATCTGGCCCTGGGCTTTTGTTTGTTGGGAGATTTTTGATGACTGCTTCAATTTCCTTAGTGGTTATAGGTCTGTTCAGGTTTTCTATTTCTTCCTGGTTCAAGTTTTGGTAGTTGATACATCTCTAGGAATGCATCCATTTCTTCCAGATTATCTAATTTGCTGGCATAGAGTTGCACATAATATGTTCTTATAATTGTTTGTATTTCTTTGTTGTTGGTTGTGATCTCTCCTCTTTCATTCATGATTTTGTTGATTTGGGTCCTTTCTCTTTTCTTTTTGATACGTCTGGCCAGGGGTTTATCAACGTTATTAATCCTTTCAAAGAACCAGCTCCTAGTTTTGTTGATCTGTTCCACTGTTCTTTTGGTTTCTATTTCATTGATTTCTGCTCTGATCTTTATTATTTCTCTTCTCCGGCTGGGTTTAGGCTTTATTTGCTGTTCTTTCTCCAGCTCCTTTAGGTGTAGGGTTAGATTGTGTATTTGAGACCTCCCTTGTTTCTTGAGAAAGGCTTGTATTGCTATATACTTTCCTCTTAGGACTGCCTTTGCTGCATCCCAAAGATTTTGAACAGTTGTGTTTTCATTTTCATTGGTTTCCATGAATTTTTAAAATTCTTTAATTTCCTGGTTGACCCATTCATTCTTTAGTAGAATGCTCTTTAGCCTCCATGTATTTGAGTTCTTTCCGACTTTCCTCTTGTGATTGAGTTCTAGTTTCAAAGCATTGTGGTCTGAAAATAGGCAGGGAATGATCCCAATCTTTTGGTACTGGTTGAGACCTGATTTGTGACCTAGGATGTGATCGATTCTGGACATGTTCCATGGGCACTAGAGAAGAATGTGTATTCTGTTGCTTTTGGTTGGAATGTTCTGAATGTGTCTGTGAAGTCCATCTGGTCCAGTGTGTCATTTAAAGTCTTTATTTCCTTGTTGATCTTTTGCATAGATGATCTGTCCATTTCAGTGAGGGGGGTGTTAAAGTCCGCCACCATTATTGTATTGTATTGTACTGTATTGTTCTCAATTTGCTTTTGTTATTAATTGGCTTATATAAATGGCTGCTCCCATGTTAGAGGTATAGATATTTACAATTGTTAGATCTTCTTGTTGGATAGACCCTTTAAGTATGATATAGTGTCCTTCCTCATTTCTTATTACAGTCTTTGGTTTAAAATCTAATTTGTCTGATATAAGAATTGCCACCCCAGCTTTCTTTTGGTGTCCATTAGCATGGTAAATGGTTTTCCACCCCCTCACTTTCAATCTGGGTGTGTCTTTGGGTCTAAAATGAGTCTCTTGCAGACAGCATATCGATGAGTCTTGTTTTTTAATCCAATCTGATAGCCTGTGTCTTTTGATTGGGGCATTTAGCCCATTTACATTCAGGGTAACTATTGAAAGATAGGAACTTAGTGCCATTGTATTGCCTGAAAGGTGACTGTTACTGTATATTGTCTGTGTTCCTTTCTGGTCTATGTTGCTTTTAGGCTCTCTCTTTGCTTAGAGGACCCCTTTCCATATTTCTTTTAGGGCTGGTTTCGTGTTTGCAAATTCCTTTAGTTTTTGTTTGTCCTGGAAGCTTTTTATCTCTCCTTCTATTTTCAATGACAGCCTAGCTGGATATAGTATTCTTGGCTGCATATTTTTCTCGTTTAGTGCTCTAAAGATATCATGCCAGTCCTTTCTGGCCTGCCAGGTCTCTGTGGATAGGTCTGTTGCCAATCTAATGTTTCTACCATTGTAGGTTACAGATCTCTTCTCCCGAGCTGCTTTCAGGATTTTCTCTTTGTCTCTGAGACTTGTAAGTTTTACTATTAGATGTCAGGGTGTTGACCTATTTTTATTGATTTTGAGAGGGGCTCTCTGTGCCTCCTGGAGTTTGATGCCTGTTTCCTTCCCCAAATTAGGGAAGTTCTCTGCTATAATTTGCTCCAATATACCTTTTGCCCTCCCTCTCTTTCTTCTTCTTCTGGGATCCCAATTATTCTAATGTTGTTTCATCTTATGGTATCGCTTATCTCTCGATTTCTGCCCGCATGATCCAGTAGTTGTTTGTCTCTCTTTTTCTCAGCTTCTTTATTTTCCATCATTATGTCTTCTATATCACTGATTCTCTCTTCTGCCTCATTTATCCTAGCAGTTAGCACCCCCATATTTGATTGCACCTCATTAATAGCCTTTTTGATTTTGACTTGGTTAGATTTTAGTTCTTTTATTTCTCCAGAAATGGTTTCTCTAATAACTTCCATACTTTTTTCAAGCCCAGCTAGTATCTTTAAAGTGATGATTCTGAACTCTAGATCCGACATCATATTAATGTCCGTATTGAGTAGGTCCCTAGCAGTCGGTACTACCTCTTGTTCTTTTGGTTGAGGTCATTTTTTCCATCTTGTCATGTTAGTCCAGAGGAGAATAGATGAATGAGAACAAAATGCTAACAGGGTAACAATGTCCCCAGAAAATATACTCTAAACAAATCAGAAAAGACCTGAAACTGAGGGAAAAGAAAGGGAAAGAAAGAAAAAAGAAAAAGAAAGAAAAAGATAAAAACAAACAAAAACAGAACAAAACAAAACAAAACAGAATATGATCAAATATGATCAGCCTGGTGCATAGATCAGTGCCACACACTAGATTTTTTTGGTCTGTTAGAAGAAAGTGCCTCCCAAAATTTTAAAGACAGAAAAACTTATATATGTACAAAAATAAGGGTTGATATGATGAAGGGATGGAATATGACTGTAAAGATGAAAATTATAAAAAATTTTATAAAAGGAATTGATAAGAAGTTGTTTGAAAAAAGAAAGAAGAGGATTTAAAAAAAAAGAAAAAAAAAGGGAGAGAATGTGATCAGGCAGGAGAGTAGAACAAAACCATACACTAGAGATTTAGGGTATATTTTGATCTGATAGAATAAACTATCTCAAAATTTTAAAGAGAGAACAACTTATATATATATGCCAAAAATAAGGGTAACTACTATGAAGGGATAGAATATGACTCTAAAAATGAAAAATAAAAATGTTTTTTAAAAAAGGGATTGATAAGATGTTGGTTGAAAAAGGGAAAAAGAAAAATTAAAAAAAAAAGACAATTAAAAAAAATTAACTTTGAAAGACTAAAGAATCATGGTAAAAAAGCCATGGATTCTATGTGCATTATTCCCCTAGCGCTGGAGTTCTGCCGTTCTCATTGATCAGTAAACTTGGTCTTGGCTGGCTGTTCTTGCTGATCTTCTGGGGGAAGGGCCTGTTGCCATGGTTTCAAAATGTCTTTGCCGGAGGCGGAATTGCCCGCCTTTGCCGAGTCTGGGCTAAGTAATCTGCTCGGGTTTGCTCTCGGGAGCTTTTGTTCCCTGCAAGCTTTCCCTACAGCTTTGAAGGCCTAGAGTGAAAATGGCGGCCTCCCAGTCTCTGCCCTGGAGGAGCCAAGAACTCAGGGCCCCGCTCCTCAGTGCACCCCCAGAGAAAAGCAGTCAGTCACTCCCGTCCCCCCATCTCTGGCCACACTCTAGGCCACACTCCGTGCTCATCTGGCCTGTGACTGAGCGTTTCTATCTCTGGCACCCAACTCGGTGTGGAGTCTCCAAACCCAGTAGATCCCTGTGGTGCGCTCCTGCGCCGCTCCTCCTGGGGGAGAAAGGGAAGTCTCCCCAGATCTGCCACTTGTTCGGTCCCTGCTGGAGGAGCAGAGCCCCGACTGTGCCACAGATCATGGTTTATGGCAACTCCGAGCTGAGAGCCCGCACCACGGCTCTGTCTCTGCAGTTGGCTTCCCTGCTCCAATACCTGGGAGCTCTGCCACACTCAGGCATCCCCAGTCTTTCTGTGACCCCGAGGGTCCTGAGAACACACTGTCGCACAAGGGTTCCACCCCCTGCTTAGCCACTGGAGCGACGTCCCTCAGCGGAGTAGACTTCTAAAAGTTCCGATTTTGTGTTCCGCTGCTCTATCACTTGCCAGAAGTGGCCAACGGAGGCCCCCTCCCCCGCCGTCTACCCTCCCAAATATCACCTCGGATTCACTTCTCTGCATGTCCTACCTTCCAGAAAGTGGTCGCTTTTCTGTTCAGAGAGTTGTTGCTATTCTTTTCTTTGATCTCCTGTTGAGTTTGTAGGTGTGCAGAATGGTTCGATCCATATCCAGCTGAACTCCTGAGACCAGACAAAATCCAGGTCTCCTACTCCTCCGCCATCTTGCTCCGCCCCTATTCCATGTATTCTAAGCATAGACATAGTTAGAACAGTAAGCACATTAATTCCTCTCTTCCACTCATAATTTCCCTCTGTCTTTTGTAATGCTTGACCTTTAGTAGCAAAGCTCAATTATCCATTTTCACCCAGTTTCCACTTTCCTCACCAACCCCAGCTCAGTCTTTTCTTAGGTCTAAAAGTTTCCCAGAACTTCTGAAGATCAAATTTTACCCTTTTCTCTTTTTAAGAAAGGAAACATACCAAAAGTTTCATGAGAAGGTGGCTTGTTTTTTACTCCCCTAGAAACTGTAAGCATATTGGGCTTTTTCTGTCCCCTAGACTTGGGGAAATAATCTGATTACTTATTTGCAACACATAATTTACCTTTTTCCAGGTAAAAATTCCATATGACCAAGTATTTGGATAATCCTCTAAAATCCTTTTTAAAAGGCATAATGTCTTTTGTCTTTTGACAATATGATTTGTCTTATGACAAATTTCTTTGGAAGTCAGAAATTCAGAGCATTTTCATTTTAAAGGTTTGTAAGACTTGGGTCAAAGCCCGTGTGTCTTCTCTCTTAATCTCTCTCACCCTGAAGATATTTCGGCACACCAGCAAATTTTACGTCACATGCTCACTTCTTTTTCAATATTTTCTTTCCAAATAATTTTTTTTTAATCTTTGGAATTTTTGAGTAGTGGTTTATACTCACTATCCCCTTTACTCTGCTCCTACTGATCCTTCAGCCTACTTGGGTCTAACTAGTTCCTGTGTTATACCACCCCACACAACCAGTGCTAAGGTTATCAGTAACCAGGAGGGAAGAAAGTCCATATGCCCCTTTCCACCTTCACCCCACTTCAGCTTTAGTAGGTTCCTATACTCATGTCAACTGTCAGTATTATCTTATTTTGGCCTCCTCATTACCTGGCTATCTTCCTACCTCTCTGATGCTCTCTCTCCTCCCCTGCTGATTTTCCTCAGTTAAATGTTGGAGTTCTCTAAAACTCAAACTCAACAATATTTGATGTCCAGTAAGTGTTGTTATCACAGGACTCTTGATCATAGTACAGTTTCTGGTGTTCATAGTTTTACTCATCATTGCTAGCCTACTTCTGCTTTACTGCATAATGAACATTTACATTTCAGCTCCTCATTATTTCTAAGTTCAATTCAATTTAACCAGTATTCGTTGGGCTACATACTTTCAATTATTTTTTTCACTGAATGACACTGAACACCTCTGGTTGGATTAAATCATCCCCTTTCCTATCTTCAGTTTGAGATTTTGGTAAAACAAAAAACAAACAAAATGAAATAAAACAGAGTTATCTGTTATTCCAATAGAAAAACAAGATTCTGTGTTAGCTACCTATTGTTATATAGCAAATTACCCTAAACCTTAGTGGCATATAAAAACAACATTTATCATCTCATAGTTTCTGTGGGCCAAGAATCCAGGAGCAGCTTAGCTGGGTCCTTGGTTCTAGGTCTCTGGCAGGGCTACAGTCATCTCAAGACCCAAGTGGAAAGAACCCACTGCCTCGCTCACTCACGTGGTTGTTTGTAGGAAGGATTCTGTTCTTCAGAGGTTTTTGGACTGAGGCCTCAGTGCTCCATAAGCTGTTGGCTGAAGGCTTTCTTTAATTCCTTGTCATGTGGACCTCACCATAAAGTATCTCACAACAGGCATCTGGCTTCAACAGCACAGCAAGTGAGAGGACAAGAAAGGGCTAGGGAGTTGGAAGTCACAGTCTTTGGTAACATGCCCTCCTTTTGCCATATTCTATTCATGAGAATCAAGTCACTAGATTAAGATCACATACAAGAGGAGGTGTTTACAGATGCAGTAAATAGCTGGAGGTGGGATCACTGGGGGATCACCTCGGAAGTCTGCTCACTGCAAATACACTTTATAATGGTCCACTTTAGAGTCTAGTTTCCAGGTCCACATTTGTGGTTAAAGTGGAATAACCTATCAGCAATAACAACAAAAAGGGCTTCTTTTATTCAATGGGCCATCTTCATGGAACTATGATATTCACAATTAAATGACTTAGAAGCCACATTTGCAATTGCCACTCAAAAAAGAGGTACATGTCTCTGGTCTGAAGAGTTAGGTATGAAATAGCATGATATGATACAATGATACACAAATTAGAGACCCCAGAGATGTGCCAGTTGCACATAAAGACTTCATGATCTAAACGCCACTGATGTAAGTGATACACACAAATCAGCAATCCCATAAAACATTATAAATTTTTAAAACATGTTCAGAACAAATAGATAAAAGCAACAGTTGACCAAAAAAAAAAAAAGCTTGTAAGCAGGGATGTAGAGAGAAACTGACAGGGATTGAGAACTCAAATACTATTAAAGACAAGACAATATGGAGTGGTGGAAACTGGCAAACTGGAGAATACAAACCCTGTCCCTCCAAAAATACTAGTTTTGTTTCCAAACACTTTATTAATAAAACAAATCACAGAGGACCAGAGTTAGTTATAGCTGTTACAATGGGATCATGGATTATTTCAGAGCTCAAAAGGAGTACTATGGAAGTGCCATTACCCCAATTTGGCTTCCTGTCTAAAACCATGCTCTTAAAGATGCTAGTTCTTTCAAGTTCCTTAAAGTTCAGATGTGTGTTAGTTCTAGTCTTGATGATTGATGAAGATGCATATAAGCTTTAGGGAAAAAGTGTTTAACCAATGTAATTTCTTTAAAGTCTAGAAAGGAAGGTTCAGTCTTACTTCCCTATCACTTAGAAAAATGATAGAAGCTCATTCCTGTTTCTTCTGCTATTTTTCAGAAGGGCAATGACAAAATGTAGGCTGCAGGCACAGAAGCTCTCAAGATACATTTGACAGGGTAACTCATCATTCCCCTATGCCGTCACTCACTCTCCATCTACCCTCATTCTTTTACTTACATTTCTTTGTTTTTGCCAGCTGATGTCTTAAACTTTGTGCCACCCAATGTTGGCCTACCACCTTATGAACATCCAGTTAAAGAAAGACTCTTAAACAAAATCCCACACACCTACATGCACCATTAGCATTAGGGGCCCTGTCTTAAAGTTAATAGACGATTGGACCCATAGTCTAACCCAAAGCATAGGGTATTCTATTTCCTTTAGGTCTGGTCCTTGGTGAGACAAACTGTGGTGTCTGAGAGTCCTTTCAAGTTCCATTCAGTTCTGCAAGTGTTTTATGATTCTGTGACAAGCAGATATGCTCACTTAGATCAGTCAGGTCAGTGTAAAAGCTTACTTATTTCTCAGGAGAAATTCTTATCTCCAACAGTTGGTGCTGTTGGAGAATAGGGAGGGCGGACAGACTAACTGACCTTAAAGTGAAAAACTTAGGCAATTTGTAGTATATAAATCTTAAAGTGACAGCAAATCATTCAGATCTTTTCTATTATTTCTTAGCCTAGCAACCCTGACAGCCTGCATTTTCCTAGAGTGACCTCTTCCCCTTATGCTTCATGCTTTCTGTTTACACGTGGAGACCAATAACTAGTCTGTTGTTCAGGAGTACATTGGGAGAAGGAATGGCTGGTGTTTATAAAGTTCTCTGGGCCCTCTGAAATGACAGAGCCCAGTACATACAGAGTACGAAATAGTTATAGCTGATTGGGCTGCATAGATATCCCAAGAACTGCTGGGTGTGAGAGGAGTGCAGACCTAGCATACTTACCGATGCTCTGTTCCAAGATTTTTCTGCAGTTTCAGAAAGCAAGATGACTGCTATGTTCCTCCTAAGCTAAAGGGGGAAGGTCTTTTAATGTTTTCTTTTAAATGAATTTATCTTGGAAGAGTTTATTATGTAGACCAGAGAGCTGAAATATAATTTTTACTTGTAATCCCCCCTGATATTTACAGAGAAATAGAGGAGGAATTCTGCAAATAAATAGGTTTTGATTTATTGCCATCTCCAGCAGCTGTCATCCTTCAGTTTTGAGGAGTTCACCCCCATTTAATAAAGAACAATGGCTCCCTTGGAGTGAGACTGCAATCAGTAGTAATAGTAGAGGAACTTTGATATCTGGGCACTTTCCCTTCCTTACATAATTCTTCCAAGAAGATCACAATTTAGAGCTGCAAAAGACCTTACATCCAGCTCAATATCTCTCCTGAGTCTTTCACAGGTGAGGAAACCAAGTCTAGGTCATATTAAATGACTTGCCCTGAGGCAGATTGTTTCTTAGCGACAGAAGTGAAACTAAATCCCAAGTGGCTGTGCTCATGACAAATGCCTCCCAGGAGAATACTGTGCTGTATCAGAGACCCAAGGCTCTGAGGACGCCGGTGTATTTGTGAGACAAACTGTAAAAAGGACAGGAAAGGACGAAATGACTAAACATAAGAAAAAGAATTGTTTATAATATTGGGCCTTTTTTTAAGTTTCAGGCTTAAAAGGTAGTTTTTGCAACCTCCATACATCACTGAACTTGCCTTTCAAGGCTGGAAGGGAAGGATTGTGCCAGGGATCCAGAAGTTCTAGAAAAGTAGGAAGGAGACAGGGAAAAGAAGAAAGGCAGACACAGACCATGTCAGTTGTCCAGTGGCCCACTGGGAGTCAAACCACTTGTTTACCCTCGAAGGTGGCCTTAGAAAAGCTTTACTAACAGTAGCCATTGCTGTTTCAAAGAAGGAAAAGCATAATGGAATAAAATAAAATAATTGAAATAATCTTATTTATTTTCCTCTTTAATCTGGGTAGAGAGGAAGGAAAGATGGGCAAGAGAGAAGGGCACTCTCTAGGAGAGAATGAAGACACATCTTTCAAGCATTAAGCTCCATGGAGATGACATTTTTAGAAGAATCAGCTAGGGAGCAGCATGGTATAATGGTTGGGAACATGGCCAGATTCCCTGAGTCTGATTTTACCTACTTCATAGGGGTGTTGTGAGACTTAAATGAGTCAATTTTTGTAAAGTACTTAAAATGGAGCCTGGCATATCCTATGTACTATATTTATGTTTACTAAATAAATTTTTTAAAAAATTGAAGGTGAACCAAGGCAAAAGTGAGGTTCCCTAATCCCATTAAAAATTACTACTCTAGGCATACACAGTAAGCAAAGTAAACCTCCTTTTATACATTCGATAGATCTATTATGAAATACCTACTGCATGCCAGGTCCTCTTCTAGGTGTTGAGGATTTGATGTTAGGAAACAAAACCTACAAAGTCACCGTCCTCTTACAGCTTACATCCTACAGGGGCATGCAGACCAAAAGAAGTAAACATATGTAATTTCAAGTAATGATAAGTGTTATAGAAAAATTAATTAAACAGGGAGTAGACAGAGTGAAAAGGATGTATAAATGCATTTCAATTTTAGATGGGCAAACTAGGATTCACACCCAGGCAGTTAACCTGAGGTTCTTTACCACCTCTCTGTGTTGTCTAAACACTACATTTCAAAGCACACTAAGGGTACTAAGGGGATATTGAGATGACTAAGCTAAATACTCCAAGTAAGGCACCTTCAAAGAACTTGGATTTTGGCAAAAATGAACTCTTGTGAGCTGTTAAATTAACCTAATTTAATCCTCGTTTAGCCACCTACCACTTGCGTCACTTGGGCAAGTTGTTAAATTCTGTAGTCCTCAGTTTCCTCATCAATGAGAAGGAGATGGTAGTAGAACCTACCGTGTTAGGTTATGGTGAGTTCTAAGTTTAAAAATCCCTAGGAAGTGCCTGGCATTTAGAAGCACTAAATTAATAGTAGGAATGACCACTTGTAATTGTTCAGTAATGCTCATTAAATTAGCAAAACTCAATGAATTTTTGCCATTGCTCTTGCCTGGAGCCACACAGTAACAAAAATGGACTTACTTCCTAATATAAGTCTCTGGCTAAAAATGCCCATGACTGCATTGTACGGTGAGCTTTCCATTCTTACTTGTGGATTTCTCACAGAACAAATTATTCATTCTCTAGATAAAGAAGAGGGCAAAACTGTTGAATCTGATTGTCATCCACTAAATTAATCATTTTTTTTTTACTACATTTAGGATTATTGTTGAACCCATTAGGAGCTAGAAGAAAAGGTTTTTAAAATCATAACTAGGGCCTTCCTATCTAAGAAATTAAATGAATAAACATAATACTGAGAGGGCATCCTGCCTGCATCTCTTAGAGAGTAATGTAATCAGTTCCATACACTAAGTGGCAAGTGGCAGAGAAGTGGATACAGAGTGTACTTTGAACAGCAAGGGCTCAATAAAGATATGCGGCATAGGATGGCATAGAAGTGAACCGAGAAGCTGAGTGGGCAGACCTTAACAGTGCAGTTCCAGTAAATTGCTAAAGGCATTGTGATTTCATAGAAAAGCAAAACTATGTAAATTTACAGAAGAGATCTAAAAGAACATACCTGGGGCGCCTGGGTGGCTCAGTCAGTGAGGCATCCAACTCTTGATTTTGACTGGGGTCGTGATCTGAGAGTCATGGAATAGAGCCCTGGATGGGGCTCCACACTCAGTGCAGAGTCTGCTTGAGTTTCTCTCCCTCTACCCCTCCCTCTGCTCTGCTCTCTCTCTCTCTCTCTGTGTCTCTCAAATAAAACTTTAAAATAAATAAATAAAAGAACATATCCACCATTCTGAATGTGCCATCCCCCCCTTTACCATATAATTGAATTAAGTGCTAACTTAATAGTTGAATATAATTTGGCTGTATTTCTTATTTTTGATCAATAGCACTCAAGTGAGAAGTCTGTGTTCGATTATGTGTACAAATACATTGAGCATCTACTTATGTTTCAGACACAATGCAAGGAGAAAAAAAGATGAAATTACACAGTATCTGCCTTCAAAGAGATTACAGTCTAGCAAAGGAGGTTGAATCAATATCCAAGTGATTTTAATACAAAGCAGAGCATGCACGAGCTATAATAAAAGTAAAAATACAAGCTCTGGATGTTAAATGTAAGGGAAGGTCTCTTATGTACAGGAAATCAGGAGAGGGTTCCTGGAGAAGGAGGCAGACGAATCAAAAAGCTATTCCTTAGGGGTGGGGGTGGGCGGATGGGTTAGCCCGGTGATGGGTATTAAGGAGGGCACATACTGAATGGAGCACTGGGTGTTATATGCAAACAGTGAATCATGGAACACTACATCAAAAATTAGTGATATAATGTATGGTGATTAACATAACAATAAAAAAGTTAAAAAAGCCCTAATGATGTAATGTATGGTGATTTGGTGATTAACATACATAATTTTTTTTAAAAAAGCTATTCCTATACACCTTAAAAACTTCTTTGCTGTGGGGAATTTTGAGATAGCTCATGATACTCTGAGCAGAAAGTGACCCAAAACATTTGCTTACTTGTTCACATGGATAGATATGCTGTTTGTTTCTCATTTGTAATAACCATCCTCTGAAATACAGCCCATGCCACTAATCCAGCTATGAATTTCATCCATCACTTTGCCTTTCAATCTATAGTAAGTCAAATACTTTGAACCCTAGCAAGATACCCATATTCAGCTTCAATGGAGCAGGCTAAACTAGCAACAGAGTTAATAGTCTCCTACCCTAAGCTAAGCACTTTTTCATTACCTGGTATTTTTTTCTGATAATTTTCTTTGTTGGTGATTAATGAGATCTCAGATTTCCATCTTTTGACTCTGGGTTCTAATCTGATGGTCTATCTGTAGACCCATAGTGAATACACTAGAACTACATAAGAATCCACATTGCCCAGGATGTTCCTGAGCATGCTCAGAAAGACACTGTAGGCAAACACCTGTGTTAACAGCCAACACTTAAACAGAAATTTTCTGTGTGCCAGGCACTTTTGTAAGTACTATTAGGCTAACTCCACAGTTACTCATTTAAATCTTAAAATTAATTAGTTCTCTCTCTTACAGATGAAGAAACTAAGGCACAGAAAAGTTAAGTAACATTCCTAAGATCACACAGTTAGGAAGTGGCTGAGTCTGAATTGGAACGAGGCAGCCTGGCTCCAGGGTCTGTGCTCTCAGCTGCTTTCTACTGCCTCAATCACCAGAGCATCACATGTCTTTGCTCTGTGGATAGCCTGTCAACGCCTCCACCTTTAGACAAATGACTGGCTATTGTCTTCCACAGATCTAGCATCTTCTATTTTAATAAGAAGTTCAGCTTTTTTTTTTTTTTAAATTAGCAGATAACTACTGTGCTTATCAGAGAAAATGAGTACTCAGGAAACTGCCAGATTCCTTCCTTCTTGTCTTCCAGAGAAAATACATTTTAGCTTTACTTGTTATATGAATTTGTGATGGCATAGTGCTAAATAGATACCCTTTAGATGATCTTTAAGGTTATTATTTATGAACCCCAGAGTCCCAATAGGTTAAAAGCTTTTTCTTCAATGCATCGCCGGTTTTAACCCTCAGTTGCTTCTTTACTTAGAGACCACTGCTTGTTGGGAAAGGGTTGTGTTTACAGAGGGATTTCAGCAAGGTTTAGAATACACAGAGAATTGTATTACTTTTAGAATTGTATTACTCTTAATACTAAGAGGTAAATGTATTGTAGAAATTTTTGAATGTGAAATTTTCTCCACAAATGTACAAGAGATTACTGCGCAGATGTAGAGAAGATTGATTTCCCTGCCTTTCACCTCTGGGACTCAATTACATCATCATCTGTAAACATTGCTGGTGTCCACTTTTGACAGAGTACTTTTTTAAGTGCTACTGATGTAGACACAAAGTAACAATTGACCTGGCATCCCAAGACCTTAGTGTCCGCGGTAGGATTGGAACCAGATGAAGGAATAGGGCAACTCCAGACACATAATGTCTGCAAACACCCACATGCCCAGAGTTCATCAGTGAATCTATGATTCGCACAACCATTCAATCAGACAGTTCGTTTTGGCCCTCTGCTAGCTTCAGAGATGAGGATGCAGAACTGGATAACATTTGGTCCCTGCCTCAAGGAGTTCTACCTACATTTTGGACACAAATATGTCAAAAACTAATCTACTATGTGGGGGAAAAAAAACTTGCTACAGAGGAGGGAAAGGCTAAGTACATGAGGGTCAAGGAAGGTTTTCAGGATAGGTAGATGATGCTTGAGCTGCATCTCAAAGAATTAATAAGTATTTTTCACTAAATAGAGCATTGAGGAAGTCACTCCAGACAGAGGACACTGCCTGTGTTCCTGCTAGATCTAGAGACAGTAAGGAGAAATGGATGCCTATATTCATCCATTTTCTGTCTGTCTCTGTCTGTCTCTTGTGCATGCACACTCATTTTCACACACACAGAGAGAGAGAGAGAGAGAGAGAGAGAGGAGAGATTCACTTCCTTTCCCATATATTAACCCCAAGAGAAACTATAGAAGAGGCTCTTCCCAAATTTCTCCAATCCACTCAAGTTTCTTTTCTTTTCTGGAGCTTATAAAAACATTGGCACTTAATTATTTCCTTATATTCAAATATATACCCAAGGAAATTACATGTTCCTGGAAGGAGAAAACCTTAGGCCCTTTTATATTTTGATAATGCCTAGGATGATGTGACATATATATTTTGTGCATTAAATTTATTGTTGAATTAAATAAATAATAACTACTAAAAGTGTTGTTAAGAGCTCTCTACTGAGGATTCACATGAGTACAGCTGAAAATTTTAAGCCACTCCAATGTCTGGGTAAATTAAAAACTCTGAACTGGGCGCCTGGGTGGCTCAGTTCGTTAAGCGACTGCTTTCAGCTCAGGTCATGATTCTGGAGTCCCTGAATCGAGTCCCGCATCGGGCTCCCTGCTCGGCAGGGAGTCTGCTTCTCCCTCTGACCCTCCCCCTTTCATGTGCTCTCTCTCTCTCATTCTCTCTGTCTCAAATAAATAAATAAAATCTTAAAAAAAAAAAAAAAAACTCTGAACTGATCAAAAAAATCTAAGACTATGAGGCTAGAAACATTTTCATAAGGGCCAAGATATTGTTTATTGTAACTGCCAATGGTAGTGAAATAGTTCTTAGGTTAGTCCCTCACTATAAAAATAAAAGGGTTCTCAGCAACTCCAGCCAGAGTTTCAAAATGGGGTTACAATTCTCTGTATTCTAAACCTTGCTGAAATCCCACCTAATGATTTGTTCTGGGTGTGTCACATCACACGTGCTCCATTAACCAGACCACTCACTGACCATGTGACATCTGCTCTTTTCTGCCTCTCTTGCTCTTGCTTATCACCAGAGCTTGAAGCAAGGCCACCAGGACTTACCAAAAGTGCTCTCAGTGCTGTCAGTACCTGCTGAGGGTGCCAAATCTGCTATTAACGACTGCCAAAGCCCGCTTCATAGCTGCAGGTGCCCAGCATGTCAAAGGTACCGATGCTTGTGCTGCTGGCTGCAATGCCCAGTATCTTCCCATCCAAAGCACCTTAACCAGTGCCAACAGAATGTTCTGCCAGTGCCACTGAAGCCTGCCAATGTGGGCACCATCACCAAGCGCTGGTGCCCAATGTTGAGGGCACCAATGTCTAAAATATAGCATCATCTCTGCTGGCTGATGAAGTGGCCAGTGCCAATTATGCTGACTCCTTTTGTTCCCAATGTCCCAAAAATGTTTCATGAGGCAACTTTTTTACTGAGGCTTCTTCTTCTTAAGGCTGATCCATGGGAGCTGGGCCAGGGCCTAGTCAGAGCGCCCGATCCTGAAATCCACTCAGAATCGAACATTCCCTATGACACTTGTCTACTGTCCTTTGAATCAAATACATATGCATTGGCTGCCTTCTTTGAGCAGAAGAGTCTTTTGAGGACTCTGAATTCCTCATTGAAAACAGACCCATGCCACACCAACCCTGCCAGTTAACCATACATTCCCACACATGACAGGTGAATATGGTTCTATGCAAGTTGAAATCCTTGCCACACAGCAATAGCCATCAAGCTGACAGATTCCCAGTCTGTGTTAGAGAACAAGGAACAGTTTATTGTGTGTTTCAGAAAATCATCCAGAATCTGACCCCTTCTCACCACCTCTACTACTCCAGCACCCTGTCCAACCCATTAGCCTTTTCTCCTGGATTATTACTTCTGCAGCCTCTGCGCAGGTCTCCTTCCTCCTAACTCTTGCCTCCTCCCTAGGAGCTATTCTGCAGTGATGCCACTGCGACGTAAGCTAAACCGTGTCACGCTTCTGCTCAAATTCTCACACCAGCTCCCTGTTTCTCTCCAAATGAAAGCCAAAGCCTTCCAAGACCTTCAGAGCTTTACCTTCTCTGGCCCCTGACTACCTCTCTGACCTGCTCCCCCCCCCCCTCTTCCTGCACATGCTGCTCTAACCCCTTTGGTTTCCTTGTTATTCCTTGAGGACACACCAGGGTCACTCCTTCCTGAGGGCCTTTGCCTCTCCTGGTCCTGCTCCTTGGTTAGAATCTTCTCCCCCAGATTGCCAAGATTGCCGGCACAGTACTTTACTGCCCATAAGTCTCCGTTCAAATCTTGCCTTGTGAATGAAGCTTCCCCTAACCACCCTGTTTGCCCTGCGCAGACCCAGCTACTCCACAGACATTCTCTAGCACGTCCACTTTCATGCTCTACTTTCTCCTTTTTTCACAACATGTCACTTTCTGACATAATTTCCTTATTTACTATGTGTGTTAATTACTATCTGTCTCCCCCACTAGAAGGTAAGCTCCTTAAGGACTGGCACTTTTACATGTTTTTTGACTGATGCATCCAGAAGAGTACATAGAATATAGTAGGCATGCTGTAAGTATTTGAGCGAATAAATGAATGAGTAGATGTGTGGATGGATGGATGGAGGGATGGACGGATAGATGAATATGTGGTAGGTCTCCAATTTTGTAATTCCTATACTAATTTTTGGCCACCATCTGAATGATATCCTTTGTCCTTCCCTACCCGGGCAGAACGTAAGTTACTCATTTGTATACTGCTAACTTTGGTTTTGTGGTACATTTATCTGTTTGAAGTACTTCAGTGGGTGATGTTGATTATGCACATGCCTGGAGGCTCTGAGAAAGGACATGGTTTTTAAATATCAAATAAATGGAATTTGCATTCAGAACATTCATTATTTTCTGAAGACTCAAGTTTGGGGAATTTTTTTGTTGGGACTAATAACATGCCAACAATTTTCCTGACTGATAGTAGCATTTAAAATGTCTGTTTTAAGTGTGCTACATAACCATTGAATGTCCACATGAATGTCAGCAGATAGGTACTATCAGTGGGAAAAAGAAAAGTGATTCTGTATCTTTTTCTAAGTATAATTCATATCACTGGTAGAGCTTGAAAATGTGAATGATGGTGAGCATTGTTCAACACCTTATTCTAGTTGCAGTAAATCCCCTTCATCTTTAATCTGAGCTCGTGTTTTGTGAAAGAGCTTTGCAGCAAGGAACCACATCAAAATAAATAGTGGTATTTAACAAAAGGATCTAGGGTCAACATTATCGCAACAAGGATTTTACAAGTGAAAAGATGGTAAAAACATGTCCTTTTACTGAATTAAAAGAAAAATGTTTCGCCAAAAACTTCAGAGTGAAGTACAACAAAACCATTCAATAATATCATTCGACTCCAGTGACCATGTTCACGTGTGTACTGAACAGTGGTTCTCCTGATCTCTTTACCATGACCCCATAGGTCTTATCTGGCAGGTAACTGCCCGGTTTTCGGTGACGCTGTTAATGGCAGTCACTCTGTGTGTGCCTAAGAGGAAGCTGAAAAGACCCGGGTCTGACTGGCGGTCCACTCACACTGCTTGCAAAGCGATAAAGAGACGGCTGGGTCGTTGTTGCCATTGTTGTCATTTTTTTTTTCCTACCATGATTTTTAGAGCTTGTCTGTCTTGGCAGCTTCACTCCTTTAACTTGTGGTCAGTCCAGTGCCTTTGATCAAAAGGGGTGCCCCCTAACCCTGATGGCTGGAGGCTGGACTAGTCTGGCTAGTGCTTCTACTTGGTTCACCAGCCTGCTCTTCTGTGCTCCTGGAAGGCAATCGCCCCTGTGTCTTGAAAACATTACTTATTTATGCACCCTTTGTTGTCCATTGCTTCCCTTGCAGTTTACTCCATGGTTTAAGGCTTGTCAAAAGAAGGGAAACGTCAGGGCCTCTCTGGGCTAGACTTCAGTTTGTCTCTTTTATTCATGAAATAGGAATCACAGGGCATTAAGAGACGGTGCCCAGTCCAAAGCACTTTACCTTTATTCCCCCAAAATGTAGTACAGAGTAATATCTAGCTATGACTCCCTCCCTGCTCCTGCCCTATGCCTAAAGCTGTTCAGTGTCTGAACACTCAAGAGACCCCCTGTCGGCAAGGTTCAGTTGCTGGCGGGGAAAAAATACAGACGTTACCATTATCTGCAATTGTACGTCCATAATGACATCCAAACACAATTCACTTAGGAAGCTTTGAGGGTTTAAGTTTCTTCCTATTCTTTTATAGAAATTGTATCCATAACAGAGTATGATTGTAAACAAAGGGACTTCGAACAAGCGATCTGTACATGTGCATGTCTCCCTCCCCTGCCTCATATGTACTACCAGAGACCTATCACACCTCATTTCCTAACAATAGTCACAGTGTATCAATCCCTTCAGTTCCCACAGAAGGAATCTCATTACATGGGGTACCCAGAATCTCAGGCTCTGTAAAGGGTATTTTCCCGAAGATCACCTAAAACCCCTCACAAATGAGATAATGCATGTGAGATCACTTTGGGATTTTCAAAGTCTCATGTGATTGTTAGGTGACATTCTTATCATTAATAGTCCTATCCTTTCTGTAGACGGGTCTCTCCCAGCCAAGTTGCACTACAATAGCACTTAGATGGTGGTGGATAGACTTTTCTCCGGGGCCCCATGGTCAGTGGATCTACCTTTCTCTTTCATGTTCAGTCAGTCTTTTAAGAGCCACTGATGAAACAGCACAGTGATGTCTAAGCCCAGGTCTCAAAGCCTATAGGAGATCTGATCCTCACACTACTCGATAGACCTGCATTTGGACTTGGCAGAACACTGCCTGCCAGCACTGCTTGCCCTGGTTTATTTTCAGGGCTGCTATTAGTCCGAGTCTTGGGTAGCCGCAGGACAGAGCAGAAGAGGCTAGAACAAGGAGCAGGAATAGAGGGAGGCACCTGATGATATCAGCCGTCTGTATTACAAAAGTCTTATCAGGGAGTCTGAGAGTACAAAGTACATCCAGTGGGAAGAGAGAAGCCACGGTCCATCGCAGGTTCATAGGCAAGTTTAAGTCTCTGAGCCCGGTGCATTCGGGCTGTTGCAATCAGTAGGTTTACATAAATGATAGTCAGGTTTGTGTGTTTATACCCAGGGATAGCTGCCCTTGCCCACATGAGGACCCTCACCAGTACTTCACATACGAGGATCCAGCTCTCACTGAGTCCGAGGCAGGTAGCTTCTAGACCCTTACAACTGTCTTAACACAAAGATTATCAACCACAAAGTTACTCCAACTATGCCTCTCATGCTATAATTTCCAAGAAAGGCCAGCAAAATCCCAACACAAAAGGCAAAACCCTCTACCTCATCTCAATCTCCATAGCACCCTTGGACTCTTTTATTTATTTATTTATTTATTTATTTATTTTGTTAAAGATCCTATTCATCCATTTGGCAGAAAGAGACATAGCGAGAGAGGAAACACAAGCAGGGGGAGTGGGAGAGGGAGAAGCAGGCTTCCCGAGGAGCAGGGAGCCAGATGTGGGGCTGAATCCCAGGACCCTGGGATTATGATCCGAGCCCAAGGCAGACACCCAATGACTGAGTGGTGCCCCACACCCTTGGACTCTTATTCCCTTATATTTCAGACCTTCCTCAGACCTGAGTCCTCAGTTCTCACTCCTCCCCATGCCTTTTCCTTATACTTTCTAAAACCTTCCATCTCCCTCCTCCTCTTCCCATGCAGACTCCTTAAAAGAATAGCTCTGATCGCAATTTCTGCTTTCTCATCTCTAACTTACACCTCAACCCAGGGCAGCCTTGCCTCCAGGCTCTTTTTCATAAAATTCTGGTGACCTGTCTGCCAGATCCCATGAACGCTTCTCCTTCCTCATCTTAGTAGACCTCTCTGCAACATTCCATCACTGCTAACTACACCCTCTTTGAAGATAAGTTTCCCCCACTTCCCTTCTTGTCTTGGTCTCCCAGGTATGATTCTTATCTTTCACTTTGAAAGTGTTGGTTTGTCCTCACACCACTTCTCTTCCCGCGGTGCATAACCTCCGCAGTCTCATCCATGCATGATTTCAGCTCCCACTGACGATAAAAATAACTAAGATTTATTGAGTGCTTCTGTGTGCCAAGTACTATGCATTGTTTCACTGCGTGCCTACAGGTTCCCCCAGAGGTAGACATTCTTATCGCTCACATGACTAACCAGAAGATGGACGCTGAGGAAGACTGAGTAGCTTACTCAAGGTCATACAGCTGATAAGTGGAGGAGCCAAGACTCCCACCTGTCCTGCGAATGATGCCCAAGGTTACATGTCTCCTCGGATTTCTCCCCCAAATTTAAAGTGCAGTTCCACAGCATCTTTAATTTCTCATGTGTCAAAATTATTCGTGTCCTCTCGGTCTATGTTCTCTTCTTTCTCCACTAGTAACACCACCATGTACCTGGGTACAAGGACTCAAAGCCAGAAACTTGAGGTTTTCCCACGATTTCCCCCTCTTACATCTTGTGTAGTTACCACAAAGGGATGCTAGTGTGATTGACAGAAAGATGCCAACAAACGCAGTTAAAGGAAATGAGGTTTCTTTGAATGGCAAGGGCTATGAAAATTAATGACTTCACAAAACAAGAGACAATGTGACGTACTGTCAAGTGGAAGCATAGGCTTCCTTAAATGTTATGTATGAAATTACCTTATTTTCAATTCTGTTTGTATTAGAGGAAAGGCGAAGCTGCTAGAATAGAAACCTCCATAATGTAGTGGTTTAAAGAATAGAACATGTACTTCTCCCACGTAACAGTCTTGAAGTACGCAGTCCAGGTTTACAAATTGGCTCTGCTCTCTGCGATTCTGGAAGGACCCGGGACCCTCCATCTGTCGCTCTGTCATCCTCTAACGCACTGCTACTCAAAGTATGGTCCACGGACTGACAGCATTAGCATTACCAGGAAGCTTGTTAGAAATGCAGAATCTCAAATTCTCCCTCCAGCCTATTGAATTAGAACCTGCATGTTAACTAGATTTCCCATGTGATTCTTTTGTACATTCAGGTTTGAGAAGCATTTCCCAAACTCTAGGTTATTATTTTGCCAGTGTAGTCAAGCTGGGCTGCAGGCACTGATGTTCCAGCTCATGAGGATGAAAAAAACAAAACAAAACAAAACAGAATTGCTTCTAGAGCAAGGAACCTATCTTTTAGGTTGAAGGTGACCTGGAGGTTACATGCATCACTTTCACTAGCTTCCCACAGACTCAAATATATTCTCATAGAAACAACCAGAAGCAAAGCTGGTGGTTTTTTTTTTTTTTTTGGATATTTATTTACTCATTTGGTGTATCTTGTCTGTAGTAAGCCTCATTACTGTGGAAGAGGAGGGAACAGATTTTAGTGGACAACAAGGGATCTCTGTTTCAATTTGGTAACAATTTTCAGACATAGAAATATCTAATTTGTTATTGACTTCCGGGCTTCCTTATTCTCTTGATCTAATTACCATGCCAATATCATAATGCTGACTTAACAACTTATTGTATTCAGGACTATTTTTTTAGAGAGTGGGGAGGGGCAGTGGGAGTGGGAGAGAATCTTAAGCAGGCTCCATTCCCAGCACCAAGCCCAATGCAGGGCTTAATCTCACCACCCTGAGATCATGACCTGAGCCAACGAAATCAAGTCAGATGCTTAACTGAGCCATCTCAGCACCCCAGAAATTTTTATGTAATCCCAAATCTATTATAATACATTATCTTTCCCTCTTTTTATTTCCTTTTCCTATTTTTATTGCCTTCTTGCTACAGCTTTCATCCTGTGGCTCCATCAGTTTGTAAAATACTATCCTTGTCTGAACAGACAAAGCTGGTTTCAGGCAAAGAGGAGAAATCACAGGCAACACATATGTGTCCATAGAAATATGACAAATCCAGAATATTTCATATAAAACTAAGAAATTAAGAGGAAATAGAACTGTAGTGGTGGTGTAATCTTACAAAAATCTTCTAAATCAATGGTTTTCAAACATTTCTTTTTAAAGCAGAGAGAGCTCTTCTTCCTCTTCTTACCTGTGTAAAACACTTAAAATATGGGTTACCCTGACAGAGGTAGACTAGGCCGTCCCAGAGCCTCACCTGTTCAGCTGACCCCTAACTGGCTCCCTTAACAGCCAGATTCCACAGAGCACACTGCCCTGGGTCAATAATCTCTGCACGCTAGGTAGCCTGTGATGTTATCAGTGTGCCCTCTCTGAGGCCAGATTTGCTTTAAGAGGCTCCTAGAGGAAAGTCAGTGCAGAATAACATATGCATTTGGGCAGAATAACAAAACACCAAGAGCAACAAGGAAGGTATTTAGTAAAACGTATCAACGTATCCCAATTTTTTTGAGACTAAAGCTTCTTTCACTGCTAACTCCAATTTCTGTCCCAGCTTGGGTTTTCCCCACACTTTGGGATTCAACAAGTTGAATCAGATCAACTTGTTGTGAAGCTCTGTTAGGAATGCCTAATGCCTGCCCACCGCTCTGCCTCTCAGACTACAGACTGTGCCTGACTCCCATTCATGCTCGGTGGTACTGCAGGCCTGGCAGCCCCTGCTACTCTCTGTCTAGCTCTGTTCTGCAGGTGTTCCTACTGGAAAAGAGTCTCAGCGTTGGTAATTGGAGAAAGCAGTCGCAGTGCTCCTTGTGGATGCTGCTGACAACTCATGAAAGAAGTGTGGATGCCATCTGAACTTCAGCCTAAATGTCCTTGTTGTCCTTTTTTTTTTTTTTTTAAGTTTTGCCTTTGGGCTTCTTTTTTCTTTACTGGATAAGTAAATCTGACACTAATTTGATATTAACTTACAAAAGATAGAATTGCAAGATGTAGGAATTATGAAGCAACTTTGAGATCATTGGCCCAACACCATCATTTTACAGATGAGAACACTGAAACTTGGAGAGGTGAGGTAACTTGCCCATCGTTACACAGCTTGTTAACAGTAGAGCCAAGATGCTGGTTTACAGAAACAAAGCCCGGTGCATTTCATAACACAGCATACTACCTGGAATTGGTTCTTGGTATGTAATCATTTTAAATAGTTGTACAACATTAATATTAGATATAAAAATAGGCTTCATCTTCATAAGATGTAGCACAAAATACAAATGTCCTTTATAAGTGGACACCATGCCACTGAATTTGTCACTTTATCTTCATGTGTTCATTAAATCACTTAATTTAATAAACATTTGGCAAATGCCTGCAATGTATGGGATCCTTCACTGGGACCTAAGAGACAAAGATGGCTAAGACCTTGTTTCTTCACTAAAATGGTGAGAGTCTAATGAAGAAGACAGATACTCACATCTTTAGCTATAACAGAATTATATGCAAATTACCACAAAAATCTAGGAGAAGGTATGATTAATTTTGACTTGGGAGTAAGGGTAGCATTGGAGAAGGCTTCACGGAATAGGCAATATTTAAAAAGGGCCTTTTAAGAAAGGATAGAATTTCAACAAGAGAACAGAGGAAAAACAGTATTCTTGGCAGAGGGAATGGCAGGAGGAAAGGTACGGAGTTATACTAGTTATAAAATGGATATGCCCTCCAAAATTATACTTCTAAAATAAAGAATTACTTAGTTTAGGGTTAGCAAGGATGTAGGACATAGGTGTTTACTAGATAACAGCCAGAAAGCTTGGGAAGGATGTTGATGTTAGCTTAGCTCAGCATCCCTAGTCTTCCTCAGTCTCATGGAGATGACTTTGGACTCATAAAGAGTTTGGGCTATTTTATGTGTCAACCTGGCTAGGCCATAATACCCAGATATTCTGTCAAACTCCAGTCTAGGATGTCACCATGAAGGTATTTTTTTAGATGAAATTAACATTTAAATCAGCAACCTCTGAGTAAAGCAGACTGAGTAAAGCAGTAAAGCCCTCCATTATATGGATGGACTCCATCCAATCAGTTGAGGGCCTTATAAGAACAAGACTGAGGTCCTCCACGAATAAGGGGGAATTCTGCTTCCAGACCGCTCTCAGGCTTGAGCTGCAACATCAGCTTTTTCCTGCATCTCCAGCCAGCCAGCCTGCCCTGAAGATTTTGGACTTGCAAGATTTCAGACTTGTGTATGTGTGTATACACATCCCATTAGCTCTATTTCTCTGGAGAACCCTAACTAATATAAATACCAAGGGTTTTGAAATAAAGAGTGACTGTATTAGTCAGTTTTCCCCTATATGTCAAAATTTCAGTAGTTCATAGCAACAAAAAATATACATATTTATTCTTCTTACTCATGGGTTTGTGGGACAGCTGTAGTTCATCTAACTTAAGCTGGACTTGCCCAAATTCCACTGAGCCAGGGTAGACTCCAAGGTTTTACATTTAGGTTTGCTCCACAAGTCTTCATCTTTCTCCTGGGACCAGCAGTTGTGTGATGATTCAGCCACTTGTTATTCTTGTAATAGAGCATAAGAACAAAAAGGATGAGTAGATCACAGGAGTGGAGAGGCCTCATCTATAAATTGCCACACTGACACTTCTACCTGTACCATAGGCCAAGCAAGTACATGGCCAACATCAATGGGATGGAGAAGTAACTCAATCACAGTGGCATACAATGCAGATCCCTTGGCAAAGAGCACAGAAGCATAATTCTAATACAGGAATAAAGTGAAGAGTTGGAAACAATTCAATCTACTTGAGTGACCTTGTTAGATATATTTCTGAAAAGTAGCTGTCAGCTGGGGTGGGGGTGGTATAAATAAGTTAACAGACATAAACCCTTTTTAAAATAAGATGGAAAAGGAAGGAAGTGAGGGAAAGAGAAAGGGACGAAAGAGGAAAGAAGAATCTTGATTGGAAGTTGAAAAGATTAGCAGCCAAAGGACTCAATATTATGCAATTTCTAAATAAGCATGGGCAAAACAAACAAACAAACAAATAAGAATAAATAAGCATGAGCCTAATTTAGAGCAGTGACGAGGGAAGAAAACTAAGAGTTATTAAAGACCTGTTATATTCAAAGTCCTGTGCTAGGCAATCATATAATGTGTACACTTGGGGTAGATACTATTGTCAGATTCCAAAGTCCACTTTGGAAGCAAGGAACTGAAAACAAATTTATGAGACTTGTTGGCCTAATTAAACATGACAGAAAAACAGAAAGAGGAAAGTAAGATGACTTATCAAGTAAGCATCTACTTGGGCAATAGCGGGACGCTTCCCCACTAACTGAGATCGGAAACACAGAAGGAGGGCCAGTTTGTGAGCTGAAGGAGATAAAGTTTTGACTCGTGTTGTGTGATAGCTATATGGGCCATCTTTGTGAGGTGTCCTATAAATGTTTGGAAATTTGTATCTTAAAGTTCAAGAAGAGAAGCTAATCCTGGAAAAACACTACAGAAATAAAGGCAAAAGCTTTAGAAGCATGGACAATAATATGAGCAAAGATACAATAGTGTGTTGCACACACAATTCATGTTCATGGCATGGCTAGCAGCTTAACAGACTGTTTAGACATGCACCTGTGTCTAATTGTATGTCCTAGGGTACACATGGCAGAGTAGTAGAGGGTGAAGTTGGAAAGATAAGTTTATACCTGATCTCAATTGCCCTAGAATTCTCGAATAGGCCATTTTCATTTTTTTTTTTCACTTTTATCAAGAAGGAGTCACTATAGGGGCGCCTGGGTGGCTCAGTCGTTAAACGTCTGCCTTCGGCTCAGGTCGTGATCCCAGAGTCCTGGGATCGAGCCCCGCATCGGGCTCCCTGCTCGGCGGGAAGCCTGCTTCTCCCTCTCCCACTCCCCCTGCTTGTGTTCCGTCTCTCGCTGTGTCTCTCTCTGTCAAATAAATAAAATCTTAAAAAAAAAAAAGAAGGAGTCACTATAGGTTTTTGTGCCAGTGTTGACTTAAAAGCCTGGCTTTCGGGAATACTGATGCAGCAGCATCATAGAAGCTGGACCAAAGGTGGGAGGCCAAGTGGAAGGCTATTGCATTAGTTTCCGTAAGCACTAACAAGAACCCGAAGAGGGCAGTGGCAGTAAGAACAGACATGAAGGAACAGATGGAAGAATTGCTTCAAAAGAAATTACTGTGCACCACAGTAACCATTCTGCATATCATTAAATACGTGTAAGTTAATTTTGTAACTTCATTTGGCTCTAGCGCTTTCCTCTCCTCAGGTATGCAGAGCCTTCATAATTTATTGGTCATCTGTTTGCATAGTTCTTAATTAAGAGTTATAATTTCCTTGAGGAAGAGACTCAGACTGTTTTGTTCTGTACTGCTCCACAACATTCAGAACAGGCACTGACCAAATATTTATTGAGTGAGTGGCTGGATGAACCCTCCCCGGCACACGTCAGTGTGTTCATTTCCAGGTTCTCTCCACTCTTGCTGTCTACCTTGTCCCCATCTCTCATCCTCCCACCAAATATGTTCCTCCCACTCACCTCCTCAAGGTTGCTCACGAAGAACTTGCCTCACAGGAGGAACCACATTACTGAGAGTCTGCATTCAGTCAGATACTGATGTGCCTTTTTTCCGATCCTGCCTTCAACCAAGCTCAACTGCTTCTCTCTTTAGTATTTTTAATGTCATTCAGACATAGCCAATAACTTTCCAGTCATGTAAAATATTGAAAACTCACTTCCAATCCATGTAAGCCTCTAATTTTATTCACTTCATCCCTCCCCCACCACCGCTCCCCAAGTTTAGGCTTCCCCCAAGGGACTGGCATCTCTCTTTTCTGATTCCAAATTTCCCGCCACTGGAGGAAGAAGAAGGGGTTGGAAGGAAAAACAAACTTTTTTCTACTAATTGGGTTTGCTTTGCAGAGTTCTGGTTGGTGTCCCCATCCCTGCTCATCACTGGCTAACTGGGACCATCAGCCAACATCTGTATGGCAGGTGGCCAGGGATTGCTCTCTGTGTGTGTGTGCGTGTGCGCTTTGGTTGACCTCTGGGGACCCCAGTGCAGAGTTCTCTGGTAGGGGACATCTGACTCTACCCCAGATTGATTCAAGGCTCCCTAAGCTCATCCCCAGGATCTGCCGCTGGGGTGGTCAGGTTCTGGAGGGCTAACAGTAAAACCTTGCCGAGCTGTTAATTTCAACTCCAGTGAGCTTCTCTTCCTTCCTTCTTGCCCTTTCTCCCATTATTTCTTTCTGTCAGCTGAGGCAGTCAAGGAGTTTCCAGGGCTGCAGGGATTAGTCAGGATAGTAGCATTGGTTCAACCATCTCTTCATAAGTCCCGGAGAAAGTCCCTAGCCCCGATATTTTTATAACTCTATGGTATATGTAGGTACTTAGTACCTTTGTGCCTCTGCTTTGGATCCTAATCTCCAATTTTATGCAAACAACATTCAGTTATTTGCAACTGCCACTAAACTTCATTTTACAAACTCTGAGTTGGCGTTCACATTTGTAGCTATTGCAGAATAAATATTGTGTTAACTGTTACTGAACAAATGTTCAGTGAGTAGCTAAAATGGGTCAGTCCAAGTACAAGTGACATACAAAAGTTTGATGCTGTTCAGACTCTGATGCAAATGATGAATTATACTGTAACTCCCAATAGAAGACATTTAAACCTCAAAGTGTAAAATAGATTGGGGAGTGGAACAACAGGAAAGAGGAGAGGAGGAAAGGTAATTTAAAAATGAAGGAGTAAATATAATCCCAGAAGAAGAAAAGGGAGATAAAAGGGCAGAAGAAATACTTAAAAATATAATTGCCTTGGGCGCCTAGGTGGCTCATTTGGTTAAGCGACTGCCTTCGGCTCAGGTCATGATCCTGGAGTCCCGGGATCGAGTCCCACATCGGGCTCCCTGCTCAGCAGAGGCTCTGCTTCTCCCTCTGCCCTCTTCCCTCTCTTGCTCTCTGTCTCTCATTCTCTCTCTCTCAAATAAATAAATAAAATCTTTAAAATATATATATATATATATATAAAATTGCCTTGACCTTTGATTAAGCCTGTCCAGGAGGGGAGCAAAAAAAAAAAAAAAAAAACAGCTACAAATTCTATTTTGGGGACATGTGGGGAATTTACATATGGACTGTATATCAGGTAATATAATTGGATCAATGTTAGATTTATTGAGTGTGCTGTTTCTGTGACTATGTAGGAGAATGTCGTTGCTCTTAGAAGATGCATGCTGAAACACCAAGGGGTGAAGTTTCATCATGTCTGCTAAAGGTTCAGGGGAAAAAACTGTCTTCCCAGTGGTTCACCTAAAATAAAACGTGTGTTGCGTGCATGTGAATGAGGAAGTGGGTATAGAGAAAAAGGTAGAAACCCAATGTGGCCAAATGTTAACCTTGGGTGAATCTGGGTCCAGGGTCTTCTGGAACACATGGACATGCTCCTCCCAGCTCTCTCTTCAAGGAAGGAGAGTGAGTAGTCAGCAGACAGCCTCCAGCTGTCAGCACCTGCAGAATCTGCCTCCGCTGCGGGGGGCGGCCCCACTAGAGTCCTGCTTTTCCCATGGCAGCCGCATCCAGTGACGGAGAGCGTGGGGCACAAAGGGCCAGTCATGCTGCCAGCAGGGGACCTCTAGGAGCATGACCTGTGCTAGGGCTCCCCACTGGGTTCACAGAGGCTTCGTCAGGACCCATCACAGCCCGACTCCTCTTCTCTCCGACCCTCCTTCTCGTCCCTCCTTGCGTAGGTGTTGATCCCTAACGAACAGCTCAAATGCAAAACAAACAAACAAACAAACAAATGCAAGAGTAAGAAGAACCTCCAAAATGAGAATGCTGCATAGTGACAGAAAGCCTACCATGGTTAGGATTAAAATCTGAATCCCTGACAGCCAGACTAATCTTTTCTCCTCACAATTCAGAGTCATCTAGATTTCCATTAATATTTATCTTCTTGAATCTGAAGGAAGAGGGAAACCTATGTATTTTGCCCAGTTTTGCTTTTCCCATCCTGAATTGCAACATCAGGTTGGTGAGGTGCCAGTTGTCCGTAACGACGGAAGTATTAGATCCGCGGTGTGGCATGCAGAGCAACGCAAGTCCTCGAAGTGACTTACTTCAAAAGCCAAGAACCAGAAATTCAACCAAAATTTCAAATAAAAGCTAAAAAGACTAGAATAATCACACAAAATTTTAAACCCAGAAGTTTCTCTTGCTTAAATTACTTTCACACTCCAATTTAAACTCAGAAACGTTATGCTGCTGTCACACTTCTTTGTTCTCCCAAAGAAAAAAAAATCTGTATATAGCTGACAAAAAATAGGAACCTGTCTGCCAGCAAGTTCTCTATTCATGTCTAACATACTGTAGAGTCTATGCAGAACACATGGTCTTTAAACACCAAAAAGCCTCTTCTTTTCCTGGCTTAACACTGCAGTATGTTTCTCCGGCATGTTTGCACTACCTACATGTCTTGCATAAGCATGCATTCCTTTGGATGTTTGAGTCATGCAGTATTTTCACATGCTTTGATGTTGCACATATGAGAATTATCATCTACATTTTGGAAGTACAGTTCCTTGTGCCTTCAGCATTGAATTTAATACTGCTCAACTGCCATGATTTTAAGTTTCATCCAACAGAATGTCAATAATGTCTATGAACAGAAGTTTGACATATTTCATTTTCTCAAATATGGAGTTGGTGCAGCAGCTAAGTTAGAAATTTCTGGGTGCACTTGTGAACACTAATTCAGCGTGAAAATTATTAGTGACTTAGAATTGTGCATAAAGTATTTTGGTTTTCCTTATTTTCTTATCCACAAAGATCTGTTGCTTCAGATCGGATAAGTTTCCAAGTGGCAAGATCCATCTTGTTTGTCGGAACTCAAAGTAATCCTCATCCTAATGTGGTGTTCTTTATTACAGATGAGACCCATTGGCCACGACGGCTATCATCCCACTTCTGTCGCTGAGTGGCTGGATTCCATTGAGCTAGGTGACTACACCAAAGCCTTTCTAATTAATGGCTACACATCGATGGACCTGTTGAAAAAAATCTGGGAAGTTGAACTTATTAACGTAAGTTGGTCTCTTAAAGATACCTTACCCATTCAACCTTTGATAAATGAAATTCCTGTTGTAGGTAGGTAATATTTTCTTTCTTTGTTACTATTTGGACATCCATCAGGAGTTTACAGATATGCCTTCTGCTTTAAATATAAGTCTGTCTTGTTTCCAGTCAAGCTCCACAGTCATTGTCTTTTAAAGTTTGGATGCGGGAAACTATGAGGACTCTCAGGGTGTTTTGCGTTACCGAGAAAAACTTCCCAAGCATTTTGAGGCTTTCCATTTTAGAAAATTTAGTCAGCTCAGGATATGGACATGATAACAAATAGGCTCCCATCCTGATCTTGCTCATATTCACTGTTAAAGATTAGAGTTCTCAGTTTTAGTTTCCTATCTCTATTATGTTTCCCTGTCTCTATTCCTTGGCTGCATATATAAATCCCATTCTTGAAGACACTGCATTTGTTTTATTAAGTAGGCTGCTATAATATCAAAATTTTATTATCCAGAGTTTATATCTAATCTTAAGTTGTCTCTGTTTTATTTATATACTTGGAATAGATTTTCTATAAAAACTGGCCAACTTATGTTGCCATGTATTCAGGCCCAAAGAGATCAACTAGATCTGCATAAATGGTATTAATACTGATACTTTACTTATTTCATTTTTACTGCTCGTTTATGTCCAATGGCATCAAGGAATGAAAGAATGAAGAGGTAACATGTAATTATCATGCCTTCACCTTATATTTGGCATCCTGAACATTTCCAAAATGAGTGAAAAATCATTTAATCTTTTAGAGAATTTCTTAGATTTGAATTTTATATTCTAAAACTTTAAGAAACACTCATAACCTGAAAGATAAAGCAAATAAATTTCTGCCGGTTCAAAAGAGATTCATTCTACTCTCTATGCCACTTTCTCTCCACAAGTCCAGTCGCTGCATATTGCATGCCATTAATTATTTTAAATTATTTTTATTAGTAGTAACTAATTATTCTTTGCTTTTAAAGGTCTGTCTTAAAAATAATATCTTTTCTAGAACATCTCATAAAAACTGTCCTTCGATCTAAAAATCATGGTAAATGGACTAATTCTTGGCCCCTTCTTCTAATTTGCTGGCCCCTTCTTCTAATTTGCTTTCTGTCCTTACTCCCTCACAAAAGCTATCATTATTTCAGCAGAAACTCACTGTCTGACTGAAAGCCTCTGATTAATTTTGTTCTTAGCCTATGTGGCAACACAGCAGAACTCACAGAGAGTGTGTTGCATTCTGGTTGCATCCAGAGATTTCAGATCTCCACCAAGAATCCAGGACTCATCTGATGGCTACGGTTAGCCATTTGTTAAAGGGGGACCTTCCATAGATCAAACAAACATGTTTCCAATTAAGTGACATTCTAGTCAATTATACAACTTGACAAATATCTCTGCATAAAGTTTTCCAAATAATATTGTTCCCCACTGAAGAACAAATACTTAGACAGCATGAGTCACTCACTTAATGGGCATTAGCAGTAATCCCTCATTGAAAAAGAAGGGATGCCAATAGAACTCTATGATAAAATGTTTTCTTTGAAGCAAGGCTCATCAAAGCAGGACTAGAAGTCTCTCAAAATCCAAATGCTGGGGCTAACGTTGAAGGTGTAAGCTTGGGCCCATACTCTTCCCAGTGCTGGGGGGACCAGCAGCCTAGGAATCCCTGTTCAGTCACTGTGTCACTTGTGGATGACTGCATTAACTTCGGTCGGGGAGACTCTGAGGCCCTAGGTTTAATGCCAGGGCTCAGGGACTGATCTACCACCACCCACAGACCAACTAGGCTTGAGTTGGGACAGAAGAATAGCCTTTTCCACCCATACAGACTCGAAGCATTTTCCCTTTAGTTCCATGTGCTGTAATACAATCTGTCTTCAGTCCTGTGAGAAGTAGCTTGTCACAAGCATTGTTATCAGAACTAGAAAACACAGTCACTGTGTCTGAGATCTTGAGGCCAATTCCTCTGGGCGGAGTACATCTGCATCTAATATCAACCCAGTATATTTTCCTTAAGCTGATAGAATTTAAAGTTTGTGACATCTTTATGGGCAAGTTCACACTCTTGAGGAGGCTTTTCGAGTCATTTAATTCCATAGGTTTATTTATTATAAACAAAAATCGATCTGTACCCTTAGACTTGGAAATCAGAGAACAAAATTTTTATGCCCACCAGAACTCTGCTACAAGGGTGATGCCTTTGATGGGTTGTTGGTTTTAAAATGAAAGAAAGGCACAAATGTGTGCCTTCTGGCTTACAAAGCTTTAGGCTAGTCTCAAATTCAAGGCTTTAATTCATCCCAACTAATGAGAGAAGACGTCCAAATATGAAATAATCTCATATATAATATATGGGCCCAGCAATTCTATATTAAGTACCCATAATTTGTTGTTTTCTGGCCTGAAGGGAATGTGCAGTCACTTTGATTTAGAGCAAAGCTTTTTAGAGAAATTCACATCCTGAATCTTTGTAATGAGTGGCTCATTTTAAGGAAGCCATTTGGCTTCAGTAACTGTTGTTCTATGTAAAGTGAAGAGAAAAGTGCAAGGTGGGGGGCTGTCTTTGATACTGGGGGCTGCTGGTGGAGGGGAGGAGAGCAGAGGGTGAGGAGGCTGGCTGTTGCTGTAATTACAAATACGTTTAGCATCACTAAATAGTATTGAGTAAGCCTCTAATTTCACATGGTATTTTGCTTGATATTTGAAAATAGTAACACATTCTCATTGGGTATAAGTTTAATCAAAGTATTTTCATGAAGAAATGAAAACTATACAAAATTGTGATTTGAAAAGTACAAATACATCTGAAATTATAATCTTTCAAAAATACCTCAAAGATTTTTGTGTGTGTGTGTGAAGTGCATTATTACCTTTGAAAAACAAGGTTATTTGAATAACCTAATGAAGATTTTGGTCACAAAACTACCCAAAGTATAGTATAGGGATGAGGGAGATTAATAGAAATCTCATTTCTTAATATCAGCATTCTCAGCAGTGGAAATCAAGCAGAAAAGAAACTTTTAAGACATAGGTTTTACAGGCCCATGTGTGTCTAGACTTAAAGAATTTAGATGCCAATAATTGTTCCTTTTATTCCCTAATCCATGCTTCATATGCAGAAGCTCTTTTATTAATAGCTTTGTTTTGCCTGTGTCTGCTACTATCATTAATAACATCATTAATACTATTCTTACTTTTGTATTGGTATTTTAGTGTTATGTGAATATATTGAGAGAGATTGTCGGGCAAATTGTTCCCTGTGCAGATGCTAGCTGGATAAACCTCTCGCTTGAATTATAGTCCTCTCCAAAGGCTTGTTGAGAGAGCTAAAGACTAGTTAACAGTGCATTAGTACATGAATTTTCTTTACTCATAAGTTTACTCAGGCCTTGTACAAGGTATTACCAAGTTTACAGAGCAGTTCCTACTGCTATTGATAACCTCAAGCAAAAAAGTATGGCAATTAATAATTATTATTAATATTTAATAATTTATTTTACCACTGAGTACCTACCAAGGGGATTTTGGTTAGATGAGATAAATTTGAACACTGTCCAGTTTCTTAATGTGTAAATCGTAGTGCAGAATATGTCATAAATTTCTTCCCAGTGGCTTTACCATTATTTACTAAGGAAATAATTCTAGCCAATGCTTATGATATCCTACAATACTGATAATGATAAAAGTACCCACCAAGGTGTGCCTGGGTGGTGTAGTCAGTTAAGCGTCTGACTCTCGTTTCGGCTCAGATTGTGATCTCAGAGTTGTGAGATCTAGCCCCATGTAGGGCTCCATGATCAATGCAGAATCTGCTTAAGACTCTCTCTCCCTCACCCTCTCTCTCTGCTCCTCCCCACCGCCACCCCACCCCCACCCCACCCACCCCACTCTCTCTCTCTCTTTCTCTAAAATAAATAAATCTTAAAAAAGAAAAGTACCGGGCGCCTGGGTGGCTCAGTTGGTTAAGCGACTGCCTTCGGCTCAGGTCATGATCCTGGAGTCCCGGGATCGAGTCCCATATCGGGCTCCTTGCTCAGCAGGGGGTCTGCTTCTCCCTCTGACCCTCCCCCCTCTCATGTGCTCTCTCTCTCTCATTCTCTCTCTCAAATAAATAAAATCTTAAAAAAAAAAAAGAAAGAAAAGTACCCACCGAAAGAACAAAATAAAAATCAGTTTTAGTGCGTTCTTAATTCTCTGTTGATAAGTGCAAGAATAGCTTTAAAAATCTAACTACAGTGATTGGCTGTGTTTTAAATACCTTCGGGTAGAAATAAAATAATTAAGGTAGACATACCCATATGTGTCCCATGAAAATCATTTGACTTATTTTTTTTCTTTTTTTTTCTTTTTTTTATTATGTTATGTTAATCACCATACATTACATCATTAGTTTTTGATATAGTGTTCCATGATTCATTGTTTGCATGTAACACCCAGTGCTCCATTCAATACATGCCCTCTCTAATACCCATCACCCATTTGACTTATTTTTGCAGCAGAAAATTGATTAGAAGATCATTTGCTTCTTGCCTAACAGCTGCTGAAACTATACTTACATTACTCTTTCATTTAGGACTTTCAGATTTTTCTGGTTTCGGTTTTTTGGTTGGTTTGGGGTTTTTTTTCAATGTTGATTTAATTTCTACCTTTCCAGGGAAATTTTGGGATAATCTAATCACTTGGAGATGTACTAAGAAAATTTCAAATTTAACATTCTAATTTTATGTTAAATCTTTAATTATGCGACTTTATTTGCTTTAAGTGCTATAGAAATACAGTCCCATCAGTATCAGGTTTAGACTCAATACTTGCTTTGATGTTTTATTTCATGATCAGCATTATAAACTCTCACTCCTTTCTACCGTACCCTTCCTGCTTGTAACTGCAATTAAATTTACTCCCTAAAAGTCTTTTTTGCGTCGTGCATGTGAATATGTGTGTCCGCGTCTGTGTACACGCATCGGATAAAGGCAAATGGTAACTCATACTCCCAACCAAGAAGAATAACCAAATTCACAAATTGCAGGGGATGTAAGGGGAGGATGAATGTTATAACTCGATTTCCAAGCCAATTATTTTAAGTAAAAGGTTATGCCTTCACTATAGAACATTAATAAATGAGAAAAACATTCATATTTCCACATCAGGGAGGCTATATCGTTCAACACTTCAAATGTTAACTTTAATCAAAGCCAAAGGCTTTAACTAAATAACTGGATATGAGTAATCAAGTGTAGAACAAACTATAAATTCTCTGTGGATGTAAGCCTCCGCATACGGTACAGCCGGATCTACAGAAGACTTGGGGACCACCAGGTACAGCCTCTGAGCTTCGGACTCGCTCAGGTCTGTATCAAGCAAAGCCCCCGGACTCCATCCCCCTCACTCACTGCATCTGAACTGCAAGCTCTTGCAGGGATTCTCTGGAAGCTTCCCTCATTTGGCTCAAGTTGTGGGAAAACCACCCTTCTCCCTTCCTTACGTGAGATGAACAATCACCCCCAAACAAATACTCACTTTCCAGTGATTTTTAGCCCTTTCCTATCTGGCCTGGGGAGTGGTGATGGCTACCCTGGTGCTTTGGCTCCACTGTCTTTCAGCATATTTTGCATATCCGCACCTACCATGTTCCTTTCGACTTTGGAGCCTTGACCTACACTGAAATCGAATTATACTACCTAGAATACACTGAAACATGAGAACTTCACTGGAAGCAATATAGCTTTTCCTTTGCATCCAAAGTAAATTTGCATATTTGCAGTGCCTCGGGATCAGTATGATGGAATAGGCATTATTGAAGCGTTGATGCCAGAATTAGGACGCACATGCAAGCGCGTGCACATACACACGCACACGCACACACTGAAACTAAACAAGGTATTTGGACTTTAAGAGAGCACTCAGCAACAAATGAATTTCATGAAGAACTAACACCCTCTGATTATAGCCATTTATGAACCACTTCTGTACAAAAAGGAAAATCAGGTTCTATCTAGAAATGTCTACCTTAAAAAAAGTTATTTGAGTGGACAACTGTTTGTTTTCTTCCCCGCCCCCACCAGATATCATTCACTCTTCTCCTGATTAAAAATCAAAGCATTCCTAATTTCCTCTGAAGAAGTCTCCTATAGTCTTCCATGCCTGAACATATGACCTAAGCCAAGCTCAGCATCCCAGCCTTCTCCCCCACTCTCATGGGCTGCACAGGAGTCTTCATTAGGACGATTCTTAATTCTTCATAATTGGAGGGTCCCATGGAAAATGAAAATAGGGGACCCTTTGTTCAAAAATTATTAAAAGATTTTAAAACAATGACAGCAGAGCATTAAGCCAAGCACAGATTCCTTCAAAGGGCAGGTCCTCGTGTAACCTCATAGGCCACACAACCCACGAAGCTATCCCTGCTCTTCATTCTTCCATGTGTAACTGTTATTTCCATCTGCCATCATTCTCCTGTTCTAGCCCTTCCTTTAACATTTTTTAAAGTGTGGGCTACTGGTAAAAAGACTTTATTTTCCAAAGCTGTTTTTGCTGAGTATAGAATTCTTGTGTAACTATTTCAGAGATGTGGATCCACCATCCTCTCTCCTGTATTCTTTTCTTTATATATATATATTTTATTTATTTATTTGAAAGAGAGAGAGACAGAACACAACCAGGGGGAGAGGCAGAGGGAGAGGGAGAAGCAGGCTTCCCACCGAGCAGAGAGCCCAACATGGGGCTCGATCCCAGAACCCTGGGATCATGGCCTGAGCCGAAGGCACTTAACCATCTGAGCCACCCAGGTGCCCCACTCCTGCATTATTTCTGAGGAGACATCTTCTGTTATCCTTTCTTTTTTTGGTTTTGTTGTTGTTGCTCTTCCTCTGTATATAACATGTCTTTTTTTTTTTTTTTTCCTCTAACTGCACATAAGAGCGTTCTTTTTATTACTGGTTTTGAACAATTTGATTATGATGAAACTTGATGTCGTTTTCCTCATGTTTCTTGTGTATAAATGATTTTTTGAGCTTCTAAGATATGAGGTCTATAGCTTTCATTAACTTTGGAAATTTTTTGGTCATTCTCTTTTTTATTTTTTTGGTTTCCCAGTAAATTCTTATATTTCTCCTTTTTCCTTCAACTTTCCAAAACTTTTTTTTATGGAAGTATAAACACAAAAATCCATATAAATCAGAAGCGTATTGCTTAATGAATTTTCACCAAAAAGTTACACACCTGTAACTAGAGCCCAGAACAAGAAATGGAAAATTGCCAGCACCAAAAGTCCCCTTCCACAGCCCCCTAAAGTAACTACCATCCTACTTTAACAGCAGAGTTCAGTGCGCTCGTTCGTTTGCATCACATTGCATGTAGTTTTAGGATGATGCATTGTCTTCTTATTGCTGTGTGACATCCTGAACTTGTTTTAATGGTTTTATTGAGATATAATTCACAATTTGCTCACTTTTAGTGCACAATTTGGTCATTTTTAGTATAGTCACAGTTATGCAAGCATCACCACAATCATTTTTATTGTAGTCAAAAATACATAAAATTGGCCATGCGTTTTTAAGTGTAAGTACAGTGGTGTTTGTGCACACTGTTGTGCAACAGATCTCTAGAGCTATTCATCTTGCAAAACTGAATCTATGTCCATTGAACAATTCCCCTCTCTCCCCTCTCCCCACTCCTTGTAACCACCATTCTGTCTTCTGTTTCTAAGAGTTTGACTGCTGCTCTAGATGCCTCACATAAGTGGTATTGTGCAGTATTTGTCTTTTTGTGATGAGCTTATTTCCCTTAGCATAATGTCCTCAAAGTTCATCTGTCTTATGGCATATGGTAGTATTTCCTTCTTTTTAAGGCTGAATAATATCCATTGTATGTATATACCACATTTTCTTTATCCATTCATCTGTTGGTAGACATTTAGGTTGCTCCCACCTTTTGAATATTATGGACAATGCCACAGTGAACATCGGTGTGCAAATATCTCCTCGAGATACTGGTTCCAATTCTTTTGGATATATACCTAGAAGTTGGATTACTGGGCCATATGGTAATTCTGTTGTTAAATTTTGTAGAATATCCATACCGTTTTCAATAGGGGCTGCTCCATGAACATTTCTTAATATATTATTTTCTGTCCCACATTTCTCTCTCCTCTGCTTTGGAAACTCCAATCATATGTATATTAGGCTATTTGAAGTTGGGCCACAGCTCACCCACGTTCTGTTCATTTCTTTCAATATCTTTTCTCTCTGTGATTCATTTGGATGGTTCCTATTGTATGACTTCACGTTCACTAATCTTTTCTTCTTATAATATCTAATCTGCCATTATTAACACCCAGTGTATTTTTTATCTCAGTGATTATAGTTTTAATCTTCAGAAGTTAGACATGAGTCTTTTTTATATTTTTTCATATCTCTATTTAACATGCTCAGTCTTTCCTCTAACTTATTGAATATATGGAGTGCAGTTATAATAACTTTTAATGCCCTCGTCTTCTAATTCCAATATCTGTGTCAGTTTTGGATTGGTTTCAGTTGATTGATTTTTCTCCTCATTGTTCTTGGCATGCCTGGTAATTTTTATTGCATGCCAGACATTATTAATTTTACTTTGTTGGGTGCTGGATATTTTTGGGTTCCTGTAAATACTTTTGGGCTTTGTTCTGGGACATAGAAAAGCTCCTTGTATATACTCTGATCCTTTCAGGTCTTGCTTTGAAGGTTTGTCAAGCGAGCCCAGAGCATCATTTAGTCTATGGCTAATACTTCCACTGCTGAGGCAAAATGCCTCTGAGTATTCCAACAACACCCTGTGAGTTTCCAGACTTCCCAGTCTGAATAGTGCAAACTATTACCAACCCCACTTGAACTCTGTGTCTTATTCCCACTAATCTTTTGAGGTAGTTGTTGTTGTTTAATCTGGCCTCAGACAGTTTCCTCACCTGCCTGTGCTGATCAGTACTTTCTCCTCTCTACTACTCTGCCCAGAACACTGCCACCCCTTCAGTCTCCATCCTCTCAATTCAAAGAATCTTCCAGGCTCCCTGGGCCCCACCTCCCACACCATGGCCTAGGAGTTCTCTCAAGGTGGTTAACTGGGGTCAACTGGGGCAACTGCAGGCCTCAGTTTGTTTCTCATCTCTCAGGGATCCGTGTCCTTCATTGCTTCATTCCAATGCCTTAAAAATCAATGTTTCATATACTGTGTTGGGATTTTTAGTTGTTTCAGGTGAAAGCAGGGTGGGGATAGATCCAATCCCTGTTAATCCATCTTGGCCAGAAGCCCAAACCCCTGCTACTTTTGGTAATGCCCATCCACGGGCTAGGGCCCACAGCTAAACGATTGGCAATGGCATCTGGGCACGGGGAGTTTCTTAAAAGCTCCCCAGGTGATCTTAATGTGCCACCTGGGTTGAAGACCACTGCTGTCCTCAGTGGGGAGCCATTTAAAGGATTTTAATCAGGAGAGTGACGTGATCAGAAGAGTAGGTAGGGGCCGGAAGGCAACACACTCAAGAAGGAAGAGCTGACTGGGAGGCAAGGAGCTGAGCCAGCCAATTCTGCCGTGCAGCTAGTGGAGCCACAAATGTTTTAGGCATGACGGCAATAAAACCCGTGGGTCACTGTAGAACCTGGGAGTATCCCTCAGCTGGGAGTACATGGATATAGAGTCGATTTTCACTGTTATATCCCTACCTATCAAGAAGAGGATAAATTATAGTCAGTACTCAAAGGAGCTTAGGACAAATATAATACATTTCAGAAATGCTTTTCAATAGTGGCTAAAACTTTTCAGTTTGACCCTAAGCCCTGGTTATGTAAAAAAAAGAAAAAAAGTACTTACTGTTTATAAAGTAAAGGTAGGACATTATGGTACGTGTCAGTGTTTCAAATGCGCCCTCTCTTCTTTCATCTGTACCTTGAAATCAGGTCACTCAACTTGGAATCCTATATCTGCCACTCAGTATGGGACCTTCCATCACTTAGACCTCTGGGCCTCAGTTTCTCATTGGTAAATAGAAGATAACAGTATCCACCCCACTGGCTTTATAGGTTTTCTGTGAGACTCAAAATCACATGAGAGCTTTTTCTTACCCAGCCCTTTCTCTTCCCTCTCTACTTTATTGTTCTTTTGCCTCTCTCCCTCTTTCTTTCTTCCCTCCCCAGCTTTGTCTCCTAGAGTTAGGCTGGGAGCTGGCCAGCTCCCTTGGAGCCTGCTCTCACAGCTTAGGTGCCTTTTGCTTCTCACTCTCAGGACTCAACTGCTGGAACCTAGAAAGCCCTGTTGAATGTGCAAAATCTGGTCTCTAGGAATCACTGCTCAGCCTCTCTCTTGCCCCCTTCCCAACTTCAACCCCTTTCTGCTATGCTGGCCTCTCAACCTCCCCTCTCCCATCAGGTATCAGCTTTCCCTACCAGCCCTGCCCAAACCCTCACTGCTTAGTGCTGCTCAAAATCTGCACTCCTGGAGTGGGCGAATGTCAGGTGGAATGACTCTCTCAGCTCCTGTAGCAACTGTCAGGATAAAGCTGCTGAGGATCTTCCCCCACCTTTTTTTTTCCTGACAACGCTTAGATACAGAACTGCTAGTTTCTTTTTTTTTTATTCCCCCAGCTACACAGCACTGACCTTTGACCCTCAGCCACACACTCCTCTTTATTCTTGAAACAGAACACCTTAGGGCAGAGCAGGGGAGTGGCTCAGAGGTTAGGGATGTACTCATTCTCAATTTATCCTCCCTAATCTTATACCCTTAAACCCTGTTGCAGAGTTTCAGCTTGATGATCCGTAAGAGTGGGAACTTCTGACTGCTTTTTGAACTAGTTGATATTTTCTTTACATTGAAATTGCTTCTTTTAAATATATAGCATTATTAATTATAATGAAGTCAGTTAACTTTTTATTCTGCATTTTGCTCAGATTTCTAACATGGTTTGAGGACTTTTGTTTCTTTAAGAACTCTTTGGAGATATTTAGGGCAGAGCCTGTTGCTAAGGAGATTCGTGTATGTTGCAGTTAAATAGATACAGTAAACTGGCTCTGCACTTCTAGGAGCTTTGAGAGGGGAAAAATTCTAATGGATTATTCCTGTAGTGCAGAAAATAAAAAGGTTGGGGCGCCTGGGTGGCTCAGTTGGTTAAGCGTCTGCCTTTGGCTCAGGTCATGATCTCAGGGTCCTAGGATCAAGTCCCATGTCGGGCTCCCTGCTTGGCAGGGAGCCTGCTTCTCCCTCTCCCTCTGCCTCCAGCTCCCCCTGCCTGTGCTCTCTCCCTCTCTCTCTCTCTCTGTCAAATAAATAAATAAAATCTTTAAAAAAAAAAAAGAAAGAAAGACTATAAAAAGGACAAAATCCTCCATAAAATGCAAATATACTTTTCGTGCTATCCTGATGGAGAAATGCTTTGGGTCTTCCTTGGGAAGAGATCTGAGATCATATTGAAAAGATAGACCTCTGTCTTCTTAGAGGAAATGGAAGCCAAAGAGGTATTTTTGTTAAAAGAAAATTATTAGGAATTTTGAAACCTGACATATGAGCTGTGATGGAAGAGATTGACAATAAATAAAAACTCAGAGTAAATCATAAAGATTAACATTTTTACTAAAGTATGTATATAAGATTAGTGTTAGAATCAGCCCACTATGAAAATAATTTAAAAAGCTGGGAAGGAGAGAGTTTAGGTGGGTGATTTTGTAGCTTGAGATTTATATCTGCTTTAAAGATGTTTAAGGTTGATTTAGAGTTTAAGTCTAGCTGTTTTTCTAAAGAGATGTATTATGTTAAGTTGAATATCTGTGGTCTCAAATTGTTTTTGAACTCAAGCAAAAAGCTATTACCTTGAACCTCAGAAAGCATGTAAATTCTTTACTGTACAAACCTTATGCCTGTCACCCTGCCGCCACCTGGTGGCAGCATACCTAAAGTACATGGCAAGTGACTAAATCATAAAATAATTTCTTTTTTTTTTAAAGATTTTATTTATTTATTTGAGAGAGAGAGAATGAGAGAGAGCACATGAGAGGGGGGAGGGTCAGAGGGAGAAGCAGACTCCCTGCTGAGCAGGGAGCCCGATGTGGGACTCGATCCAGGGACTCCAGGATCATGACCTGAGCCGAAGGCAGTCGCTTAACCAACTGAGCCACCCAGGCGCCCTCATAAAATAATTTCTTAAACGCAGAAACTAATTGCAAATTCAGTGCCAGTTTTATATCAATCTGTGTTTATAATATTAATATAATAAAACATGAAACAGGAGAATTTTAATTTTGTAGACATCAAGCACCAAATTCAAACACCGTATGCCTAAAACGGTATAAATGGGAAAAACCCTCTACTGTGCATTCCACCAATTAGATTAATTTGGGATAACAGTGCCCTTTTAAATATGTGTGTGTGTGCATGTGTTTAACATATAAATACATATATATTCTCTAGGAGAGTCTTACTTTGGTATAAACTGCTTTTGGGGGATAATTAGATTTCCTAAAACTTAAATAGGATCATTACTTTTTTTAAAAATTCTATTTCATGGTAGCTGTGGGAGAAAGTACAATAAGTATTTTATAGACTTCCAGACTAATAGGGAAGATGGCCATTTACACTAGATATAAGAAAGAAAGTAGTATTAAGGGGTGCCTGGGCGGCTCAGTTGTTAAGCGTATGCCTTCAGCTCGGGTCAGTATCCCAGGGTCCTGGGATCGAGCCCCACATCGGGCTTCCTGCTCCGCTCCCCCTGCTTGTGTTCCCTTTCACACTGTTTCACCCTCTGTCAAATAAATAAATAAAATCTTTAAAAAAAAAAGTAGTATTAAGGGGAACTAAATATAAAAGTGGTCTCTGCATACCAAACTGGAACACAGGGTCTTCCGCTGAAGGGGGTGGAGGTGGGCAGGAGAAAAGGTGAGATGGGGGACCAAGAAAGTAAGCAATAAGCATCAATAGTAAAAGCACAGAGGCTCTAAAAGCAGTCTTCCTCGGTTTAGCTGCCCATTTTATTTCTGATCATTTAGCTACCTTGCACAAGTCACTTAACCTTCTCTAAGCTTACCTCTAAAATATCCTTGCCTCTAAAATTTAAATAATAATAGTATCTATCTTCTAGGTAATCTTGTTTTCAGGATTAACTAAAATAACCTAGTAGAGCATTTTGCGCGATGCTTTGCAAATAGGAAGCACTTGATCTTAGTTTCATGGCAGCCAAATGGAGGGGCAGCTTCCAAGTTCCCCAGATTTATGGGACACATTATCAGTTTTTCATTGCCACAGCAATGCTATGCAACAATCTGTCTGAAAAGGCAGGGGCTTAAAGTGATAAGCATTTGTTTAGTCTGTGGGTCAGTAATTTAGGCTGGACTTGGCTCAAAATTTCTTCTTCTTTTTTTTTTTAAATTTTATTATATTATGTTAATCACCATACATTACATCATTAGTTTTTGATGTAGTGTTCCATGATTCATTGTTTGTGTATAACACCCAGTGCTCCATGCAGAACATGCCCTCTTTAATACCCATCACCAGGCTAACCCATCCCCCCACCCTCCTCCCCTCTAGAACCCTCAGTTTGTTTCTCAGAGTCCATAGTCTCTCATGGTTCGGATCTCACATCTGGCAGTTGGCTCTGGTCTGCTGATCTGGGTGGTGTCAGCTGAGACAATGGGGGCAACCTGGCTCTACTCCAGGTGCCCCATCCTCTAACACGCTCTCCTAGGCATGTCCTAGGGCAAAGACAGAAAGAAACAAAAATGTGCAAGCCCATTTTCAAGCCTCTGCTTACATCATATCTGCTCATGTTTGGCCAAAGGTAGTTACATGACCAACTCAGAAATAAGTTGAGAGGGGAGACTAGAGTTCACCTCTTGACAAGATGAGCTGAAAATGCATAGTAAATGGCTTGGATGCAGGTCAGAATGAAAATTTGAGACTATTAGTGCAGTCAATCCACCACAAAGAGAAGTTTTGATTAGAGAAAAGAGAGAATTTTAGAAGTATGGATGCTCTTATCATTGTTTCTAAGCCTCCAATCAGAATACATGAAATCAAAACAATCTCGGAAAATCTAAACTGATTAGTGGTGCTAAAGTGTGGGGGCCCACAGGAAAAAAAAATGGATAGGGTACTATACTAATGGACACAGGGCTTAAATGTATGGAAAAGTTGGGGACAGGACCCCTCCCCAACATTTAACAAGTAGAGGATAGTAACATGGATGGTAAATATGCTGTATAATAGTGGATTTGCTAATCTATAAAAAGATGAAAAATTGGTGAATTAATTGGCCATGAAACTAAATTATTTTAGAAAATTAAATCCTAAACTGTTTGCCTAATGGAAAATCATTCTCAGGCCTTGCTCAAGTATTTGTTGCATACCAACTCTTTGCTCAGAGTTGAGTATGCAACCAATATTTTGGAGGAGGGAGAAAATTATATATTTAATTTTAAAAAGTGCCTCCAGAATGTATAAAGAACTGTCGAATTCAATAATAAAAGATAGCCAAATAAAATAATGAATTTATGAACACACCCTAGAGTGGTTCCTAATAAGTCGTATCCTTGTCTAATCACCTCCCTTTGAGTGCAGGTAGAACTTACGACTTAACGTTTAACCAATAGAATATGCAAAGGTGATGGGCTGTCAGTTCTGTGATTACCTTAACAACAAATTTTTTTAATTGAATATAGTTCCTTTAGTTGCCTCCTCTAGACACAAGAGTAATAGCAATAATAACAATTATACAGTAAGAGGAGTTTCAGTACCTTGTCCTCCATCTTCCCCTTTATTAAATGTCACTCTTGCTCAAGATTTTGTCCTCAGATCTCCTCTCTTCAATGCTAAGCTCTTGGATAATATCACCTATGGAAAGACTTCAACTGGCACCTTCAAGTTGATGGCTGCCAAGCACACATCTATGGCTTTATTCCTGATGTCCAGCCTCTCAGTTCATACAACATCTCAAGTTTCTTATTCACCTTCTCTCTCAGTGAATAGGAGGTGCTATGGAGTCACAGAGGAGACAGTGGGCTCTGGTGCTAGACTCGACAACAAGATCTTCATCCTGGCTCTGCCTTATTGTTAACCACCACAAGCTCCATCAGATTGTAGATGTATTTTGTTTACTCCTGTAACCCCAGCTCTTAGAACAGGGCCTAGCACACTGTAGGTGACAAATAAATATTTGCCGACTAACCCAAGGATGCTTATGTATGAAGCAAGTTTCTAACCACTGACATATGCTGACACATTTCATCCCACCTTAATCCTATGAGATGCACACTGTTACCACTCCCATTTAATAGATTGCAGTGTACTGAATGTTTGCGTCCCCCTGCCCCCCACCAAATTTATACGTTGAGACCCTAATCCCAAAATCATGGTATTTGGCAGTAGAGCCTTTGGGAGGCCATTAGGTCTGAGGGTGGAGCCCTCGTGAATGGGATTAGTGCCCTTATAAGAAGAAACCAGGGAGCTAGCTCACTTTTTCCACCACGTAAGGATGCAATAGGAAGCTGGCAGTCTACAACCCAGAAGAGGGCCCTCACCAGAACCCCACCATGCTGCACTCTGATTTCAGCCTTCCAGCCTCCAGAACGGCAAGAAATAAATTTCTGTTGTTTATGCCATTCACTTTATGGTAATTTGTTATAACAGCCTCAGCTGACCCAGATGAAGTAAGGTGAAAGGAACTGTTTGAGTTTTAATGAGAAATGCCATTAGTCCTTTCTGTTTTATATCCACAAATGTCTTGTACCCTGAAAGGTGCTAGACTATGCTGGTCTTGAAACAGAGACACATCTAACAACAGAGTAAATACCCACAATCTTTTCCCTCATGTTCTCAGCCTTACAGAGCAATTTTTCAACAATGTTAGCCTCGATGGCTGCCTGAGGGAGCTCCATTTCTTCTCCATGGCGGCCATTGCATTACACATGTCGCTCAAGATGAACACGGGTGCAATGTCTGAGGTACCATAAATGATCCCGTATCACCACCACACACACATGTGCACACACATACAGAGAGAGAGAGGGAGAGGCTCTCTAAGACTGCCTAACCTCCCAAATGCCAAAATTGAAATACCCACTGCCCTTCAGAAATCGTACTAAAGAAAATTCCATGCCCAGCCTACTCCATGCATTGGTCCCTGAAAGCCTGGAGAGTTGGGACAAGATGGAAAGGCTCAAAGTAAATAAGCAGACCCCACGTATTACCCTTTCCTCCACAGTCTCCTCCAAAAGCAGGTAAAGAGACCATCCCTCACACACGGCTCCTTGAGACTGGCACAGCAGAGAAGAGCAAGCAAATAATGCCAATGCCACCTGAGAGAACTGAATCTATAGTCATCCTCACTTCCTGTGGACTAACCAGATAATCAGCTGACCTAGAACTTCGCCAAGAAGGGCAGGATTGAAGGGCTTTGGATTGAGAGAAAGGGAGTAGAGAGTTGTAGAGCAAATTTAGAAATGCGGAGAAGCAGCAGAGGCAACGAAGACTTGGGTGGCAGGGTGAAAAAGAGGCTGGACTCAGAGTGATGTGGGCCAAATTCAAGTGCTCGTTCCTTACTTCCTCTGGGGCACGACACTTAACCTTATAAGCGCTGTGAATTGTGCAAGACTGTTGAATATCAGATCTGCACCTCTGAAACAAATAATGCAATATATGTTAAGAAAAAAAAAAGAAGAAGAAGGTAGCGGGAGGGGAAGAATGAAGCGGGGGAAATCGGAGGGGTAGACGAACCATGAGAGATGATGGACTCTGAAAAACAAACAGGGTTCTAGAGGGGAGGGGGGTGGGAGGATGGGTTAGCCTGGTGGTGGGTATTGAGGAGGGCACATTCTGCATAGAGCACTGGGTGTTATGCACAAACAATGAATCATGGAACACTTCATCTAGAACTAATGATGTAATGTATGGGGATTAACATAAGAATAAAAAAAAAAAGACACTTAACCTTATAATAGCCCTTTTATTTATTTGGGTTCGTCCTTATCACCCCCCCCCCCCGCCAGACACCAAACTCTTTGAGGACCTGTAGGCTCAGCTGTATATCTACTTATATTTAGGAGGAAAAATTGGGGAGGAGACAGCAAGAGTTCTGTCCAACATGGTTAAGTTTGAACTACCTACCGCACATTCCAAGTAGAAATGTCTAGAAGCCATTTTACAGTTATATATAATATATTTAAATACATAAGTTATACATTTATTTCTTTATTTGTAGGAGTATGTAACAGTTCTTCAGCTCTTCTTTGCATTTGAAATAAATATTTATGATCTATGCCTGAGAAAACCCGAAGTGTAGCCAAAACTCATTTCTGCGCTCTGTACCCTACACAGGGCCACACTCTCATGCAGAAGTTTTTTCTCCTGAGAACCTGCTAGTACAACAAACAGGAGGCCTGGGGTTCAGGGCTGAGAGGTGTGCAGTCCCTCCATACCACATGCCAGGTGGCACGTCCTCAGCTACTGACCTCCTATCCGTCAAGAAACTTGACTACCTCTTTAAGATGGTATCCTTGAGTAGGAATAAGGGAATGACTGTGGACTCAAAAAAAAAAAAAAAAATCAGCACTGACTTCACACTCAGTGATTGACAATCTGCCCACAGCAGGGCTGTGAATTGTTTGCTAGCTTTCCAGCTGACTTTCCTCCCAATCTGTCTTTTCACACTGATCTGAGAGCACCTTTCAGAAAAAAAAAAAAAACCTCAAGGCCTTTAGCCCTGACTTTTCAAAATCAGACGTAAAAACACAATGACCTTCTTAAATTGAATTTTATTTTTTAATTTTTTTTAAATGATGGCCTTAGCTAAGTTATCTTATTTTTCATTAAAGCTATTTACTTCACAGTCATCGGTCCACCAAGGTGAGCAAGTTGCCCTGAGAATGTTTTGCTCAGTCTACCATAGGCTTGAGATGCAATGGTGAGTTACAAGTTTTCAAGCAGACACATCTTTGCTAACATGTAAATGGGCTGCAGAGACACTTTGAATGTAATGAGATAAATGGGATCTGGTGTTTGCACAGTACTCAACATCTCAAGATAAAAACATCTGCTCTGTTCTTTTTTTTTTTTTTTTTAAAGATTTTATTTATTTATTTGACAGAGAGAGAGATAGCGAGAGCAGGAACACAAGCGGGGGAATGGGAGAGGGAGAAGCAGGCTTCCTGCCGAGCAGGAAGCCCGATGTGGGACTCGATCCCAGGACTCTGGGATCATGACCTGAGCCGAAGGCAGACGCTTAACGACTGAGCCACCCAGGTGCCCCTGCTCTGTTCTAAATAATCTAAAATGCCACTTATTATGAGATACACGATTATTTCATGTGTCCTTAAGAAAGAAAAATAATGCTGATAATCGAACTAAGACACGGTGCCTTATGGTGATTCCGTCCAACACATACCCCCCCCCCCCCCCCCCCGGCAACAGCCTTGTACAGCTTTGACATTTCGTTCATTTAGAGGGTTTTGTCAGTTTCTCCTGACTGTTGAGTTCCCTGGCATGTAATAGGTCATTTTCTTCAGGTAGCGCAATAACAAAGCAAAACACGACTCCATGTGTTTATAGATATCTTCCTTTCTTCAGCTCCATAATGCACATGGTTACTGCTTTTAAAGAAAATATGTAATTGCTTCTTCTCTAGTGAAGATATTTGCTTCACAAATATCAAATTACCCTCTTTCTTCTCTATTAGTACCTTTCTAAGTACCAAATAACTGTTCTATTAGTCCCAAAATATAGTATGATTTTTTTAAAAAAAAAAAGATTTTATTTATTTGACAGAGAGAGACACAGCGAGAGAGGGAACACAAGCAGGGGGAGTGGGAGAGGGAGAAGCAGGCTTCCCGCCGAGCAGGGAGCCCGACGTGGGGTTCGATCCCAGGACCCTGGGATCATGACCTGAGCCGAAGGCGGACACTCAACGACTGAGCCACCCAGGCGCCCCAAGTGTGATCTTTTTAAACACAGCTTAAATGCTCATTATTCTCACCGTGTTTCGCTATAACAATGCAAGTGGACTCAGTGGACAATATGAATAGTATGACCAAGCATGCGTGCACACGTGATGGCAGTCATACCACAGCAATTATGAGGCACCCCTGATTGTAAGATGCTTTACCAGTTCAGAGATGGCAAAATGAGGGACACGTGTGTGTCTTAAAAATTAGTGAAGTACGGTATAAGCAAGGCATTGTGGGAAGAGTGCATAAAAAGAAAAAGTGTGAGGTCTTAACTTAATATTTTTCTTTGCTTAGGAAAAGCTCCCATTCTTTTCCATTTCCATAGATATAGGATGATATTGTGTTCATCTACCAAGAAAGACCTCAGATTCTGTCAGGATGTGGCAGTGTAAATGAAGTCACTTCGGGAATCTTTTTTGGTCATGATATTTGTCAGGGATTGACATCACTGACTTATGCCGCTACCTTTCCTCATGTATCACCAGCTTTAAAATCACTGTGCACGTAGTGAAACTATCCAGACCACCCTTAGGGAGTGGAGGTGCAGGCCTTGTGTGACTGGAATCCTCAAAGCAAGGCAAGTGCAAAGCCAACGCGGTCCCTCATTACAGCCGGGAGGATAGGATTGCTGCTGTCAGAGCTGACAGGCTGTCTGTATCAGGACAGCCCTGAGCAGCTTACCCAGAGGGACCTCAGTCTCTTTCAGACCAGAACGGAAAGACCTGCAGCCTGATCTTTCCAGAAGCCCAGCTACTCCCTCATCATCAAACCCAGTTGCTTTTTCTTCTTCTTCCTGACATGCCCTTGCTCTGATTCCAGACTGGATATCATCTGATTCTTCGCGAACTCCAAATGTGTTCTGACCTCATGGCCATTACTGTTGCCAGTCCGTCTGCCTGGACCCTTTACGTACATCTTCTTCCTCCTTCTGCATTATCTCAACTCAATGTCACCTCCTAGGGTCAACGCCTTCTTTGACCACTCAAACTCGTGTCTCCCCACCCTCCATCAGTTTCCTTAACAATATCCAAAATGTTTGTTTGTTTTTAGAGTCCTGAATCTCTTCATTTTTCTATTTGCTAATGGCCCAGTTCCATTACTGGAACATATGTTCACCTCTGCATCCCCAACACCTGGAACACATAGAAAATGCTCAATAAATATTTGATTAATGTACAGTTGAATAAACCCAACTTGAATAAACTCAGTTGAATAAACTCAACTCATCGATAGTTGGGTTTTTGGGGGGGGTATTTGCCTTAATATCTTGCTCTCCTCCAGGTGCACCCCTTCTTCCTATATTTCATTGACAAGACCTCACACTTACGTGCCACTGTGACTCCTTGGATTACACTGTCTAGTTCTTTCCTGAAAGCTGGCCCACAGCCGTAGGCTCCAGATCTACTCTGGTCTCTGCCCTCACCTTCTTGTGTTCAGGGCCTTCCTGACAAACATCTTCTCTCTTCCTCTTGCTGCGTTGTGTGACTGCACAGCTCGGGTGGCAGTTGTTACTGAGGTGTCTGTGAGTGTCTACATGAGCAACAGCAGCAGAGTCTAACATGCGCTCCAACAAAGCAGTTGCCAACGGGCTGCCAGATCCTGCCCCCATCGCCCACCGCCATTCCTTTTCATGCCCACCAGCAGGGACTTAGCACCCCAAGGTTCTTCCCAAGTACCTGGAGGCTGGAGGCATTTCCAGTCCGTAGCACTTCGCTAGGGCATACACAGCTATACGACGGAAGCTTTTCCTACTAATAGGAATCACTACTAGTACCGATTTTTTCAAGTTTATATGATGTCTACTCTGTGGAAGGGGAATCGAAGATACATTAAAAGCTCCTGACTTTACAGAGGTTATAGCTGATGACAGTCAAGCATTGGAGGCTTTTCTTGCTCTGTTACTAGCAGCCTGTGTATGTGCAGGGGGGTTAAAGCAATAAGGATACAAGCGACTTTTTTTAAGGGATTTGCATTTTGTAGAGTGATCAGGAAATACATTTTCTACAGACATTTGGCCCCTATACCGTGGAGTATAAATGGCATATTACACTTAAAATAGCACACACCATGACTACTTAACTATAAACCTGCAGATAAGAAGCATGTCTTATATATCCTTGTATCTTCCACAAAGACTTAACGCATTCGAAAGTGCATGATTACTTGATTGAATAAATGAATAGTGTTGAAGAAGGCCGGCCATTAGCAAGAATCTAGGTCAGTTTTTAATCTTCCCTATGCATAAGAACCACTTTGGGGGCTCTTTAAAACTATGGATGTCCAGGCCCATCCACAGATATTTGTATTCAGCTGGTTGAAGTGGGACCTACATATACATTTTTTAAAGGTCCCTGAATGATTATAATGTATAAGCAGGGTTAAAATACACTGATCTAGGTATAAAGCAATTCATGCCCTAAAAGTAATAATGGTAATCCAGTCTTTGTTAAAGATTGTGGTTAATAAATCACAGATGTTTTGCCTGGGTGATATTAAATCTGGTAAATACTTTACTGCCATGATGTACTTACCTATCTCAAGCCATCTATTTTTTACTTTAATGTGAGAAATAAAGCCTAGGATGTAATAATACAATTCTTTACTTTAAAAATATGAAATTCAACACACATTTTGAGAACAACCTTAAATTCTAATCCGAGATTTAAAACATAAACATTTTTTCTCATGAGTTAGAAAAATGAGACCCAACAAAGAAAAACAAGACAAATGGAATAATATTTCTAGAGTAGGAAGGAAGATAATTACAGTGTGTTGAGTGGTCGCTCCCCAAAAGATATGTCCACCCGGAACCTGTGAATGTGACCATATGTGGAAAAAAGAGTCTTTGTGGATACAATTAAGGTAAAGACTCAAGATAGTCCTGGATTATCTGAGTGGGTTCTAATCACATAAGTGTCCTCATAAGAAGTAAAGACAGAGACAGAAAAGAAGAAACAGAGGAGAGGGCGCCTGGGTGGCTCAGTCGGTTGAGCGACTGCCTTCGGCTCAGGTCATGATCCCGGAGTCCCGGGATCGAGTCCCGCATCGGGCTCCCTGCTCGGCGGGGAGTCTGCTTCTCCCTCTGACCCTCCCCCCTCTCGTATGCTCTCTCTCTCTCATTCTCTCTGTCAAATAATAAATAAAATCTTTAAAAAAAAAAGAAGAAGAAACAGAGGAGAAAAACCATGTGCAGATGAGACAAAGATGCCGCCACAAGTCAAGGAACACCCAGAGACACCAAAAGCTGGAAGAGGAAAAGAAACATCCTCCCCCTACAGCCTTCCAGGGAGCATGGCCCTGCTGACACCTTGATTTCTGGCTCCTGACCTCCAGAACTGAGAGATAATAAATTTCTGTTTTAAGCCACCCAGTTTGTGGTCATTTGTATAGCAGACTCAGGAGGTGAATACAATAATGTTCTTGAAACAGTAGCTGGAGTATCAGTTTTAAATGTTACAACCCAGAATTTGCTAAAGGAACTGCAAGTTCCAGTAGAGCATATGTTAAAGGGAGACTGTCCTCAGTCAGCTGAAATCGTGATCCCTGTGACAGATGGTACATGACCTCTCCCCCTCCACCACATTGCTAGGTTGAAGTACAAATGTGGACTTCAAAGGAATTGGAGCCAGATGCAGAGAAGGGCATACCTGATTGTGAGAAATATTTAAGATTAAATTTGGTAACTAGGTCTGCTTTTGAATGATACCATAGGAAACCAAGCTCAGTTTCATTAGTAGGAAATGTTCTTATTTGTGGTTTGAATCAGTTAGGAATGTTTTCAGCTTCAAGTAACTGAAACCTGACCAGTAGTGGTTTAAATAATTCTAACTTGTATTGTGCCAGTCAGTAAGAGGCCTGGAAGTGGGCACTTGCCAAGTCCTTCCTGTCTGTCTTTTTGCTCTACTTTCCTTAGTGTGATGGTGCTTTGTCCCCATGCTTTCCTGTTTTTCACCTCGTGGCTGCAAGGTGGCTACAGCAGCTCCAGGCATTACACCTGCACACACAGATGGATAAAGAGGAAAGGGAGCAATGATAGACATATGTGTTCCTTTTATAAGAAAATCAGAAGCTTTTCCAGAAACTTCCCAGCAGACTCAGGTTTATACCTCGATGGCCAGACTGTGTCTGTGTCACTGCCCAAATTTAAAGAAACTGAGAAAGTATTTCCAGCCTCTGTAAGGGAAAGCAGGCAAGGGAGAGAAAATTGAAATGGATTTTGTCCAGCATCTGCCACAGAGCTAAAGAAACCACTCTCAGAAAACAGTGGGTACTCTGGAAAAGTCTAATACTATTTATCAGTAGTATTGAATGAAAAATTCTCAAATCCTGAATGCCTGAGTAAATGATGTAGAACTAAAGAAGAAAAACAAATTTCTTTAATTAGTTTGACTTGGACTATTTCTAAAAGGCATGAAATGATTTCCAAACTTATCCTATATCCCCATCAAACTTTTATAACTATCCAAATCTTTTCTCCATGTAGACTTTTAGGCATTTTAGATTAAGAGCACCAGAAAAAGAGTAAAATCTTGCAATTCCTTTTGAAAGCCAAAACAGAAGAGAAATGAAAAAACAAAGAAGGAATACTTTAATTTCTGATTGATTTTGTGCCACTTTCATCCTACTGATTTTATTCTCCTCTTGGTCCTTCTTGTAGACACATGGGTGATCTAGGGTAGAAGGATACAGAAAGAGACAAGCCAGAAAGCTGGAGAGAGATGTTTGTCTTGCTTACATTGTGGCCTCAACACAAATGCTCCTTCTTTGCATGCATATGTCTATTAAGTCAATGAGAGTCGGCAGAGGAGAGAGGGTCTGATAAGTCCACTTCATAGTCTTTTACCATTAAGCACGATGCTGAGTGCTGGAGAGACACTGGTGAGTAAGCCTCACTCCCAAGGTCTTCCCTTTGAAGAGTTCACATGGTGGTGAGATGAGAAAGTACAACACTATACAGAAAGTGCCATGTTCAAGGTCTGCATAGGAAACACATGTAATATGGATGTAAAAACAAGCCGAGGGCAGGACAGAGGTCAGGAATGTTTTCCTGGAGGAGGTATACAGTATTAGAAGGCAGAAAGGAGGTTTCCGCTCGGTTGGGAAGAAGCTGCAGCTGGGTTGGATGCTGAGATAGGAATTTAATTTCCTCATCTGAAGACAGGGGAGGGAAAGGAGCTGGGAGAAGACCCCAGGGTAGACAGGGGAGAAAGGGAGGGCAGTGGGTTGTTGACCTGATGCACCAGAAGGACCCAGAAATGGAGCATCAGAAGTAGGATGTGTGGAAGCCCCAGCTGCCCCACCATCACCATGACGAGAGCAGCATGGGGTAACACAAGGTTGCACCAGCTTCTCCTGGACCCTGCCTTCCTGACGACTGCAGCCATAGAGATGACACGGTATCTTTGGAGTGTGCCCAGGCTGACAGCCACAGTCACCCAACACCCAACCTCAAAAACAGGAGTGAGCCAATCATTGTGAGACCCAGAGAAAAGCCCCTGCAGTTGAGCCTGAGGGAAGAAAACGTAAGAACTGGGAACAACTTTCAGTTCCTTGACTGTTCCCTGAGGCAGGAAGTGAGGATAGATCCCTGTTACTTTCCAGAAACATTTTAATAGTGCTTTATAGCTGACAAAGCTTTCACACATTTCAGATGGCTGTTTCCTCATAACAGTCCAGTGAGGTAGACATTTTACTTCAGAGGAAGGGGAGGTGCAGGGGACACCAAGGAGCATTCACACGTTTAGAAGGTGGTAGAGCTAGAATCAAGCTGGGCCCGTCTGCGGCCAAGTCTCTTTCCATAAAGGACCCAGGGTCCCTATAGTTAATCTTCTTTTCAACTTAACTGCATCATGTTCAAAGCTGCCTTCTCCCAGAACTTCTGTTAGACATAAGTACACCTCACGTTTCTGGGTTTCTTGCCAAAGAATTCAAAGAATATCCTTCTTATGCATTGTTAGTTTTCTGTTGAAAAGCCTTCCTCTGCTCCATGTTTTCTTATTCTACCTGCTGTAGGCAGTAATCGCCTTCCCCGCCACTTACCCTGGCATGTGCTTCGCTGTGGATTGTGTTGTTGAAGGAGTGCATGGGGAGAAAGGAAATGGAGTGCAAAGCATGAGCAATTTACCTTATTGCCTAGGTAACCAGTCCTGGCCACTTGCTCTGCATGATCACCACCTCCCCCTTCTCCCAGTGATCAAGTGGGTGGTAATACTCTTCCCCAGTGGAAACAAAGTTGAGGACTTAATTTAATATAAAGATGGCTCAAGATGGGAACAAATGAAAAAGTGGTTTTATGGGTTATTTCCCATGTCAACAGTGGATTTCTGTCTTGTACTCTCTGTACCTTGCTAGGAAAATGGGGGTTTTATCTTTCAATTTGGATAATCCCACCTCAGAATAGAAGTGGCATGAGTCAGTATACAGCCTACTTTAATGTAATTTTTAGTATAATTACCTACCATTGGTTAAGCCTAGCAAAATGCTTAATTTCTTTTTTATTAAAAAGTAATTATGCATATTTACAAGTAGACTTGATTTACTGAGCACAGACAATAATTATAACTCCCAGTTTAGATTTTCTCTGATTTCTTTATATTGTTTTTTCCTGTCTGCCGCATGAAAATTTTTATTTTAATGAGCTTGGTTGCAATCACAGGTACCCAGAGTCCCTTTTAAAGATAAAATATCATTTAGTGCTTATTAAAGGAGTTATAAAAATCCCAAAGCTGCACCTCTTCTAATTGTTCTTTCTTTTATTTTTTTGTTATATTTTATTTTTTATTTTTTATTTTATTTTATTATGTTATGTTAGTCACCATACAATACATCATTAGTTTCTGATGTAGTGATCCACAATTCATTGTTTTCGTATAACACCCAGTGCTCCATGCAGTTCTTCCGTTTAAAAACAATTGAGGTTCATATTGAAACACCTGTATAACATACAAGAGTTGCTGTCCTGACCATGGACAGGGATCTATTTACCCACTTCTGAGCTGCCCTGCAAAATAAGCAGTTTGCAGAATATAGGTAAATTTTTGTGCATGATTTAAATTGTTTTCCTTTTGTACAGATATGGTTACTGTCTTCCTCATCCAATGATTCTTTTTATTGAAGTAAAATAACCTTCATAGGTGACCATATTCTGAAATCCAAGAAGGAAATAGCTCAGTAGGAGAAGGCTTATAATTTTCAATTTAATGACAAAATTTTCTCTCTAACCTTTGGTTTCATCATCTCCCTGACCTCTGGATCCATAAACAGAATAACGGCCACAGGATGTCTCAGGATTTTTATAATAGAAGCTAAATGAGAATAAATGCATAATACATATGTACATTTAAAAAAACACATTGTCTTTTGAAGCTATAGCAGTTGTTATAAACAATGCTTGACAAATACATTTACTCCCTAAAGCAATACCCTGTTCTTCCCAGTAAGCAAAAACAATGCTTATCTTTGTTATTTCAAACAATAGAGAATGAAATTCAGAGTCTAGAAAATTACATTCAACTTTCACAATTGAGGGGAGAATAAAAAATTATGAGGATATAAATAACAAGAATGACAAATGTTTATCAAACTTTTTTATTATGTACAAATCATAAAAAAACACTTTTTTAATTGTAGTTGACACACAACGTTACATTAGTTTCAGATGTACAACATAGCGATTTCGACAGCTCTATATGTTATGCTAGCTCAAGTGTAGCTGCCATCTGTCACCATACAGCACTATTACAGTACCATTGACTAGATTCCCTATGCTGCACCTTTCATCCCCACTACACTCATTTCATAACCACAAGCCTATTCCTCCCACTCCCCTTCACCCATTTTGCCGCCCTCCCCACCTGCTCCCCTCTGGCAACCATCAATTTGTTCTCTGTATTTATGGGTCTGTTTCATTTATTGAAAAATCTTTTTAAAAATAAGTGTTGTGTCTAGATTTTTCATCATTGCTTCTGAAAAGGTGATTAACAACCTATCCCTTGATTATTCTGCAAAAATATTTGTGAAGTCCATAAATCTTTTGATCTGTACATATTGTAGAGTGGCTATAGCAATAATTATAACAACTGGCATATTAAAAGCACCTTGAGGGTGCCTGGGTGGCTCAGTTGGTTAAGCGACTGCCTTCGGCTCAGGTCATGATCCTGGAGTCCCGGGATCGAGTCCCGCATTGGGCTCCCTGCTCGGCAGGGAGTCTGCTTCTCCCTCTGACCCTCCTCCCTCTCGTGCTCTCTGTCTCTCATTCTTTCTCTCGCAAATAAATAAAATCTTAAAAAAAAAAAAGCACCTTGAAGATTATACAGTAAAGTACATCTCTTATATAATCATATTCATTTCTAACAATACCCTTTCAGGAAGACAAGATGAGTATTAGTTTTCTGCTTTGCATATGGAAAACTCTAATACTATTTATCAGCAGTATTGAATGAAAAATTCTCAAACCCTGAATTCCTGAGTAAATGATGTAGAACTAAAGAAGAAAAACAAATTTCTTTAATTAGTTTGACTTGGACTATTTCTAAAAGGTATGAAATAATTTCCAAACTGTGGCTCAGGGGAAGTTAAAGAAATTGCCTACGGTCACTGCAAGCAGTGCAGACACAAGCCCATCTGATTCCATGTCTCTATGTTCTGCATCATGCTACAACTCAGCCTACCATCCTACAGGGGTGAGTCATGGTTCTTCGGCATAAATTTTTCATCCATGGAGTTGTAAACCTCTTTAATTTAGTGGAATATTTATACTCCATTGAAGAAAGCAATGAAATATGCTGAAAAGAGTCCTGGACCTGAAGTCCCTAAGCAGCCATGAAACCTCACTAGGTTGCTCATCTGGAAAATGAAGGGTTTGGATGCATGACATCTAAGGACTTCTGACTGATCAGCATATAGAAGCCCTCAGATAATTCTATAGTAGATTCCACTGTGTTATTTCTGACTTCTTTCTTACTGCCACCTTGGCTACTAATAATAAAGCTGAAGAAAGAGGGAATTGAAGCTGGAGAGATGTCCAAGCTGGTGTTGAAGGTCAAATAGGAGTCTCCAAGATGAACAAGGAAGAGAAGAGTAATCCAGGTAGAGTGAACAATTAGCAGTACAGAAGTATAAAACAGTGTGGGGCATTGAGGGAACACTAAGCTTTCAATTTTGCTAAAATGTAAAGTACAAAGGAGCTGGTGCTAAGTCCTGAGAGTGAAGGAAAGAGAGGAGATCCCATCTACATTCACCTCCCATGACTAGAGGCTCCTCCTTGCAAGGCTCCAAGATGGAAAGAGAAGTCTCAACTTTAAATCAAGATTGGAGTTCTTTTTTGTTACATGAGATGAATATTCATGATTATTAAACTGAAATTGTGTTTTCCTATCTAAAGTAACCACAGTATAGTTTCTTAACCTAAGAGCAAATAAGACTGCCCAAGTTTTTATCCAGCAGCAGGTAACAACTAGCCCCACTGAAAAAAGTGTTAAGTAATAGTTGGGGAGAAAAGTTGCCTTGTGATTACAACCATGAATCCTATCTGTTCACTGTACTTGTTTTATATCCATATATATGAGTCAACCACATAATAAGTAGACTGAAAATCAACCACATAATAAGTAGACTAACACTGAATTAAATCTTTTTTTATCTATAATGGATGGAATGGTAGTACCTCAAGGTCACTGTTCTATTTGCCTAGCATTGTAAGTGCAGGAGTTTGGGATATATGAAGCCTCACTTCAGAGCATTTTCAAAAGCAGATTTTAGAATAAATGTCTGAGGTGAACTTTTAAAATGACTTTTTCTCTCTTTTAAAAAAGAATTTGCTTCTGTAACCCAGTCCTTTATTCCCCTTCCCCAATGCCAGTTCGTTGAGAGTTCTGATTAAGTGGGTTTGAGTAATTGAGGTTTGACTCTATTAGTGATTCTTAACTCTGGCTACACATTAGAAACCCAATGCAAGGCTGTACCCACGAATAATTAGATCAAAATCTCTGCAGCAGGATTCAGGCACCAATATTTTTTGAAAGCTCCCCTGGTGATTCCAAAGTACAGCCAAGCCTGAGAACCAAGAGATCTATTTTTTTTAAGATTTATTTATTCATTTTTAGAGAGAGAGAGACCACAAGCAGGGGGAGGGGCAGAGGGAGAGGGAGAGTGAGAACCTCAAGCAGACTCCCCACTGAGCATGGAGTCCAACGGAGGCTAGATCTCACGACCCTGAGATCATGACCTGAGCCAAAATCGAGAGTTGGATGCTTAACTGACTGAGCCACCCAGGAGCCCCTCAGAGCTATATTTTTTTAACCAGGCAAGCATTAGTATAAAATTAGCTGCCTGTTTTCCCTAGAACTTGTATGCTATCCTATTAAATATATAAATAAATATATATCCTATTAAATAAATATATAAATATATATAAAAAAGAGAGAAATCATGCACAAGCTGGGGTGGGGGGTGGTGTGGGGAAAGGCAGAGGGAGAGGAAGAGAGAGAATCTTAAGTAGGCTCCACACCCAGTGCAGAGCCTAACATGGGGCTCGATCTCACCACCCTGAGATCATGACTTGAGCCAAAATCAATAGTCAGATGCATAACCGAGTCACCCAGGCACCCCAGCCCTATTAAAATATTTAATGATGTATCAAACTAAAACTCTGAAGACAATGAGATGAGCTCTGCAATCATCATATTCAATTTAGATGAAAGTGGAAAATTATTTCATTTTTTTCAGTGTTTATAGTACAGGTTTTCCAGTAAATAGTGAAGGAAATCCATGTACAAACAACCTAGTAACATTTAGTACTCACGATTATTAATTCAATAAATAATGTTAAACACAGTGAATTAGCAATTATGTTACTGGTCAAGACATCTTTTACTGTGTGTTTAAATTATATCAAGAGAAATCAATCATGTGGGAAATATGTCTTCAACATATTTCGAATAGCAAAACCCATGGGAAATTATTTAGAAGTACACATATTAAACATTTGAAGTAACTTATGATTCCATTCTTTAAATATGCAGGTTGTTTTGATCATTTGATGTTAATATAGAAAAAACATGCTCAGGAGAGTTGAACCTGAACTTGCTATATAAATGATTTTTTTGAGTTCTCTATTATTAAAGCCAAAGGAGAAAATCCAGATACACAGTGACCCAAACTTACAAACTTATAGAGAGTGATCATTTACCTTACAAAAAGGATTTTTGCTTTACAAAAGAATTTATCTTAGCATTTCTTTAACCACAAGCCAGATAGCTTTATGCAATACACATTCTCCTAAATGCTCTAAATATACTGTGAGATCCTAGCTATTTTAAATAGTCTTATGCGAATCCTTTTGTTTTGTAAATCAATCCCCTTATCGATCTGTTTGTAGATTTATAATTTTTCTCCTGTAAATATGAATTTGCTTAAAGCATCCTTTACTTATAAAAAAGCTCTTCTGCATTTAAATTTTTGGTTACAAAACAAAAGATTTCCTATTCACGGGACATGGCAGAATAGTTAGCCTGAAAATGTCTATTAAAAAAACATATTTTAAAAATCTAGATAAAATAAAATAAATATATATGTATTTTTTAATACACTGCAGAGGCCAGAGACTAGGAGAGAACTGAAACTGAGAGCAGTAAAGCCCAGATCTGACCCTGCCCTCTAGGTAATCTAGAGGCTTGCACTGAGGGTGAGGAGACAAGGCCAGCTGGTCCCTTTGAGGTAGGGAGTTGGAACTGAGAGTACCCACATAGTCTGGACCCTAGAAGAGCTCCACTCTTAATAAAAATATAAATATGGATCAAAAACCATCTGCCTGTTGGCATAGGGAGATAACAAGGTAGCCTGAAGTCTTCTCAACCTGGGTTCAGAGTAGGGGAATGGAGTCTTCCTTGAGAACCCAGAACCATGGACAAGTACTCATTTTAAATTTGAATTATTGATCTAGAAAGCTCTAAGCTGAAAAAAAAGTACATAAAAATTGGTCCCAGGCCAGAGATGCTAAGAGACGTAAACAAACCATCTCTGAAGTTTCATACATTCAACCAAAGTAGCATAGTATTAGTGGATTTATACCAAGTCAACCTAGGTAAGTTGGAACTACATTTCTCAGAATTCCTTTCCTATTATGTTTTTGGGTTGGAGTCAACCACAAAGAAAATGAGCTTGAGAAATAAAAGGCACAAATGAAGGAGCAGCCATTACACTCTGAAAGTCAGTATAAGACACCAAGCATTGGCAATTTGCACATGTTGTTGCTAATATGTTATCTCACCTTATTGGTGTTGAGGACCACCTGGGCCCAGAGTTCTTCAGTTCCCACTGGATTTCCTTCTTTGGCTTCCCTGAGTCTGGGTTGAGTGTGGGCAACTCTATGGTGAAGGGTGCAGGCTTTTGCAAGTCACTAGCATCATTGAAGTTGGAGATGGTGAGAGATAGTGTCAAGTTCCAATTTGTCCTCATGGGTTCTAATCTGACCTTGTGGATTCCAGTTTGTCCTTGCTCTATTCTACTTCAAATATAAGTTCTCCTTCCTGATTGCCTGCCTAGCTGACATACAAAGGCAATAGCCTTTCAAAGACTTTTTAACCAGCTCCCTCATTGCACAAGGCATAATATTACTTATAAATCCATTACTCAATTTCATTTATAATGATCTGTTCCCAGATCAACTCCTGACTGATACACATGGGATGCCTTCAGATGAGCTCAAAACTAATTATTAACTCACAATCTAAAATTACAAAGCACACAAGGAATAAGTTCTGTCTTATCTTTTTTCAAAGGGTCATGGTATTCTCATTTGCTTTGCTTTGCTTCCTCATTCTCTCCATCTATTTTCCTCAATTAACCAATTTCCTTAATCATTTAGGTTTTTAAAATACTCTATTAGATGCAGATAAAGAGAATATATGAACTGAAAGATACATAAAATAAATTACCCCAAAGTTAGCAAAAGATACGAAATATAAGAGGGAAAGGCATAAGCAAAAATATACCTAATGACCAGTCAATCCCATTCCTAGGTATATGTCCCAGAGAAATTCTCAAATGGATCTATAAAAATCTATAAAAACATGTAAAAATATGCTTATTTGAACATTGTAAAGTGGGAAGTTAGAATTTCCAAAACTGAAGAACAGATAAGTGAAATATACTGATGTATATTATCGATTAGGTTGTAGCAATTAGAAGCAGTGAACCAAAAACAACAACAACAACAACAATAAAAAGCAGTGAACCAGATGAACACACAGCAGTATATATATATAGATCTTAAAAATAGAATGCTGAATATAAGAAGTGAGAAATAGAATAAGCTACAGCATAATAACAGTTATGTAAATTAAAATATATACACACAAAACTACATTATATATGAGAGATGGGTGGGGGGATGGGTGAAATAGCTGATGGGGATCAAGTACACTTGTCATGATGAGCACTAGGTGATGTGTGGAATTGTTGAATCATTATATTATACATCTGAAACTAATATAACACTGTATGTTAACTATACTGCAATTTAAAAAAAAAAACTACACTTCATATATTTTAAAGTACCTAACAAATGTATTAGAGTAGATTCCTATGGGAGAAGAGAAATGTGAATGGGGAATGAGAAGTTAGGGAAATAATTAAACAAAAAACCAAGGGAAAAACTGTACATCCACTGATACAGATAGTGTGCCATGAACTAAGGAACATTATTACCTCAATTCTCAGCCCTTCAAATAAAAACTAAACAAACAAAAACTAAAAAAATATAGACACACATATACATCTATATGAATAAACACATTATATGTATATATGTATATATTATATGTGTGAATATAGTTATGTGGACATAGATATGTCAAAAAGAGAGACTTAGAGTTATAGAGTTAAGACAACCTATATCTAATAAGAGTTTCATAAAAAGAATATTAAAAGAACGGGGGGAAATATGTTTTAATAGGTAATAACTGGAAGACCTGATTAAAGGCAAGAATCCTAAGCCTGGTAAATCAGAAGAAACTCACAGCTAGACACATTACACAATATCTTTAGTGAAACACAGAGTATCAAAGACAAAGAGAAGACCTAAAGAAGAACCAAAGATAAAGACATTACCAAGGAGAAGGAAGAGAAGGAGGAAGAGGAAGAGAAGAAAGAGAAGGAGGAAGAGAAGGAGGAGAAGAAGAAAACAGATATTTCAGTAGAAATGTTACAGGATTTCTATCCCTCAGTGCCCACAGTTCTTGGTCATGCCACTTCAAAGAATGATGAGGTAGATGACGAAGAGTGGTGGACAACAAGGCAAAGTTTATTGAGCGATAGTACAAAGCTCCCGGAGAGGGAGAGGACCTGAGAGGGTTGCTGTTCTGGCGTTTAAATCTAGGGGTTCTTATGAGCTCTTTTGTGGAACTATCCTAAGCATCTTGAGTGTGGGCCCCTTGTAGATTGGCTGCTAAAGTGTGCCAATCAGGGCTTTGATCACACACCCATCTACTTTATTGGATTATTGTTCATATGCTGATGGTCTTTTGGGCTGACATTTGGAGACTAATTGCCTCAATTTGTGATAGTGTCCAACGTTTTATGGTTAATTGTTTTGTCTCGGGATGTTTTGCAGAAGTACCTCTGCAGAAGCTGCTAGACAGGATGCTATTGTGGTCTTGTCTAAGCTGAAAAACAGGATGCTAGTGCAGTTTTGTCTTAGCTGTCCTGCTCCCTGTTTTCTTGTTGGGGACCCTGGCCCTGACTACCTAAGTGTTCAATTAACTCCTAACAGAAACAATATAAGCCAGAATAGAATACAATAACGTCAAAGAATTTTATAACCAGCTGTCTAAAATTCAAGAATACAAATGAAATAAAGACATTTCTTTATTGGATCTGTTACTAGCTGACACTTTTTAAAAATATTTTATTTATTTATTTGAGAGAGAGAGCAAGAAAGAGCAGACCGGTGGAGAGGGGTCAAGGGAGAAGCAGGCTCCCCATTGAGTAGGGAGCCCGACACAGGGTTTGATCCCAGAATCCTGGGATCATGACCTGAGCCGAAGGCAGAGGCTTAACTGACTGAGCCACCCAGGCACCCCTAGTTAACAATTTTTGAAAGAATTGTTGAGGAATGTAATTCATAAATAAGAAAATTGAAGTCAAAGGAAAAATGAGACAAAAAGGAGTCGTGAGTAAAGAAATTGGTACACATGTAAGTAAAACTAAATAAGTTTTGGCTATATAAATCAACAATAAAAATAATGACCAATTATGGTGGTATAAAAATATACCAAATATTGTTATACTGGCACACTCTTATGTAAAATACCAGACAACAATAATATGTAAAACAGGGGAGATTGATCAAAGGACTGTATGATGGTTTAACATTAGAAAAATCTATTATATGATTCATTATATTAACAGATCAAAGGTCAAAAAATATATCACTAGAAGCTGATGAACATTTGACAAATTTCAATACAGATTCAAAGAAAAGTACTCTGAATAAATTAGAAATTGAAGGACAATGTCTTAGCCTAATTAACTTTATCTATGAAAGACATACTTAATGGAAAACTTCAACATATCCTTGAAATTCACGAAGACAGGGATGGCCACTATCAAAATTATATTCAACATTGAACACAGAATTCTTAAGTGGCACAATAAGAAAATAAAAAGAAATAAACAGTATTAATGTAAAAGGAAGAATCAGAATAGCCATTATTCACAAATGATGTATTAGTGTGTTTGTTAATGGTTACATGAGCTGCTGTGGCAGATAAACCGCAAATACTCACTGTTTTAACTCAGTAAGTTTCTCACTCAAATTACAATCCGATGTGGGAGCTCCTCGTTGGGCACCCTTTCACGGGATTACTCAGGAACCCAGGGTCCTTTCCATTTTGTATCTGTGACCTCCTGTAGGACCTCAGGGTCCCCTCCAATCAGCTGGCAAATAGTAAAAGAAAATGAATATTGGTATGTGGGAAGTTTTGTGGACGAGTTATAGCACCATTTCTGTCCACATCACGTTTTCTAGAATTCAGTCACATGACAAGACAACTGCAAAAGAGACAGGTTAACGTGGTACAGCTATGTGCCTGGGAAGAAAAGGAAATGAGTTTCCTCAGCATCTCTGTCTCTGCCATGCTTTCTCTGCAGAAAGTTCAAGAGAATCTGCACACAAACTTTCACATTTATTAGAAGACTTCAGCAAAATTGGATATTATAGAGGGAATATTTGCATAATGTATGAAATTTCAGTTCACAGAAGACTCAAATGATAAACATATGAAAAAGTGCTTAACGGTCGCGAGTCATTACAACAGTAAATTAAAACAACAGTATGAGATGATTTCATACTCTTCAGATTATGAAAAATTTAAAAGGTTGATAATACCACGTCAGAATGTGCCAAAACAGGAACTATCTATCATGTTACCTTTGATTGACACATTATTTATTTTGATATATTCATATGTGCAATCAAACTACAGCTATTTTGTCTCTTTAAAGAAACTTTTTATACTTCACTCTGCTCTATTTTGGTTGATTATAAAATATCACCCTTATTGGGCAATTTCATTTTCTTTGTTTCAAAGTTCTTCTGGGGGCTGAGAGCAGTGATACCTTATTTTGACTCGTATGATTTGACTACCCCTATGCAGCATGCAGTACCTCCAGGTTGTTTTTCTTGTGAAAGAAGACACTTACTTTACCAGAAGTTGCCAATGCTTGTAGGAAGCTTCTAAATAAGAAACAATCCTAGGTGTTTCTTACCATCACCTGAAAACCATCTTCCACAATGTGAAAATTGCTCGCAAGATTCCTGTTTTTCTGGAATTTAATTTTCTTACTTTTTATAAATATTTTGGACTCTGTTCTCAAAACAAATGCTTTGTAAACTTCTGGTGGCAATAAGATCAGCATATAAATTTTTTTGAGATTGTAGTTTTTTATTTTTTGATAAAAATTATGTATTTAAGGCATACAACATGATTTGATATACATATACATATACTAGAGTTGAGCTAACCCTCACATAGTTACCATTTTTTGTGTGTAATGAAAGCATCATCTCTCTTAGCAAATTTCCAACATTCAATAAAGTATTATTAATATAGTCATCATTCTGTACATTAAAATTAAAACTCTAGACTTATTAATCCTCCATAAATGCAACATTGTACCTTTTGACCAACATCTGCCCATTTCTTTCAGATATTGTACTTTTAAGGCAAAAAAGATAAAAACATTCAGAGTCAATACAATACATGCTAACAATTTGGCATAATGGAAAAAACATGAGCTGTGAAACAGCTAGACTTGCAATTCTCTGATATTAGTTTTGCAACCTGGGCAAATTTCTTAACATCTCAGACCTTTAGTTTTGACACTGCAAAAAATGGAAATATTATATACTTAAGAGAGTTGTCATAAGGATTAAATGCAGGGCGCCTGGGTGGCTCTGTCGGGGCAATCCTGGAGTGGTAGGGGAAGAACACAGAATCGGGAGTCAGAAGACCTCAGTTCAATCTGACCTGACTACTTACTAGCTTTGTGTCTGTAGTTCCATTTCCTCTTGGTTACCTCCCAATTTCATGCTGTTGTTGTAGGAGTCACATGAAATAATGGACAGCCAATTCTACTATAACACTTGTTTCAAAGACAAGCTTTTCCAAAATGATATATTATTAGAGAACAATTAGCATAACATGAATTTCCGTTTGCTTATGCACTATTTAGTCCAGGAGAAACACAAGGTGAACACAGTTGCACCCAGCTGAACCCAGCCACATAGGAATACACAAAACAGGGCGCCTGGGTGGCTCAGTTGGTTAAGCGACTGCCTTCGGCTCAGGTCATGATCCCGGAGTCCTGGGATCGAGTCCCGCATCGGGCTCCTGGCTCAGCGGGGAGCCTGCTTCTCCCTCTGACCCTATCCCCTCTCATGCTGTTTCTCTCTCTCTCTAAAATAAATAAATAAAATCTTTAAAAAAAATTTTTTAAAAAAGGAATACACAAAACAGACCTGCACATACCTCAAACATTTTCTGTCTACCTCAGTTCACCACCTGTGTTATAAACCACACCCCTCCACACCTGGTGATACAACTTTCCCTTTGATTTCAGATCACTTTTCTTCCAGCACTTCACAAAAACTCACCATCCGCAGCCCTTCCAACATCCACATCCACAAGTAAACTTAAGGTCTTTTTCAAAGGGAACTGTCATAATGATTGCAGTATTCATATATTATGTGTGTGTGTGTCTGTATCTCTTAATCATTTGGCATGTGTAAAACTGTGCTATCCTTTTTCTTATCAGCTCATCTTTTTTTAGTGTATCACTGACAAAGTTTTGAGTATCATGTCCCTAGCCCCAGCTTTCCCAGAACCTGTGATTTTTATTGCTTTATTTCTATAACACAGTAACTTTTTTGAAATATATATGTTGCATCATAACAGAAATATCTGCATGTGAAAGTGCTTTGTAATTTCTCATATGATCTTTTGACTATGATAGTACAATGAAAGTATCTATTATTTCAAGAGAAAGAAAAAAAATACCACTTTTTTAAATAGAGTTTCGGCTTTTCCTACACTTACAGGAACTGTTTTGACACCCTGCAATCGATTGTTATGTCCATAATCTTAGCACTCCTTCAACTAGTGAGTATTTGAGTAGTGGATCTCCAAATAGCTACTCTGAGATTATTTCAATCACACCTGATTTTTCATGTGAAACCCCAGATCTTCCACCTCAAATATACATTTATACTTTCACTTATGCAACCAAGTTTTAACAATTCAGGACTGTTTAATAATTATTTAATAATTCAGGATCTGACTACTTTGTGTTTTAGTTTTTATTGTTGTGTAACAAATTGCTACAAATTTAGTATCTTAAAACAACATAAATTTATTTCTCAGTTTTTGTGGGTCCACGTCCTCTGTGAGTTTAGGCGCAACTTAGCTGGGTTCTCTGCTCAGGCTCATGGGCTACAGTCAAGGCATCCTCTGGGGCTGAGATCTCACTGAGGCTCAGAGCCTTCTTCCAGGCTCAGATGGTTGTTGGGAGAATTCAGTTCCTTATGGTTATAAGGCAGAGGCCCTCAGCTCCCAGAGAGCCCTCTCCATAGACAGTTCACAACATAGATGTCTGTTTCTTCTTCTAGACCTTTAGAATAATCTCTCTAATGCCTCATTTTCTTTAAAGGGTTCACCTGGTTAGGTCAGACCCACCCAAGATAATCTCCCTTTAAATTAACTCAAAGTCAACTGAATAAGGATCTTAATTACATCTGCAAATTCCTCTTTGTCGTGTAACCTAATCAAGAGAGACAGTCCCATCATAACCACAGATCCTGCCACACCCAAAGAGAAGGGGATTATGTAAGCAGTGTATACCAAGGGCAGGAATCTTAGAGGCTATCTTAGAATTCTGCCTACCACAGTAATTAAATTATCCAGGCTCTTTGTCTCTCCTCCAAATTTTTGTATATTTATTATTATTAGCATCCATGGCATGAAGGTACAGTGAGGAAACACTTTGAAACCCAATCATGTTGGTTTTAAAACTCTGAACTCTTTTAAGCATTTAATTACTTTTGTAAACGAAATCTATGTGCTAGGGAGAGTGGTTTGATAAAGCAGCCTCACCTACTGGCTACTCACTGAATTTCTTCCAGTTAAATAATGGAGGAAAGTTGCCTCCTTGTGTGCATCCAGCTGGAAATTCAGCTCCAAACACACACGTCTCTTTTCACTATATGGTTTACATTTGTGATCATCTTTACATTTACACAATGGATAGGACTGCTTTCTTCCCTTTTGCTGTGTTTCATATAGTGTTCAGTTAATGTGTGTGTGTGTGTGTGCGTGCACACATGTATAAACGTTCTGAACTAAAAGTCTGCTGTCTGCAGAGACCTTACACTATAGTGAGGGAGGGAGGAATGTGAGCACTGAGTCAGGAAGATGAGGGTTAGGAGTATACTGTAAGATTTAGTGCCAGATCGTTTTCATCAGTCTATACCATTTGCGTGCATTATTATTTCCAAAGAGAACTGTGTAAATTGTGACATGGGATACCATAGCCAACTTTATCAGTTTTTTTAGCTCTATGACCTTGGGCCAGAGTCTCACCCTCTCTGAGACTCAGTTTTCTCACCTGCAAAGTAGGGGCAATATCTGCTTCATAAACATGTGAGGCTTAAATGAAATATTTTATATACAGTATCTGAAGCATGGATACTCAGGATATAGTGGTCCTTACTCCTGCCCTGGTGGCTCCTAGGAGTACCTTTAAGTACCTTTGTGAGACAGAAAAATACTAAGAACAGTTAACATTTACCCTATGCCATGTACTATTCTAAATACTTCATATGTGTTAACTCATTTAATCCTTACAACAACCTTATGATGCAGGGACCTATATTATCCTTGCTTTATACATGAAAAAAACTGGGTCACAGAGGGATTATACCTACCTACCTTGAGGTTCCCAAGGTAGGATGGGGCAGAGCCAAGTTGTAGCCTTTATGAATCCAGCAGGCTAGCTGTAAAGCCCATGCTCTTAATCGTTTTACTGCTCTCCCTCTCACAAGAATAACCGTGAACACCAAATAATGGGCCAGGACCCCAGTGAGCTTCTAAATAGGTAAAGATTGCTGTTGGGGTTCTCCTGCCTCTCTTTAGTTCCTTCCCCTATTCCTGGCCCCTGCTTACTGTCTCTTCTGCTCTTACCTCCAGCACCTTATTTCTCCTACACACATTCCCAGAGAGCTTTACTGTAATTGAAAAGGCACACTATTATTGCTCTTGAGGCAGTAGCTAATAAAGATTTCTGGCTTTAGTTCACGCAGTATTTCCTTTGCATAGATGACTCAACTATTAAACAAAAAAGTGATATAATCCTTTAAGAATCAGGGGGCTAATTATCTAAGGGTAGAATAACATGAGGGAGGAAATTTTGACAGGAGTTTCCCCAGCACCATCCAATTGTCTTCACTTATTTCAAGTTCTGCCTAGCATCCCTGACTTTCTGAATGCAAGGCCCACCGTGCCCTATGAAGAGCTAGAGTTCTGCAGGGTTAGAAGCTAGGGAAAGGATTACTAATGCCTGACCACAGGAGACACTGAACTGGAGAGCTACATACAATAGATAGTATGCTTGCCCTCTCCAAAAGAGGGGATTCAATGGATAAGGGAGAATCACAGTAGGTGCTGAGTCTGGGAGGGACCAAAACCAAAAAAGGAAGTTTGGGGGACATAGAACCAGGAGTTCAGAATCAGTTCCCCATCCTGACCCTCTTCTTTTGAACTCTTTCTTATGTCTAGTCACTTTGCTCTGTTTGCTCATCCATACAGAGATTCCAGGATTTGCAATAGATTCTACTAGGATGTTTTGTTCAAAACTCTTAGGTCCAAATAAAAGAAGACACTTAGATTTACTTTAATTTTTCTCTTTTGAGTGATCTAGATGCCTATATGAAAGAGGTAACTGCACACTGAGGCAGCTGAACAAGTTGTCTCAAACAGATTATTTTCTTTGCGTTTCATGGCAGCCTGAAGTAAGCTCAATAACTCCTCAGTAAGGAATGGCCGTTAGCATCAATTTTGACCATGTCCTCCACCATTTCTTGATGCACCATCCTTGACAAATGTAAACCACAACTGAACTAACAGTATTTCCCAATCCAGGCTAGCTCCAACATTCTGTGTAATACTTGGGAGTCCAACTGGTATAAATATTTTTCACTGCCATCTTCCCTGAAGCTAACGCTCATCTTCAACCCTGCCACCCTGAGCTTAAGAGCACTGGTGGTTTTCCCATGCAGTCTCTCTTTTCTCAATCATGAGATGATGATAGGGCAAGCTGGCCCTGGCTTCACACCATCTCCTCTTGCATGAAATCTTGCAAGAATTCTTTGATGTTTCTAGCATGTGAACAACACCCTTCCCTAGTTTCTATAAATTTTTCTTTTATATTTTTGGAGCATTTCAATAGCAGTTTGTAAGGAGGAGGATGTGAGTTCAGCATGTCTATTCCAATTACACTCCTGGACCAGTAATCAAGCGTTCAGAACTGGAAGGCTCAGATCCAGATATAAGCAGGTTGAGCTCAGAGGGTGACCTAGTGGCTGACCTCAATGTCAGCTGGGTTGTAGGAGGCTTCCCAGGCATGGAAAAATACAGTCCCAGATTGGGGCAGGTAGAAATGTTACCGAAATTCTCGGGAAACTAAAATTGTTTCCTATCTTCTAATATTCCAAATTCCTCTGCTCTGTTAAAGTTCTGTCATTGACATTAAGATGATAATGATTTCCTAGGCTTTTCTGTCCCTCATATTTTAGTTTATATGGTTGTTGTTTGGAGGAAGGAGAGAAGGAGGGGCGGTGGGGAGAAGGGAAGGTAGGAGAAGGGAAGATGGGAAGGAAAGGAAGAGGGGAAAAAGGGGAAGGAAGAGGGAAGGAGGGAGAGGAGAGAAATTTCTTGATGCTTTTTTATCCCAAGGCCTTGATCAAAGTTTATTATTATAATAGGATATAAAAGAGAATTTTCCTTTTGTCTGAGAATTGGTGCCTAGGGCCCAAAACTAGAGAAAGGGCACTAAGTAGTTCACATTACAGAGTGCCTACCAGATACCTTCTTCAGGGATCACTAAGAAGTAGCAAAACTCTTCCTACAATAACAATGCTTCTCCTCCTACTAGCCAACCCACATGCCAGTAAGATGCCCACCAGGCAGGAAAACGCAGGCCGTGCAGTGATAGCTGATGGTGGCTGAGGTAGCTGATGGGGGCTGGACAGGTTTGAGCCAGAGCCATATCTCTGATGTGAGGGACCCCGAAGAACCCACATACGTCCAATGCTGACACCTAGACTCATGCCCCACAGAGAGTCTCAACAGTCACTGATGTAATCCAGAGAAGCAACAAAAACCGTGGAGGGAGCAAAGAGCTGTTAACCCATCCCATTCTCTCTCCCAGTCTCCAAAAGGAAAGGAATTGGGTCTTGCAGGAGGAGGAGGGGGGAGGTATCCTAGAACCAAAGAAGGCCCATGCTGTGAAAAAATCATCCCAAGCACCCCCACAGCAGCCCCTTGAGTCACAAGTCTAACCATCGATGGAGTAGTGGGACATCTTGACCTGGATATGAGGTTGGAATATCCAACTGGACTGGATAGAACTTTCAGTGACTAGGTGCCTTCCCAACATGTCAGTAAGTGGTGCTCATCAAGAAGAGGTGGGAGATTCAAGACAGCAATTAGGAACAGGGACTAGAGAGAAGAACGTGCCTCTAGCTCTCCCCTCATCATGGTCAGACTCCCCCAATAAACAGGCTGTACAGGTGTAAAAAAAAACAAATCTGCTCCTGTCTTCATGAAAAGTCTAAGGGGCCTAGTATTCGCTGAATCTTTGCATCTGTTTCCATAGAGACATCCCTCCTGCCTACATATTTTCTAACTCACCAGGTCTATGATTTCTCAAGTACTTTGGTGCCAGATGAAATAATAGGATTCTTTCATAACCAGTTCCTGATCATCTTCCTTTGAAAACAGCTGGTGGGTAGACAGCTCCTACATCACATCCTTAAGGTGACTAGGGATTAAAGAATGGGGCTTATTTGGAAAAAAACAAAAAGAGTGAAGCAAAAGCAAGAGAAAATCCCTAACTTATTTTTATGCCTTATTATACCACCTCAATGTTTTAGATTTTAATTGCAGAATATATCTGTTTCATATAGTTTTTGGCAGAATGATTGAGAAGTGGAATAGCTTACTAGTTAAGAATTTATGTGGCCTCTGGGGTTCACTTGCCTTATAGATGAGCAGTTAAAGTTGAGTGGTTTTAACTCAGTGCCTCGGTTTCCTCATCTGAACAATGGGGGTACTAGTAGTGTTTCTACTAAGTGACAGAGGAATGAATGAAATAAGACATTTAAAGTGCTTAGAACAGTTCCTGGCCCATAAGAACACAATATTAGCTTTTCATGTTAACTGATATCACTATCATCATGGTTATCAAAATCAACAAGCAGATTTCAAAGCATATTTGAGATTCTTAGTCTCCACTCATTTCTGGGATTTCAGAAGGAGTTTGGTGCTGAGCCTACAAACAGCAGGAGTTGCAGCAAAACGGAGGGGGCCTGTTTCTGGTCCTGAGTCCTTGGTTTATTGAATCAGACTGTCACCGTTTAACTTGCTTTGCCTCATGGCTTTGCACCAGCATAGTCCACATACAGATGGGCCCCCGGGAAATGTTTGCAGGAATGAGGAGGGGGGAATAAACCTCTTGTACATGCCCACCTGTGGGGCTCTACTGCTCTTCTAAGAAGGAGTCAACTCTGAATTGTTCTGGTTACCACGAGTCCCTCATGGGCAGGGACTGTATCCCTTTTGTTCGTGTTAGGCACTCAGTAAATATCTGAGGAATGAATGAGCCAGTAAACTTCTCAAAGCTCTGGTGCTATAGGAAGGAGTAAGCTACAGCTGGGGGAAACCAGGCATCAGTAGACAGTCTTACGACAAGTTAAGGAGATAAGGCTTTTGTTAAAACTCTATGGTTCTGAAGGTTTGTGCTTTCCCTCCACAGCCCCAGGTAATCTGTCTTAAAGTGTTTCTGAGTTGTTATACAACCCAAGTTATGGGGTCTGACCTAGAAGACCATGTGATGCTCTAATTTAGAAGACCCTCGTTTTATAGGGCTCAATCACAGAGCTTTGTTTGGAGAGGGTAGAAGAGATGCTGGTTTCTTTCTATGTCTTCAGTCATTGGAAGAAGGCCTGCAGCATCGTGGTTCATCCCGGCTCTGTTTATTCCCATGAAGAGTTACTATGCCAAACCCTCCAGCTGCACGAGTAGGCTCACTGTGTGGAATGCCAGCAGCAAGTCGAGTTCATCAGCATGTGTTTTTGACTCACATCTTCTTTGAGTGGTGTGGTGTGTGTGTGCGCGGGCGCGGGCGTGCGTGTGTGTGTATGTCCCATCTGTATTAGGGTTTTACTTTATGAGTCTCGTCCTTATAGAGCCCAAGGGCAAATACACATCCCTAAACTGAAAGCATGTCCATTCACTATTCAAATGGGATCTTGCTTTCTGTTCGCTTACCACATTCAGAACTGTAGGCAAAACTCAAGCCCAAGTCCTCCAGAGGGAGGAGAGATGAAAATAGAGGATGGGTCGGGGGGTGGGGCGGGGGGAGGCTAGATTTGAGGCATTCACGTCAAGTTGTGATGCAAATAGTGCTCAGAAACACGGCCATCAAAGTTAATCCTTCCTGTGGAGGCGTCCACTTTAAAATCCCATGACTAAGCCTTTTATACGTTTCAGATTCCCACTGCTTTCCACACATGTATTCAGGAAGGATTAGAAGGGCACTGAGCCTCCTCGGAGCAGGCCCGGGTGAATGTAGATGCCGAGGAGCTGTTGGTACAGGCTGATTCTAACAAGCGGCCTGGCTGTCCCATGGGACCGCAGCGAGGACACCGGGCTCTGACGGTCGGAGCCGCTCGCAGCCACGCTCTCGCATTTGTTCCTTGCTTAACGGACAGCCGGCTCCTCGTGGGAAACTTTCGAGATATGTGCCTATTAGGAGGTATCTGCTTCTCTTCTGTAGGCTCTCCTTTTCATTTTCTCATTTGTTACAGCAAGGGGCTTTTTATGACAACAGAATACTTTAATCTGTGGGAAATCTGTTCCTTCTGCTTCTGCTTCTGCCCCCACCGGATGTTCTTATCTGCTCCTTGCGAGGGCACAGGCAATTATAGAGCAATACATCTTCACCCACATAATTTCAGGCAAATATTGTAAAAGGCGTGCAGATGGCACTGGAGAAAAACCTTCTGTCGCTTCTCTCTCTTCAGTTTAAAGGAAGAGATAGCAATTTCTTTTTTAGTGAACACCCTAACAGTTCATTCATTTATTCAGTGAGCCAACAAATGTTTATTCAATGTCTACTTGATGCTGGTATGCGTGGGCCTTGCATCTGATACTTAGCACCAACACACCAACCACCCGCCATGGGAGATGTTTCATGCCATCTCACACCCACACAGCACCCACCTGGCTTCTCTTTGGCTCTCCCTCATTTGCCCCCTCCCTTTCCCCCTGTTCTTATTTTTCTCAAGCAGAAAAAAAAAAAAAAAATGAGTCATCATATTGCTTCTTGGGTTCAAGCCATAACCCCTTGGGTCTGACTTTCTATTCTACTCATGCACTCATTTGACCAAGATTTATTGAGAACCCATCATCAAGCTGGTAATAAAAATAACAATTTACCCTTACGTGGTACTTACTTTGTATATATTATTATATATATTATTTCATTTATGTGTTATTTCATTTAATCTTTATGACAATCCTATTAGGAAGGTATTGCTATAATCCCTTTTTGCAAATGAGGATATTGAAACAGAGTAAAGTAACTTGCTCCAAGTCACACAACCATTATAACAGGCATGCTTTTGTGTAAGAGTAACAGAAAGCCCAACTCACAGTGACTGAAACAACTAGACATTATTTTTCTCACATCATGATAATCTGGGAGGTCATTTGCTCCCACTATTGGTTCTGTGGCCCACAGATGTCAGGTCTAGCATCTCCGAGAACTGCCTGACCTTTCCCCTCACGAGCACACATGGCTGCCCTGTATACAAGAACCGCATCCACATTTATGTGAAGAAGAGAGAAAGGCAGTGCCATCAGCCCTTGTCCCTTTCAGCAGGAAGTCAGAGCCTTTCCAGAATCCCTAATCACTTTCTCCTCACCTCTCAGTGGTCCGGTCTTGTCTTTGGCCACCCCCAGCAGCAAGAGACCTGGGAAAATAAATTTCAAGTTTTCTTTCTTTCTTTTTTTTTTTTTTTTCCAAGCTTCTAGAATAGAAGACAGCAAGGCAAACAGGATCTTAGGATATTTGTTAGGTCAGCCAATTGGCAGGATATATGCCGTAGGGAGTGAGGGTTGAAGCAGTGTGACAGCCCAGGAAGTCTGTGCCCCAGAGCACACAGCTCTGACCAGCAGACTCTCCTGCACAATAATGGTGCTGGTTATTCCACAGATGGTCCTGCCTTTCTGGACCCATGAAACAAGAAGCACACAGGTAACTTGACAATTACAAATTCCTGTAAGTGCTAAGAGATAGGATAACAGGCTTTTCAGCATATTAAAAACAGCTAGTAATCTCATTATTATCCTCATGGACCCTGCAAAGCCCAGCAGCCTGTCTTGGGAAATGAAGCTCTTTATGTTGAAGCCCTTCACTTTGACTTCTCTGAAATCCTATCTTCCCCTCTCTCTACACTCCATTCTGTCTATTATTGTTGGTATTATAATTATTCATGTACATCATCTTTTCTGCCCTGCCTGTTTTTTCTTCATCTTTTACTCTCTTCTCTCTTCCTCTTCTTTTCTCTTCTTCTCCTCACACATTTCTTAACATGTTATTAGGTAGTCCAACAAGAAAAGAAATTGGGCTTTATTCTTGTGAACTGAAATTGTTCCTACCTTAGCTTCTAAAGTGTTAGGAAGAGATCATCACTCTTGTAAAAAACCACAGTCTGAAATTTCAATCCTCAGGGAGTGTCCACCTAGCCTCCTTCACACTGTAAGGGAGAAGAGAATCAAATGGGGATTGTTAGTAGACTAGAAGAGCAGCAGTTTCAGCCACTGCCAATGTCTTCTGCCCGTGACCAGCCCCAGCCATGAAGCCTTGGGAGAGCCCAGCCCATCCACGTGCCCTTCACATGTGGTGCCTGCCTGAAAAGCACCCCCTCATAGCCTGAAGCCTGCCATCTGCTGAACAGTCAAACTACCCACTCACAGGTTAAAATTGCATCGAATTTCCCATTCCCCTTACATCCTGCTGTGCTTCTTTTCCTTTTGATGCATAATAAATTATGACATTTGATTAACCTTTGACTCAGCATCAGAATTTACTAAAATTTGACATTTGATAACCCTTTGCATTTCACCAAAGTATCTTTTCCCAGAATATTTGTTATTTCTCTGACCTATCTTCCCAAATTCCAGTATGAAATATGAAACATCTGTCACCACCACCAAGATGCAGAGGCCCAGCGGGCTCTGTCATGGGATACAGAATGGTCAGATCACACTGTAACCGTATGTGCTACTTTGCTCCAGAAACAAAACTGATTATAAACTCCAGCTTGTGTATCCACAAATTTATATAAAGGTCAAGCTGCTAGTGTAACTTCTTGGCTATGCCCTGTAGGTGTCCCTACTCTTATTTGTCAAAAAGATGACTCTACCATGAATGCAGACAATTTTCCACAGGTTACCCTGCTCATCAGTTTTCACAAAATATGTAAAGATCCAGGTGCACTTTGTATCTCAGCAGCCAAATGCTTAACTCTGACGGTGCTTCTAAATACAGCAGTAGGCTAGTTGGTGAGCATTTGGTGGGCAGGGACTTCTCTTCAACTATTCAGGGACAGCTTTTATATAGAAGATTAACAATTACTATTCCTATTAGAAACCACAAAGAGACCATAACCACTGATTTCACTTTAGGGCTTATCTCAGCAATTACAGTTTAGCAATTCTAAAGCATAAGGATTGTGCGCTAAATGAAAAATCCACTAGGTGGTTCTGGTGTTCTTCTAACCAGAAGCGAAAGATCTTTCTCCAGCGCTTTATATTCCAAAAGTAAAGCAAAATATGAAAGTGAAAATGTTTTGTTGTTGTTATTTTACATTCGTTCTAGATTATATGTGAATGGATTAGTATTTGTGGTGCTTGATCAGAGACTAAGCCTCTAGTGTTCAAGGTTTTTGTCTCTATTTTACATAGACACATGGAGGCTACATTTTAATCTTTTAACTTTATTTTTATGGTTAATAAAACATATTAATTTACCCACCTATGCTCTTATGACATAGATACCACCATTTTCTCACCACTCACTTGGCAATGTCTCTCATATAAAGACACGAATTCGAAAGGATACAATGTATTGATATTTGCTTCCAAAGGATACAATGTATTGATATTCATATATGCAGCTTTCCTTCAACTCATTTTCATTCTTGTTTTTAACATTCGTTTTTTACATTTTGGTGACTGTTTTCATTATTATTTTCAGTGACCTTATCTAAGCATGATCCAGGTTTACAAGTTCCTCTTAGAATCCTTATTAGAAAACCTTCTCTTATGTTTTAGAATATAATAATAAATAAAGCTAACTTAAAATATGCTTAAATCAGCCTGGCTCCAAAAATCATCTCAAATTCTTAATTCTCTGTCAGATTTCCCTTTAACTCTTCCAGTTCCTTCTTTCCAGTGTCTTTCTAGTTTCCAGTTATGATTATCATGAAATGTCACCTGTCTTCCCCCAAAGCAGCCGAGGTAAATTCCCACAGTGCCAGGCTCTCTGCTGAATCCTCAGGGCAGATGACCGCTGTTCTTTCCTCCAGCACACTGGAAAAATGGCACAGGGACAAGTTTCACACAGAACAGCAGACAGCTATCCATTCACCTTCGAGAAGGTTCCAAACCGGAGGAAGGCCAAGGCGCTATGCATGAACGTTATCAGCGGTAGTTAAAATAATAGATATTTCTTTCACTTTAAGAGAAGAGAAATGTGGCCAAATCTAAAATGAATGCAAATTCCAAAGAACTTTGAAATGAACCTTTTTAACAAAAGAAATTAGGGAAATTTCAGTAATAATTTTATGAATTCATTGAAAGGCATTTAAATATCAAAAGATAGAATGTAGTTTTCTGAGATGGTTAAACACTAAGCATACACTAAGCATTTTCTAAGTGTTTTTTGGCTACTTACTATGCCACTTATATGTTTAAAAAATGTGACCAAGGGATGCCTGGGTGGCTCAGTATCTGTTAAGCGTCTGCCTTTGCCTCGGGTCATGGTCCCAGGGTCCTGGAATCGAGTCCCACATCGGGCTCCTTGCTCAGCGGGGAGCTTGCTTCTCCCTCTCCCTCTGTCTCTCCCCCTGCTTGTACTCTCGCTCACTCTCTCTCGCCCTCTAGCAAATAAATAAAATCTTTAAAAAATAAAAAAAAATATTTTTTAATGTGACCAATAAGGAGATTATGATTTTTAATATTTGGTGTCATTTTCAATGACAAAAGTAATAATTTTTACCTCAATTAATTTAAACAACACAGAAATGTATGAAATACAAAGTAAAAAAATCTTCTTGCCATTTTTTAGTCCCTCTATCTGCCCAATCCCAGTCCCCAGAGAAAGAGGGTAACATCTGTTAAAAATAGTTTGGTATATCGCCTTCTAGTAATTTAAAATGGCAATTAGCATACAATGATGTGTGGTAAATTTTAAATATATTAATGGTTATATTTTTAGGTATGTTTTTAGCATATTTTTGGTATGTTTCTTTTTAAAAAATAATTGAAATATACTATGTATATTGTTCTAGTCCTATATTTACACACTTTTTAATCAAAGAGTATGCCATTATTGCATTAATTATCTCCAATATACATTCCTTTTCAAAAATTGTTTTTGGCTTTAAAAAGCTATAAATTAATGTATAAAACTTGATGAGTTCAGAGATAAAGTCTACAGTCATGAAACTATCACCACAATCTATGCCATAAACCTAAACGTCATCTCTAAAAGTTCCCTCCCACCCTCATGTTTATTATTATTGTTATTATTTTGCAATAAGAACATGCTATATAAGATCTACCCTCTTACCAAATTTTTAAGTATAGAATCCAGGACTGTTAAGGATACACACTGTGCTGTACAGTAGATCTCTAGGACTTACTCTTCTAGTGTAACTGAAACTTTGTACCCTTTTATTAGTAAAAGTACCTCCCTGTTTCCTCCTCCGCCAAGCCTTGGTGACTACCATTCCATTCTGCTTCTATGAGTTTATTTTAGATTCATCATGTAAGTAATATCATGTAGTATCTGTCCTTTTGTGTCTGGCTTATTTCACTTAGAATCATGTCCTAGGTTATCCTAGGTTATCCATACTGTCACAAATGGCAAGGTTTCCTTCTTTTTGAGTCTGAATAATATTCCATTGTATTTATATACCATATTTTCTTTATCCATTCATCTGTGGATGAACATTTAGGTTTCTTCCATGTCTTGGCTATTGAGTAATGAACACAGGTGTCCAGATATCATTTTGGGATCCTACTTTCAATTCCTTTGAATATATACCCAGGAGTAGGATTGCTGGATCCAATGATAGTTCTATTTTTAATTTTCTGAGGAACCTGCAAATAATTGTGGCTTCACCAATTTATAATCTTACAAATAAGATCATGTCATTTGCAAACAGATAATTTTATTTCTTCCTTTCCAATCCGGATGCCTTTTATTTCTTTTTCTTGCCCCATTACTCATACTGTGTTGACTAGAAGTGGCAAGAGTGAGCATCCTTGCCTTGTTCCAGATCTTAGAGGAAAAGCTCTCAGTTTTTCACCATTGAGTATGATGTTAGCTGTAGGCTTTTCATATATGGCCTTTATTGTGTTGAGGTAAGTCCCTTATATACCTAATTTGTTGAGAGTTTTTATCATGAAAGGGTGTTGAATTTTGTCAGATGTTTTTTATGCATCTATTGAGATGATCATGTGATTTTTAGTCTTCATTCTGTTAATGTGGTGTATCACAATGATTCGTGGGTATTGAACCATTCTTAAAGCCTAAGGATAAATCCCACTTGGTCATGGTGTATGATCCTTTTAATTTGCTGTTGAATTTGGTTTGCTAATATTTTGTTGAAGGTTTTTTGCATCTATGTTCACTAGGAATATTGGCCTGTAGTGTTCTTTTCTTGTGGTGTCTTTAGCTTTGGGTGATGCTGACCTCCTAAAATAAGTTTGGAAGGGATCTCTCTTCTATTTTCTGGAAGACTTGAAGGATTACTATCAATTCTTTAAATATTTGGTAGAATTTAAATTCTTAATTTTTAATAAACATCTGTCCATTTAGTAAATCTATAACCTTAAAGTTATGACCAATGTAGCCCAACCTTAAAGTGGTGTGGTAGGTAAATAAATACTACATAGCAACCAAACTGTAATTCCAAAATATCTCAAGATCTTTACTTCAGTTATCAAACACTTTGAAGAGCATACATCATTCACACAGTATTTCTTAACATCCCCTTTCTGAACCAGTCTGGTTCACTTGAAGATGTGGGGCTGGGAAGAAACTAAGTTGGCAGTCTCTTCAGTGTGTCTAATGAGGGGAAAGGCTGGGGGCACTTAGACCCTAATATTTTTAGTCCTGCCACATGTATCAGATTGGAAATTTTAATTCTGTACACTAAAAGTAAATCCCTTTATATTACCATGATCACCGAAAGTCCTTGCATAGCCTCTGATTAAGATCCAGAGTTCCTTCATGAAGATGACAATAAATCGTAAATGTTTCTTCTCTTCTCTGTGATCTTCAATTTCCTAAAGTTTTCTTACCTCATCCCCATTCTATAGGATTGAAAAAAATCAGGTTCTAATGTCTATTTTTTACCTTTAAAAAGCTGCTCCTTATGTTAATTTTGAAATAACAGTCATAATACTGAATCTTTCTATATGAAAACATCATCCTGTATTTACAGTAGATGAAACCTTTAAAATTTGCTACACAGCAAAATTCTGACCACTTCTGGTAAAGTTTCACACTTCTTATATTTAAAGATCCTTTCAGAGATGAATCTTAGTCTAATAAAATGGCTCTTGAACTCTAGCACATGTCAGCATCATAGGGAGGGCTTGTTAAAACACATATTCCTGGGCTCCACCCCCAAATTTTCTGATTTAGTGAATGTTGGGTGAATCCCAAGAATCTGAATTTCTAACAAATTCCTAAGTGATGTTCATGTTACTGATCTGGAGAATTCCATACTTTGAGCTTTTTGGATCTGTAGACTTAGAGTTTTCAGCAGATTTGGAAATTTTTTGGCCACCTATTTCTCCAAATATTTTTTTTCTGTTCCCACCTCTCTGTCATCTCCCTCAAGTTACACACATATTAGGCCATATGAAATTGTTCCACAGCTCATTAATGCTCTGTTCATTTTTTTTAGTCTTTGATTTCACTGTTTCATTTCAGTTTCTACTATTATGTCCTCAAGTTCATTGGTCTTTTCTTTGGAAATGCCTAATCTGCTATTGGTCCCACTCAGTGTAGTTTTCATCTCAAACACTGTACCTTCCTTCTTTAAATATTCAATTTGAGTTTTTTATATCTTCCATGTCTCTACTCAACATGGTCAGTCTTTACTCTAGCTTCTTGAACATATGGAATGCACAGTTACTATAACTGTATGTCCTTGACTATTGGTTCTATCATCTGCATCATTGCTGGATCAATTTCATTTGATTGTTTTTTATTCCTAATTATGGGTTATATTTTCCTGCATGCCTGAAAATTTTTTATTGGATGCTACATGTGGTGATTTTACCATTTTGAATGCTGGATAGTTTTGAATTCCTATAAATATTCTCAAATCTTGTTCTAGGATGCAGTTAAGTTACTTGGAAACAGTTTGGCCTTTTTGGGTCTTGCTTTTTTTTTAAGATTTTTTTTAAAGTAATCTCTGCACCTAACATGGGGCTCAAACTCACAACCCCTAGATCAAGAGTCAAACACTCCACCGACTGAGCCAGCCAGGCACCCCTTGGGTCTTGCTTCTAAAGTTTATAAAGTGAAACTACAGCAGCATTTAGTCCAAAGCTAGTTTTGCCTACTACTGACTCAAAGCCCTTCTGAATATTCTACCCAATGCCCCATGTTATGCTTTTGGGAACAGGAACTATTCCCAGTCCCAAGAGAGTTCCAGCAATTGTTCCCTGTAGTCCTCTGGTGGATCTTTCCTCAGCCATAGGTATTTTCTTCACATGTATGCAAGAATCAGTGTCCACTTGATGATTCAAGGGGACCATCTGCATGTCTGTGAAGTGTGTGCTGGCTCTTTCTCTCTCTCTCTCTCTCTCTCTCTCTCTCAGCAGCTCTCTTCTGTATTCTTCCTGCAAAAAGCAATTCTATACTCTTCCCTGCAAACTCGAATTGCATTGGTTTCCTTGGGCTCCCAGTTCTGTCTCCTAAGCTCCAAGAGACTGCAGGTTCCATGTAGGTACCCTTTTCCTGAACTTCAATCTGGGAACTCTCTCCAGATAGTAAGATGGGGCAATCATATGGTTCCTGACTCTCACGGATCACTATCCTTCCTTGAGTGAAATCCAGTGTCTTACAATCCATTGTTTAATATATATAGATAAGCTAAGTGTTTTAGTTGTTCCAAATTGGGGAGTAAATCCGGTCCCTGTTACTCTATTTTGGCCAGAAACTGAGGACTACTCATTGACAACCATTGACCTACTGATTAAAAGCATGCATTCCAGAGCTTGGCCACCTGGGTTTCCTTCCAGTTCTACTATCTAATAGCTATATAACATTGGGCAAGTCATTTAGCTTCTATTTTAGTTATTTGCATTCAGTTTTCTCCCTTTTAAAATGAGAGTAATAATAGTATTCCATAGAGTTATTGTGATAAATTAATAGGAGATGTGCTTAGAACAGTCTGGCACCAATATATGTTAGGTATTGTTATTATTATAAAAATAATAAAGGTTATCAAGTTATTAAAAAATTAGATAAATAAGAAATTTTATTCAAGATACAAACCATATGTGGTGAGAAACAATTTTCTTGGCTAAAATAGCACTTACTATTTCAGGTAACCTCTTTAATTTATTCCCTCAGAAAGTTTAAAACAAATTACATATTAAATACTGTTCTTTTTTGGGATGCCCGGTTTTCAGTCAGTTAAGTGTCTGCCTTCGGCTCGGGTCATGATCCCAGGGTCCTAGGATTGTGTCTCACATTGGGCTCCTTGCTCAGTGGGGAGCCTGCTTCTCCCTCTGCCTGCCATTCCCCCTGCTTGTGTTTTTTCTATCTCTCTCTCTCTCTCTCTGACAAGTAAATAAATAAAACCTTTTTAAAAATTGAAAATAAAAATAAATAAATAAATACTGTTCTTTTCATATTCTACACAAGTGTTATGAATTGAATTGTACCCCCCCAAATTCAAATGTTGAATTCTTAACCCCCAGGACCTCAGAATATGACTGTATTTAAAGATAGGGTAGTTAAAGAGGTAATTAATTTAAAATGAGGTCCTTAAGGTGGGACCTAACCCATTACCACCAGAGTCTTTATAAGAAAAGGAAATTACTACACAGACATGTACAGAGGGAAGACCATGTGAACACAGAGTGAGAAGAGAACCATCTACAAGCCAGGGAAAGAGTCCTCAGAAGAAACCAGCCCTGCTGACACTTATTTCAGACATCTAATGTGAAGAAATGTGAAAAAATAAATTTCTGTTGTTTAAGCTACCCAGTCCATGATACTTTGCTATGGCAGCCCCAGGAAACTAATACAAGCATCCCTAGTAATTAAAACTTGATATTAATAAGGCCACAAACTGGGGCGCCTGGGTGGCTCAGTCAATTAAGTGTCTGCCTTCAGCTCAGGTCATGATCTCCAGATCCTGGGATTGAGCCCCACAGCAGGCTCCTTGCTCAGGGGGGGTCTGCTTATCCCTCTCCCTCTGCCTCTGAACCTCCCTCTCTCAAATAAATAAACAAAATCTTTTTTAAAAAGTAATAAGACCACAAATTATGATCTTCATGATCTCTATCATTGTGTTATAAGGCACATTTTTAAACCTCACTGATATAGATATATAGCTAATAAACATAGATATAAATTTATATAGATATAGATATATATCAGTGGGTAAATAATTTTATATATTATATATGTCAATTATATATACTCTTTAAAAACAGAAGCATGTGTAAAAGTAAGATATTATGGGTATTTATGATATTTAATAGATAGTTTTGTATAAAAAATTATTTAATAATTGAAAACCAATATTATTTCAATTATAATTTACTTTGACATTTCAAATAACATATCTACAAATAGGGCTAAAATGAACATGGTAGACCTCCAGTAAGAAGACTAAATATCATTTTACATGTAATTAGTAATGTATTTATTTCACAGGGCAAATTAATAAAGTAAAATTAATGTTAATCAGATTTTTAAACAGTTTAAAGTATTCTATAATTCACAGCTTTACCCTGCACAATATTCATCACTTTGCTCTTAGCACTTAACCAAAGAAATGACTCCTCTTTAATTACCAAAATATATCATAAATGAAGAATAAAATCTTTCCTGCAGCTCACTGTTTCTTTGAAGTATTTCAGCAATCCATCTGTGTTCATCTGTTCGTAAGAACCAAAGAATTCATCCAGTTAAGTTCCAAGCAGGAAGAAAAGCCTGTGATGGCTGATAAATATTTGGAAAGATGAGTGCAAAGGAAATGCCATCAGCATGACCTACAAAGTAGAGGGATATATCAAAAGAAACCAACTACAAAGAACAGCCTTTTCTATTACTCATTGATAACTCCCAAGGGTGATGACAAATCAAAAAACCTTCCGAACCACGTTTCTTCCATATTTTGAAGATGTGAGGGGAAGAAACAAACACTTAAAAATATCTTTTGTGCAAATAAATTGGGCCAAGGATGTCAAAATAGGTCAAAGAGAGACATTCCCTCATAGCTCTACAAAGATTTTGTAGATGAAGAAGAAACTTCAGAAACTATTTGAGGGAAGGGGGGGGGGGAAGACAAGTACAAGACAAACAAGATCCTTGTTTGTTTCATTCTGGTAAAAAACAATAAAAACAGGTAAATAGACAAGATAATTTCAGATAGGGATATGTGTCAGGAATCAAATAAACAGTCTAGTGGACTGCAGCAAGGCTAGAACAGTATTTCAGGTTGGGTTGTTAGGGAAATTCTCTTTAAGGAGAGTGCATGTGATCTGAGTTCAGAATGCTAACAAAGAAGTCAGCCTTGCCCAAGATTTGGAGGAAGAGCACTCTGGGCAGAGGGCACAGCAATGTAAAATCCGTGAGATAGGAACAAACATGACATTTTGAATCACAAAAGGAAAATCAATGTAGCTAGAGTTTCGTGGATGTCAGGGACATAAGTACAGAGTGGTGGGTAGGAGCCAGGTTATAAAGTAGGTCTCATCCATCAGTTTGAGACCATCTGTCTTGTAACCTCCTCCTAGCCCATGCTCCATGACCTCTGTGGCTTGATTTGATTATGCCATTCATCTGTCCCTTCATATGTACCCTCTCCTATTGTTATCTTTTTACATGTAAATATTCTATTTTCCCGAACAAATTATAAGTTCTTTAAGAGCAAGACTGAATGTTCTTATCCATAGATCCCACAGTGCTTTGTTTATAAGTTTTGTTTATGTATGTGTGTGTGTGAGAGAGAGAGAGAGAGAATATATACTATGTACACAGAATTTACTAGCGGTTTAGAATTTAAGCTCTAAAACCAAACTGCCTAGAATCAACTGGATTTTATTACTTACTAGCTATGTGACTTCAACAAGTTAACTTCCCAGTGGTTTGGTTTTCTCATCAACAAATGGGAGAACTGTATGTACCTCGCTCACACGGGGGTTGTGAGGATTACATAGGTTACTAGATTGTATAGCATGTAGAACATTTAAAGATGAAAGGTACAGTGATGAGATTAGAAACCAGCAACTGACTGAGAACCAGCAATTCAATACCTATGTATATAATATGATTACATCTTGCACATATGCACCAGGAATTGTATAAGAATTTTCATGACAGTATAAAACTGAAATTCCATGGAGCGCCTGTGTGTCTCAGTCGATTAAGTGTCTGCCTTTGCCTCAGGTCATGATCCTGGGGTCCCGGGATCGAGTCCCGTGTCGGGCTCCCTGCTCAGCGGGGAGCCAGCTTCTCCCTCTGCCTCTCCCTCTGCCCCCTGCTCATTCTCTCTCTATCTCTCAAATAAATAAATAAATAAATAATCTTTAAAAAACAAAATAAAAAAATAAAATGGAAATTCCAAAGTCCATCAACAGTAAGTAGATAAATTGTGAATAGCCATAAAAAAGAATTTTATACAGCAGTTTAAATGAACAAACTAAGGTAACGCACACAATATGAACTAACCTCAGGAATATAATGTGGTGCAAAAAAATTGCAAAAGAATATATACAAATTATTCCATTTATATTAGTTTCTCACATTCAAAAATATACGAAACCTAACAATATATATTTAGAGAGACAAGCATATGTGATAGACTATCAAGAAAAACAAAAGGATAATAAAAACAAAACCGGGTGAGTAGTTACCTTGAAGAGAGAGGGAAGGATATGGGATCAGAGAAGGGCACACAGAAGACATCAGGGATAATGATAATGTCCTTTTTCTTTTTTTATTTTTTTTTAAAGATTTTTATTTATTTATTTGACGGAGACAGCGAGAGACGGAATACAAGCAGGGGGAGTGGGAGAGGGAGAAGCAGGCTTCCCGCGGAGCAGGAAGCCCGACGTGGGGCTCAATCCCAGGACTCTGGGATCATGGCCCGAGCCGAAGGCAGACGCTTAACGACTGAGCCACCCAGGTGCCCCGATAATGTCCTTTTTCTTACACCAGTGTTGGGTACACAAGTGATCACTGATTTATCAGTACTGCTTTTCAAAGGATAGTCTGCAGATCAGAGAACATTGGCATCACCTGGGATTTTTGTTAGCCCTGCAGAAACAGGTCCCACCCAGACTGCCTGAATCAGAATCTTCCTTTTAACAAGAACCCAGGTAATTTGCACATTAAAGTTTGAGAATCACTACTTTAAAATTTACATGAATTTTGTAAGTCTTTTTTTTGTATTTAATAATTATTTAATAAAAACTACTTTAAGTTATTGATTCATGTTTGATATCAAATTCTAGTTATCTCAGCATCTAGATCTTGGAAATATCCAATTTCTTCTTGTAATTAGCCCATACACTTCTCTATCAAAAATGAGTACAAGGATGACTACAGCAAAGCACTGCTCTAGCCCAGTTCAGTACCTGTCACAAAACAACTATTTAATTAATGATTGATCACTGATGATTAACTGTTATTTCGTCTCAAATGTCCCTTCCTTTGGGGTACTCATTTCAATATCTCAGCAGATTGAAGTAGCCTCTGCAAACATATTATCAAAATCAACTTACTTAGATTATATTACATTCAACATTACCTGGATAAGAGTTTTCTTTAAGAATTATGACACAATCATTTCTACTCTCATGTTGTCTGTAGGAATTGTTTGGTCTACGAGTATCTAAAACAGACTTGGAACTTAATGTTTCTGACCATAATGGGGTATCCAGGTCTGGACAACCACCCATTATAAACTGGATAAAATATATGAAGCACCTGTGTTCAGATATTGGACTATAGGCAGTGTAGGACTATGATCTCTGAAAGCAAGGAAACATATGAAGTGACTTCTACAATTGCCCCAGATTTCTGCCTGGAGGCAGTTATGGACTATGAGGAGAGGGAAGGGTAACCCAAAAGAGCTTGGCTTCCTTGCTGACTCAGAAGCCAGAGATCAGTTTGGGGAAGCTGAGGCTAGAGGTTGCAGGACAGAGATGTAGAAAGTAAAGGGCTGTACAGAAAAAAAAGAGCTTCAAAAATCTGCCTAGTACATGCTAAGTATTAGGCCTTACATGAGTAGAGTTAAATTCCACAAGCCAGACAAAGAAAAACCAGAGATCTGTAAGAAGAACAATTCCCAGAATTTGTATAGGGTGGGAAGACACTGGATCTCTGACCAGTCAGTCTGGAGAGTCCTCTAGATTACCTGGGGCATTAAGTGGAGACCCCAAAGAGCTCGCACCTGAATAGCAAGGCTGACCCATACTAGAGAGAAGACTTCTCTCACCCCACTCTGGCAGAGCTTTAAAAGGGTTTTGAAGTAATTAAAGTGATTAACAAATAATTTAGCTGCCTGCCAAAACAAAAAATAACGTTTTTAAAGGAAGTCAAAACCTAGGTAATGAGCACTGTAGCATTTTTAATCTTCGGCATTCTATCAAAAATTACTAGACAAGCCAAGAGGCAAGGAAATTTGTCAAATTACAACCAGGAGAAAAAAGTCATCCAATTGAAACAGACCCAGAAATGACAGAAATGGTGGAACTAGCATACAGGGATGTTAGAATACCTATTATCACTACATGCAAATATTTAAAGAAAAACATAACAGGAGAAGAAAAATAGAAGGTATTTTTTAAAAACCCAAATAGAATTTTAGAGATGAAAAAATACACCCAACATGAAAAATTCACCATATAGGATTAAGAGCAAATTAGATACTGCAAAAGAAAAAAGTCCATGTACTTGAAGACCTAACAAGAGAGTTATCAAAAATCAAGAATATAGATAAAGAACAGTAAAAAAAAAAAATAATAGACTAGTGGAATAATATTAAGCAGTCTAATATATGTATAACATATATATGTATTTTTACAGTTATATATGTTTTAGAATGAGGGTGAGATATTGAAGAAATACTGGCCATCAAATTTTCTAAATTTGATGAGAGCTATAAACCCATAAAACCCCAAACAGGATAAACACACACACACACACGCGCACACACACACCACCACCACCACCACCACCATCACTGACACCACCACCACCATCAGGACAGCATAATCAAATCATTAAAAAAATCTAAAAGCATCCAGAGGAATAAAAAAACACATTTCAGGCACAGGAACAAAGATAAAAAATTCTGCAGTCTTCTTGTCATAAATCATACAAACCATGGGAGAATGGAACAAATATCTTTAAAGTTCTGAGTGAATAAAACTGTAAATTTAGGTGCTATATCCAGTAAATAAACCCTTCAAAAATAAAAGTGAAATAAATTTTTTTAGGCAAACAAAATCTGAGATAATTCATTTCCAGCAGACTACACTGTTAGAAATGTTAAAGATGTTTCCATTCTGTTAGAAAGAAAATGATACCATAGATAATCAAACCTACACAAAACAATAAAAAACTTTTTCTCATTTTAAAAATTTACAAAAGAGATACTTGACTGTTTAAAGCAAAATAATAACAATGTATCATAAGGTTTAACATACATAAAAGTAAAATATACGATAATAATAGCATGAAGGATGGGGGAATGGAATTATAACTATTATAAAGATCATGTTATACTTCAAGTGGTATACAATTTGAAGATAAACTGTAATAAGCTAAAAATGTGTATTGTAAACCTCAGGGCAACAACTAAAAATAAATAAACCAAACAAAGTGGTTTAGTTAATAAGTCAGTAGTGGAGATAAAATGGAATACTAAAACATATACTCCATTAATCCACCGTAAGGCAGAAACTGAGGGGGAAAGGAACAAGAATAGAATAAATAGAAAACAAATAGCAAGATAATAGATTTAAATTCAGCTCTACCTATGGACTCCGAGAAACAAACTGAAGGTTTTAGAGGGGAGGGGAGTTGGGGGATGGGTTAGCCCAGTGATGGGTATTAAGGAGGGCACGTATTGCATGGAGCACTGGGTGTTATACGAAAACAATGAATCATGGAACACTACATCAAAAACTAATGATGTATGGTGACTAACATAACATAATAAAATAAAACAACTAATAAATAACAAATAATAAAAAGGGAAAAATAAAAAGTAAAAATAAAAAGAAATAATAAATTCAACTCTATCAATAAATACATTAAATGTAAATTAAAAGACAAAGACAGGATTAAAACATTTTTAAAAAACAAGACCCAACTCTATCCTGTCTATGAAAAAAAATCTAAGTATAAAGACATAGATAAAACAAAATAAATTGGACTATACTTTTCCTTGTATGGAAATTTAAGGAGATTTCTCTCCCATGTATCATAATGTATCCTAATACGATAAACTCATCAATTATAAAATCTCAAATATTATTGAATCTACATCTATCAGTCTATCATCACTCACCAAGTTCTTTCTTAAGCTACCAATAATGTCTATTGACTACATGCACATGAAGTTTAAACTGTTATTTCTGATAATTGAATTTTAGAGTGACATAAAATATTTTATTCCTATACTTAGATTCTACAATCTCCACTGGCCTAGGATATCCATCAAGAATAATATATTACTGGGGCACCTGGGTGGCTCAGTTGTTAAGCGTCTGCCTTCGGCTCGGGTCATGGTCCCAGGGTCCTGGGATCGAGCCCCGCATCGGGCTCCCTGCTCCGCGGGAAGCCTGCTTCTCCCTCTCCCACTCCCCCTGCTGGTGTTCCCTCTCTCGCTATATCTGTCTCTGTCAAATAAATAAATAAAATCTTTAAAAAAAAAAAAAAAAAGAAGAATATATTACTTTCCTCAAAGCAGAAGAGATTTTGTTCTTCTATGACAACCATTTTTTTGGTATCAAATATGACTATCTCAGCCTCTTTTTTATTTGACTTCTAAATGTGAAATCAGATTGGTGATCACATTTCAGAGTTTCCATTATAATATGTGGCATTTAAACACACTGAAAGTGAAGCTTGCGTTTTCATGTTATACATGAATGGATAAATGCCTTCAGTTTTTTACAACTAAATTTAAACTTTCTGGAATCTTTGCCTTTAGAATGTGCTAATCATATACCACAAAATGGCTCTGACTTCTACAGAAAATAACTCCGCTAAAGATGCTATGTTCCATCTTTGCAGTGAAATGCAAATTTCTCAAAAGATTGAATAGTATTTTCTTAATAAAATATTTTTAAATTTTACACTTAGGGCACAGAAAGCATACTAAAAATATTCTCTGAGCTGCTGGAATTCTCAAATATTAGGACTGATAACTTTCATTCACCTTAAATCTCTGCCTCTCAGAATTTTGTTGTACAACAGTGAATACATTCTATGAATAGCCGATGATGTTCTTTTCCTTACATTATTTATTTTCATTGTATTATCACCAGCTAAAGATGCTCATAAATTTTGACACATTTTCATTGATTGCTTCTTTGAGAAATGTCGATATTTTCCTTTAACTTCTTTGTTCACTTCCTTTCCATCCAACCTTGTCTTGACTTTGAAGCCATTGTATACCTGACATGAAAAGAAAATACTTTAACAGATCTAATAGCTATTACTTCAAAGCAAAACATAAAGTAAATAAATAAATAAATAGCCTTTAAATCCCAAACTACAAATGAACAATTTTTCCAACTGAGAAACTTTATTGGTTCAGACTCTGGTATTGTTCATCAAAATGAATATAATTTCATATGTGCCTTTATGTACTCCATTTTGATAAGTGTTTTCCTAAGCTGTGTGCATTTTTTAAAGTTTTCATTTAAATTCAATCCAGTTAGTTAACATACAGTGTAATATTAGTTTCAGGTGTACAGTATAGTGATTCCACATTTCCCCTCATCACCTGGTGCTCATCACAACAAATGCACTCCTTAATCCCCATCACCTATTCAACCCATCCCCCCGAACCACCTTCCTTCTGGTAACCATCGGTTGGTTCTCTATAGTTAAAAGTCTGTTTCTTGGTTTGCCTCTCTCTCTCTCTTTTCTTTTCCTTTGCTTGTTTGTTTTGTTTCTTAAATTCCACAAATGAATGAAATCATATTATTTCTTTCTCTGGCTGACTTATTTCATTTAGCATTATATTCTTTAGGTCCATCCATGTCATTGCAAATGTGAAGATTTCATTCTTTTTATGGCTGAGTAATATTCCATTACATATTTATATATAATTTTTATTATATATTTTATTTTATTTATATATATTTTATTTATATATATTAAATTTTATTATATATATTTTATATATATATGTATATAGATATATATATCACATCTTTTTATCCATTCATTAGCCAACGGACACTTGGGCTGTTTCCATAATTTGGCTACTGTATATAATGCTGCTATAAATACTGGGGTGCATGTATCCCTTTGAATTAGTAATTTTGTATTCTTTGGTAAATTCCTAGTATTCCAATTGCTGGATCATAGGGTAGTTCTATTTTTAACTTTTTGAGGCACCTCCATACTGTTTTCCACAGTGCCTGCACCAGTTTGCATTCCCATCAAAGTGCAAGAAGCTTCCACTTTCTCCACATCATTGCCAACACCTATTGTTTCCTGTGCGGTTGGTTTTAGCCATTCTGACAGGTGTGAAGTGATAACTCATTGTAGTTTTCATTTGCCTTTCCCTGATGATAAGTGATGTTGAGCATCTTTTCATGTGTCTGTTGGCCATCTGGATGTCTTCTCTGGAAAAATTCATGTCTTCTGCCCATTTTTTCACTGGATTATTCATTTTTGGGGTGTTGAGTTTATAAGTTCTTTATATATTTTGGATACTAACCCTTTATCAGATAGGTAATTTGCAAATATCTTCTCCCATTCCATTGGTTGTCTTTTAGTTTTGTTGATTGTGTCCTTAGCTGTGCATATAAGTAGCTGTAGTCCCAATAGCTTATTTTTGCTTTTATTTCTCTTGCCTCAGGAGACATATCTAGAAAGAAGCTGCTACAACTAATGTCAAAGAAGTTACTGCCTCTGTTCTCTTCTAAAATTTTTATAGTTTCAGATCTCACATTTAGGGCTTTGATTCATTTTGAATTTATTTTTGTGTATGGTATAAGGAAGTGGGCCAATTTCATTCTTTTGCATGTTGCTGTCCAGTTTTTCTAACACCATTTGTTGAAGAGACAGTCTTTTTCCCATTGGATATTCTTGCCTGCTTTGTTGAAGATTAACTGACCATATAATTGTGGGTTCATATCTGGGTTTTCTCTTTTGTTCTATTGATCTATAGGTCTATTTTTGTACTAGTACCATACTGTTTTGATTACTACAGCTTTGTAATATAACTTGAAGTCTGGAATTGTGACACCTCCAAAAGTTGTGTGTATTTTTTAACTAGTGAAATTTTGTGGCACTTATATGAAGTATGTTCTCCAATCTTTATTTAATAGAAATATGTCTGCTTGACTATGAGTTTCTTTATATAAGACTTTGTCACTGTGGCTTCTCCTCTCCTAACACCTACAATTTGGTGGATATATTCAATCAACATCTTTGTAATTACAAAAGAAAAATGGCACCTAGCCAGGCTCAATTTTAGTTTATTTCATATATGCTCTTCTTTGACTCAAAACCCTTGCCTAGACAAGATCCTTAAGGTAATCTTTCACTAAAAGTGTTAGCGTAGGCATCATCCCTTTGTTGCATCTTCTGAAATAATGTGAAAAAAATCAAGGAGACTCAAGTAACTCTTTTCCCAATGACCTCCAGAAGTATCGAGACTGGTCTCCGTATGCTTCTGGGAAGTGCCTGAATGCATTCCTGCCCTGCCACACCCTCACACCCCGCCCCGCCCCCCCCATATCCCACAGGCTGCTGCTTTAGGAATAAGTTCCTCAGCTTGAGTTAAACAGCACCCAGTCATGTAATATGTTTAACATGTTACTAACATGATATGAATATCAGGTATTTGGAGCATGTCAAACCTATTTCCTTCTTTTTTCTTGTAGAGCTTCAATTGTTTTTTCACTTTAGGCACATAGAAGCTGGCTAATATATATTCTTTTTTAAAGTATCTATCCTTCATTTATTTCTACAAAGAAGCAATTGTCAGTGACATACTTTGGAAGTGGGGTAGACTACTTGCATGACCCCAAGTACACATAGTTGGTGGACTTCCCTATTGTTTGTGAAGCTTCCCTAGTTTACACCATGCCTCAGTCTACAGGTAGTAGGTGATCTGACCCCTGTCTACACTCCCTGCTCTCTCTGCTCTAACCGTACGGACCTTCTTGCTATTCTGAAAATCACATTCAGCTTTCCCATGATAGGTTTGGGTTTGCTTCGCTTTCACCTCAGTCTGGAATATTCTTTCTCCAGGCAATGATTGTTGATTCTTTCACTTCATTCAGGCCTCTGCTCAAAGGCCACCTCCTCAGAGAGGCACCCCTGATCACCCTACCTTAAAAAAATAGCACCCCCTATGACTTTATACCCCCTCATAGCCCTTTTCACTATATTACATATGTGTGTTTTTGTTCATCATCCATCTCCCCCACCAGAAAGTAAGTTCCATGAGGATAGAGACTTCATTTTGTGTACATTATACCAGGCCTGGTACACACTAGTCACTCAGAAAACATCTGGTAAATGGAAAGCAGGAAAGAAAGCAGGCAGGAAGGCAAGGAGGGAGGGAGGAAGAGAGGGAGCAGGGAAGAAAATGTATTATCCTTGTTCAGGTTGGAATATTCTCTTTAGTTCCTAGCACAGTCTGCCAGGGTTGCTGCTGGCTTCCTGAGCTACTCCATTTGGAATCAGTTGGAAAATTCAGGTTCACCCTGAATTCACATGAATTCCTAGGTGCTGAGTCTCTATGGAATTTACTCTGTCAGTTGTGTGCCGTCCCTTACCATCTCTACAGGGGGCTACTTCATGAAGCTCTTAACCACTCCTGAAGCTTCTATGGTGGGCCTGGGACTTGGGAGACAAGGTGAGAATAGTAACACTTAATACTTATTAAGTATTTATTATAGGGCAAGCACTGACTTAAGCACTTTGCAGTATTAACTCATTTAATTAATTCTATGAAGTACTATTATTTATATTGCAGTTGAATAAACAGATTGAGAGAGGTTGGGTAACTTTCCCCAATCATCCAGAATTTGACCATGGGTAATGTAGCTCTAAGGCCCATGTTCTTAGCTATTATCCCTACTGATGTAACACAGACAGCACTGAGCTGGGATTTAGAAGACATAGATGCTTGCCCTTCCTCTGTGAGCTTACACTATATTCTTAATTTTTTTGAGTTAATAACTCAGAGTTAAGGTATACTCTCCTCACCTATTAAATCAAAAGGTTGCACTACATTATCTATAAATGCCCTCCATCTCCAACATTTCATAACTGGTTTACAGTGAGTTTACAGAGAGTTGTTTCAACTAACAGGTAACTTTTGGGTACATTCTACACTGCTCTTATCACCTTCTGTGGCTCTTATCATCTATGTGGCAACATCATAAAATGAAAAAAACATGATCTAGGATCAACTCTTAGCTTTGCCACATCTCAACTGTGCAGCTTTCAGTATCTTATTTGATCTTCTGAATCTTTTTTTAATTTGTTTGCTTTTTGTTTTTTCTAAAATGAATCTAATATTACCCAACTTACAGGATTTTCTAAGGAATTTAAAAAGATAAAGTATGTAAACATGACTGGTAAACCTTAGGTAACCAATAAAAGTTCATTTCCCCCTCACTTTTGCTCTATACAAGTCTTGGGTGTTTTACACAGATGTCCATGTTATCAGACAAAAGAAATGAGTGTCAAGAAATGTTGAGATCTGTTTTAAACTTTTATTTGTGGCCAGATATTTGCTTTATAAAATAAAACAAGAAAATTCAGGTTCCCCATAATTTTCAATTTTGCTCTGTTTACTGTAGATGCAGAAAATGACCTAAACTTCATTAGGATCACCAGAGCAGGTTACAAGAAGCACCTAGGTTGCATTTTAAGAGCAGATGATATTAAGAGACACTTGTATCGGGCTAAATACCAGCCTTCCTATTACGTAGCATTAAAGGCATTTCTTGGCAAGTTCAGACTTCCATTTCTAATAATACTGTCTTTAATATTTGTTTTGATCTCCTTCTGCTGCCAGAATGCCATCTTTAAAATACCATTCTGTTACACTAATGCACGGCCTAGTAAAATGTAATAGAAAGTGGACTCAGAAGCCCTGGGTTTGCTTCTTAGCTTCACAATTACCAACGATGTGCAGTTGGGCAATGTTCTCAACTTGGTAACTTCTCTGAGCCTCTGATTCTTTATTTGATAAATAAAAATCACGATACAGTCAACCTTACCACATTGTTATGAAGCTTAAATGAGATAATGTATGGGCCTGACACAGAGTAGTCACTTGATGAAAATCGCTCAAATCTGATTGAGGAACACAAATAGGATCATTCATTCTCCAGCCCAATTAAATAAACACATCTCAAAACCATAAAAGATTTTGAGAAAAAAAATCAAATGCAACGAATAAGATTACTATTGCAATGTAAGCAAAACTAATTCCTATCACTTGTCACTTAACAGTGTAATGCAATAAAACAGCTAATACCTGAGCCATAGATCTGTTCCTAACTACCATGAAATGACTCAAAAGAGCCAGGCAGTCCTTCTCTGTGTTGAGTCATAGAATCATTCCCTGTCTGGAAAAGGACAGCAGCTAGGTCTCCTGTGTTCCATGATGGCTTGTTCTTCAGCAATTGTTCAGGCAGAGGGACAACCATAATTAACATAGAACACTGTTTCCTGCTGGATCCTAGTGAAATGGGCGTCCTGTGTATCTAGGAGTAGATGATGCAGGAGTAGATTCTGTCAATAAAGTCCGGAGGACTCACAAGACCCTTCATTTGAATGTTAGGTAAGTCTAGTTATCCATTCCCTGTCAGAAGACTCACTGGAATCTCCTTTATCCATATTTATCCAAACTTACAACAGTTTATACCTTCTCTTTCCCCCAAATTTTGGAGTTTTTTATAATAACAATAACAAACATATTTTTAATTTAAACATTCCTTAATCAGACAAAGAGGAATTTCTAGGATGGCTTTTTCTTCTTGGTTGTTTGTCTTTTTTGTTTTTGCTTTAACGAATATTTCTTGAGTGCCCACTCTACACCAGGTACTTTCCCATGGAGTATCTCATTTAATGACAACAGGACAGTAGTTGTCAAAAACATGGGCTTTAGAGAGAGAAAGATTTGGGTTCAAGTTCACGTTCCACTGCTATGTCTAGAGATTTGTCATTATCATCCCCAAAAGAAATGGAAGCTAAGGCAGATTTTAAAACTTAATTGAGATCACCCAGCCAGCAAGGGGCAGAGCTGAAATTTCAACCCAAGTCGGCCTGACCAAAGTTTCTGTTTGTCAGGATTTCCTAGTTGTTTCTTCAGTGCAGAGACACTTGTCACACTGTGGTTCTGAAAATGTTGGATCACACTCTCCTTTGAGAATATTAAAAAATCTGTGGGCTTTCTCCCCAGAAACATAAAATATATGTTTATTATATGCACATATTACATAGCACCTATAATTTCAGGAGGTTAACAGACCTTTTGAAACCCAGCCCCTAGAGGTCTATGGAGTTTAAATTAATCCTTGCTGTTAAGCTGTGGCAGTTGTCATAGTGTCCAGAAGTGGTGTCTTTTCAGTAATGGGTAACCTTTTGGGAAGTGGTGACAGATCATGAGTCACACATAAAAGGTAACTCATTCTTAGTCATTCCATGTATATATTTATTGGGCACCCCCTCTGTGCCGGGCACTGTTAGAATCACTAAGCAAATAGCAGAGGATGAAACTGATGAAAACATCTGCTCCCACAGAAGCTTATATCCTAACTGGTGATTTTTTATGTGCTCACTCCCCACCCATAAATGGAGTTCCCAAGTTTCGTACCCCTCATGTTAAAATCTGGGCACACCTACTCCCTACTGTAGTATATACACTCAGTTTTGTTCTACATGAACCAGATTTTTTTCAATCAGTATAGTTAAATTGAAGGAACTTACCCCAACACAATAAAGGTCATAGATGAAAAGCACACAGCTAGCATTTTTACTCAATGAAAAATAAAGGTTTTCCTCTAAGATCTGGAACAAGGCCAGGATGCCCATTCTTGCCACTTCTATCCAACGTAATACTGGAAGTTCTAGCCAGGACAATTAAGCAAGAAAAGGAAATGAAAGGCATCCAAATCATAAAGGAAGAGGTAAAATTATCTGTGTTTGCAGATGACATGATTTTATATGTAGAAAACCCGAAAAATTCACACAAAAAATTATTAAATCAATAAATTCAACAAATTTGCAGGATACTAAATCAAGATATGAAAATCAGTTACATTTATTTTTTTTTAGATTTTGTTTATTTATTTATTTTAGATAGAAAGCACAAGTAGGGGGATGAGCAGAGGGAGAGGGAGAGAGAGAACCTCAAGCAGACTCCATGCTGAGCGTGGAGCCCAACACGGGGCTCGATCCCACAACCCTGAGATCATGACCTGAGCTGAAATCAAGAGTCAGTCGCTTAACTGACTGAGCCACCCAGGCACCCTTAAAAAGGGAAGTTTTTTAAAATCCCATTTACGGTGACATCAAAAAGAATAAAATACTTAAGAATAAACTTAATCAAAGAGGTGAAAGTTTTGTACACTGAAAACTATAAAACACTGTGTTTTGTGCCAGGCTCAACCTATTGATAGTTATGCCATTGGCTAGAAATGGCTGGGTGCATTCACCTAAGCTCCAGTGAGCTTCCCACAGACATCTCCCCTTTCTAAACCAATGTTACAACTAGATCAACCCTTGTGGTCCTTTCTATGATTGCAGGATGCCCTTCAGCAATAACCATTAGGAAACTTTGAAGAAAAAAATTGATTGATTATTTACAAGCCCTGGAGCACACGAGGCACTCTGGAGGCACCAAATGAGATCTCCAATAGAGAGAGAGACACAGAGACAGAGAGCAGGGACCTGTGATTCTGCTTTTATTGGGATGGAAGGCGAGGGCCTACGATTTCTTGAGCTCACTCTTTATTGGCCAATTCAAAACATAAAGCAGGAACTTGAAGTTCAGGAAGAGAAGAAAAAAAAAACCAAGCGGCCCAAATGGTCAGTTATCAAAATCAACTAAGATCTCTAAAACAGGGACCTCAGAGTGGGAAGGCAGCCTGGTTCTTTATCTACAGTGTGCCTGGCATGTGTTTATTCGAGATAGCCTTTGTTGAAGCAGAGACCCCTGTGAAGTGGATGCCTGGGCAATCAAGGCTTAAGTCAAGCACTTGCATTTCAAAAAGAAAAGCCAACTTTCAGGGCTTATCCTGCACATGGAGGAAAGAAATTAAATCGGATACAAAAAAATGGAAGGACATCTGTGTTCATGGATTGGAAGAATTAATATTGTTAAAATGTCCATACTACCCAAAGCAGTCTACAGAGTCAATCCGTATCAAAATCCAAATGGCCTTTTTTTTTTCACAGAAATTAAAAATATATATATTTCATATGGAACCACAGAAGGCACCAAATAGCCAAAGCAGTTGTGAGCAAGAATAACCAAGCTGGAGACCTCACACTTCCTGACTTCAAAATATAATACAAAGCTATAGAAATCAAAACAGCATTATATGGGCAGAAGAAGAGACATAGAAACAATGGAGCAGAATAGAGAGCTCAGAAATAAATCCATGCAAATACAGTCAACTGATCTTCAGCAAAGGTGCCAAGAATACACGCTGGAGAAAAGATGGTCTCTTCAATAAATGGTATGGGGAACCCTGGATACCCCCATGCAAAAGAATGAAATAGGACTCATCTTATACCATACACAAAAATCAACTCTTGGATTAAAGACTTAAATAGAAGACCTGAAGCCAGGCGCCTGGGTGGCTCAGTTGGTTGAGCGACTGCCTTCGGCTCAGGTCATGATCCTGGAGTCCCGGGATCGAGTCCCACGTCGGGCTCCCTGCTCGGCGGGGAGTCTGCTTCTCCCTCTGACCTTCCTCCTTCTCATGCTCTCTGTCTCTCATTCTCTCTCTCGCAAATAAATAAAATCTTAAAAAAAAAAAATTAAAAAAAAAAAAAAAAGAAGACCTGAAGCCATAAAGCTCCTAGATGAAAATACAGGGGGAACTTTTCATAACGTTCACCTTGGCAATAATTTCTTAGATATGACACCAAAAGCACAGGCGAAAAGAAACCTATAAAAATAGACATCAAACTAAAAAGTTTCTGCACAGCAAAGGAAGCAATTAACAAAATGAAAAGACAACTTACAGAATAGAAGAAAATACTTGCAAACCATATATCTGATAAAGGGTTAATCTCCAAAAAATATAAGGAACTCTTGCAACCTACTTGCAAAAAACCAAATAACCCAATTTTTAAAATGAGCTAAGGACTTGAATAGACATTTCTAGTCTAGTAGACATACAGAAGACATATAAATGGCCAGGAGGTATATGGAAAAAAACTCAAAATCACTAATTATCAGGAAAATGAAAATGAAACCACAATGAGATATCACCTCACACCTGTCAGAATGGCTATTAGCAATTAAAAAAAAAAAAAAAAGGACAAGTCACGGCAAGGATGTGGAGAAGTTGGAACATCTTATACACTATTGGTGGGAATGCAAATGGTGCAGCTTCTACAGAAAACAGTTTGGAGTTTCCTCAAAATATTAAAAATAAAGCCTCCATATGATCCAGCAATACCACCTCTGGATATTTAGCCAAAAGTAATGAAATCAGGATCTTGAGAGATATTAGCACTCCCATGCCCATAGCACACCAATCACAATAGCCAAAATGTAGAAACAACCTATATATCCACCAACAGATGAACTAATGAAGAAATGTGGTATATACATACAGTGGAATATTATACAGCCTTAAAAAGAAGGAAGTCCTGCCATTTGCAACAACACGGATGAACCTGGAGGACAATTATGCCAAGTGAAATAAGCCAGACACAAAGAAAAAATACTGCATGATGCCACTTACATGATGACTCTAAAATAGTCAAACTCATAGAAGTGGAGATTAGAACAGTGGTTGCCTGGGGCTGCAGGGAGGGGGGACATAGGGAGGTACTAATTAAAGGATACAAAATTTTAATTATACAGGATGAATAAGACCTATACATCTACCATACAGCATAGTGTCTCTAGTTAATACTATGTTGTATACCTAAAAATTTGCTAAGAGCCTGGATCTTTTGTTGTGTTTTTATCACAAAAAAATAATACGAAGGTAGGAGGAAAGTTTTGGATGTTATGGCACAGATTGTGGTGATGGTTTCACAGTGGGTACTTATCTCCACACTTGCCAAGTTGTATACATTAAATATGTACAGTTTTTTGGATGTCAGTCATACCTCAATAAAGTGGTTTAGCAAAAAAAGTTGACACACATTTGAAGGGATGGAATTACTAGTTTACAATTTTGCTTAAGCTTGTAGCAAAAAGGGGCGCCTGGGTGGCTCAGTTGGTTAAGCGACCTACTCTTGGTTTCAGCTCATTTCATGATCTCAGTGTCCTGAGATTGATCCCCGAGTCCATCTCCACGCTTAGCGTGGAGTCTGCGTGAGATTCTCTCTCCCTCTCCCTCTGCCCCTCCTGCTCATGCTCTCTCTCTCTCAAATAAATAAATAAATCTTTTAAAAAAATGGTTGTAGCAAAAAAGAAAACAAAAGGTGTCATTTCTATCTTCATTTATCCAGGCAGTCACTGAACAGATATGGATTGAGCGCCTCCCATGTGCCAAACCAGGCTGACATCAGCAAGTTTCCATGGCCCTTTGTATGCCACAGTTGTTTGTATAAATACAAAAGGAAGGTAGGAAATCTAAGAGCATTCTAAGGAATAACATTAAGGGTAGGAGAGGTGTCATGAAGGAAAACAAGGACCAGAGTAAAAACATGAAAATAAAACTAACAAAGAAAGTGATTAAAAGAAAAATATAGTGACAAAGAAAATGATGGAACTCATATGAGGAAATGAAAAAACTAAATATATATTGAAAAGAGTCGTCACCAGTCTTGAAAGCAAACCTCCGTTAGGGAAACACAGGACAGTAATTGAACATAGTGACTGGACTGAACAGAGCGATGAACAGAAGAGTACCTGGGAAGCTTTCAGAGGCTGGAATAAGACTGAACAAAGGAAGAGATGTAAAGATCAGATGGTCTGAATACCAATTTCAAATTGCTAGTTAGGTGCCTGTGTGAATGACTCATTGTTTCTCATTTTCTTTCCCCAAATCTCATCTTTTGTAAATCCAGAAAAGCTGGCTATATAATTAGATAAAATGAGCCTGGGTCATTGAAAAGCTTCAGTTTAATAACAAGTACAGTGAATAGGATTCCATTTCTCTCTCCAAACCCAGTGAAGTCCATCTTATAAAGCACTGGAAGCATGTCTCTGCACAGTAATTCCCAGAAATGCATTTCACAGCCTTTAGTCGAATGAAATTAGTAGCTTATTTACATCCCCAGAAGGTTTACCAGGCACTTCCTCTTAAATGCAATTTGTGTTTAAAATAATGATCCCATGAGGTACTTTTTTCATCAAATGAACTTAAAAGTAAGCAAAAAAGATATTCCTGTTCCACAAAATCAATCATCTGGGATTTGGTGGAGGTTCTTTGCTTATTTATATAATATGATTCATCTATAATGGTTTATTTGGTTTACTTTGATTATTGGTTGGTGAAGGCACTATATTTGTGGAGAATATGAGGATGGGGAAGAAAAGACAATTAAAATAACCAAAACATGAGTACAAAGGGTTTAGCCCACATCTGGTAATTAAACTTCTCAGTGTTTCAGCTTAAATTTCATTCTGCCCATTTACCAGGAGGTGACACTATGAGCCCGTCAGTTTTCTTTTCCCTGCTAGGCTCTGACACCTGGCCCTCTTCCCAGTCCTGTGCAGATCACTTCGACATTTCACTTCATCTGGGTGGTTTCTGTTGTTTTCTGCTTGAGAAAATTGAAGGCCAGAGAAGCTAAGTGACTTCCCAACACTCCAGGTGAAGTCAGCAACAGAGCCAGGCTACAAGTCACAAGCCGATCCTTCCCCATCCAGGCAGCAGTGGCTCAGATTCTCAGCTCTGTTCCAGGTTGATTCACTCGGACAGGAGAGTGTGGGTGCTGCTGGAGAATGTTCTGGGGGTTGGATGTTACTGTGAGAAAGCCAACGCATCATTAGAACATGTTCTTATGCAGTTCTCATCTCGTTCTGAAAACCTAGTACAAGGGACATTGTTCAATTTTATTAACATATCAGTGCTGTGCCCCCCTCCCAAAAAAACCACACACACACACACACAAAAACCACACACACAAACATTGCTTTCATGAAGTAAAAGGAAAAAGTAAAGCAAAGTTCAGTTTCAATGATTTTCTTTTCTTTTTATTTTTAGCTATTCTTTCCTGGCCCAGAAAGCCCTTATCCTTCCCATTCACTTCCCCCTCCGCCCCAGGTACAAGGGCCAACTGCGTTTTCTGGTAGGCAGACAGCTTTCCATCATTAGTCTCTGCATTTTATTTAAAGTCATATGACCCAGTGGGAACCAAGAGGTCTGTGATTCTTTCCTAGGAGGTTTGAGGGAGAGAAAGCTGCAACGTTAGATCTCCTCCCTTTTCAGAGGCTCCATGGGAATGAGGAATATGTTTTTAATTCTTTTCTATAAGTACAAAAGGGAACCACAGTGGGCCTCCAATCTCAGCCATTTCAGCCTAACTGCCCTCCTGATTTTTTTGTCTGACATGACTTATCCAGAACAGTGGTTCTCAAACTTGAGTGAGCACAGAATCACCCTAGAGGGCTTATTAAAACACAGATTGCTGAGTTTCACCCCCAGGGTTTCTGATGCAGCAGTCTGGGGTGGAGCCTGATAATTTGCATTTCTACAAATGCCCAAGTGATAATAGTCTGGGAACCATGAGAAGTCCTGGCCTTTAGGCAATGTTTTTCACCTCTGGCTACATTAGAATTATCTAGGGAAGCTTTTTTTTTTTTTTTTAAAGAGCAATGCTAGATCACAGCCCCAAAGATACTCATTTAGTTGGTTTGGATTCATTTTCATCACTTTTCTAGGTGATTCTTCCAACCGTGATCCAAACCCCATGAGACGCTGTTAAGTGTCAGGTTTCCTTTTATAATCAACTTCCCTCCTTGAATGTCTTCGGAATGCAGCTTGAGTGGCGATTCCTGTGCTTTCCACCATAAGCTCTCTGGTGCCACCTCCTGTTTTCGCAAAAATGTCCTCTTAAATAGCCTTCAGAGCTCACCCCACCCTTAGTCTCCGGGGCGCAGAGTGTGGTGATGCCCCTCCACCCCTATCTTTCAGATGAGTCCACCTACTAACACAGGAAAACAAATCAGTGCTCCCTGGGACCCCTTGGTGTAGGCCAGTAACCAATCTCCAGCCTGGACAGTTTCCAGGTATTTTGATAAAAGAGTACACGGTGGAGGTGATCAGTTTAAGGCCTTCATTTCAACACTTGACAGTGCCTTATAGTTTTGACCCAACTAACTCAATTATTAGGGAGCATCACACAGCTCAATAGTTAATTAGATTTTTATAACCAAACAGGTTCTCTTGTCCTTTCTCAGATTCTTTCAATGGCAAGATGAAATGAAACCTCTTCTAACATAAGGAAGACTCTACTCTTTTTTTTTTTTTTTTAAAGATTTTATTTATTTATTTGACAGAGAGAGAGAGCACAAGCAGGGTGAGTGGCAGGCAGAGGCAGAGGGAGAAGCAGGCTTCCCTCCGAGCAGGGAGCCCGATGCGGGACTCGATCCCGGGACCCTGGGATCATGACCTGAGCCGAAGGCAGTCACTTAACCGACTGAGCCACCCAGGCGCCCCTGGAAGACTCTACTCTTTAAAATTCCCTGGCCCAAGGCCTTTAATACTACTTCTTAACATTTAAACAAAATATTGTCTTGAATTTTTTTTCTTTCCCTTTTTGTGTCTCATACAGGGTGTACAGAGCTCTTAGAGAAATTGTCTCCTATTCTTACTTTCAGCACCCTGAAGGAAAGGAGCTTGGATATTCATTTCCTGTGTGTGTTTTCTGAAAGGCAAAACCTTATTAGGAAGACAGTAATAATATTCCCATTGTCTCACGGCCATTACCGTATTGTAAGTGATGCTCAGACTAGACTAAAAAGCATAGAGTCAGAGTCATTTCAAATAATAGATCACATTCACCACCAATTAATATGTGGCAGGAATAAGGGAAAAAGTCACTCGACTTTTTCAACAGTAAAAATACCTGACTATTGCGAGGTGCCAGGCACCATGTTGGGTGCTTTATCTGAGTCTGGTACAAATTAGGAGATTGAAATTCGGAGAGTAAGACATCTTGCCCAGTGTTAACAGGTAGAGCCAGGATTTGAACCTAAGCGATCTTTACCATTGAAGTCCCCGAAGGCAGGATCACTAATGCATTCCCAGCACCTCAAACTCTGCCTGGCATGCAGACGCTCAATAAAATACCTTTCGAATAACAGAATGAATAAATGAATCTGACTCCTAAGCCCATGTTATGATCCACTAGATATTACTGTGCAGACGACTGGCCTTGGAGCAGATATCTAAATCTTGGCTAAGGGGCTGTGGAACAGAGGCACATGCTACCCAGACTCTACCAGATAACAGGCTGAGCCCCCTCTTTAGCTTGGCACATGCCTGAAACACTTACACGTGTCTGTGGCTCAGCTTTCTGAGCAGGGAAGAATTTTGCAATCTCAATATAAGTCAAAGTCCTCAGTGTTGAGCTCTTAGTGTGCCCTTGGTACTCTGGCATTTAACCTGTCTATCATACCCAGCCGGCAAAATCACTAACATGCAAGAATAGAAACTGAAAACCATGCAAACATAGCAAGGAATTTTCATACATCAGATCAATAGGAATCTAATTTAAAGCTTCAGGATTGACAGGTTTTTTTTGTCCATTTACTACATACCCTTCTTTCCCATACAATTAAATGTGCAATTTTTGTTATGAAGTGTAACCACGAGAGTCATTGAGTCATTATAATTATTAAGCAAAGCACTCATAATCATCACCTAATCATAAGCCTTCATAATCAAGACAGTCCCCTTACTTGACATGATTTTAATTTATAAAGTGTTTCATTGATAAATTTAAATGTTGTGACAAATTAGTAAATAATCAGCTACATGCAGATGTAACTATATTTTAAGTAATAACAGAACAGGCTTCTCTTTAAATAAATTAAAAAATATTAACAGTGACTGTGCTAGCCATTCTGCACAGCAAATTGGTGTCCTTCATAAATTATTTAAAGTGTAGCTTATAAATATATTCATATGATTTTATAACTCTGATTGACAATCACTGATGAAATACTATCTTTAAATGTTTGGTACAATACAGAAAGAAAAAACGAATCTGTTTACAATGTTTAGATGTGTGTATTTGTGTGGGAAAATATGTGTAAGCAAACATGGGCTAGCAGTCATCACAGAAGGCTCACCCTACTGTACCAATATGGGGGCTATGGTTTTTATCATAGCCACAGTGAGGTTATACTATTCTTTAAAATGCTTCAACAGTGATACCTTGGTTGTGGACTACCTAATCACACTAGAGATAAGGCAAGAAAGTATCAGATATTCACTTTTAAAACCCCATTATAATATACCACCATGTGCAGCCTTACAGGTAAGTCAAAAAGGAGATAACAAAGAGCTTTTTAAGCTCTTTTACTGGAATACTTCGTTTTAGTGCTATTGCATATTGATAAAATATAGTTATTCCCCAATGGAGCTTTCTAAAATCATCTAAATGTATCTGTGTGTACATTCAGAGAGAGGTGGGGAGATGGAGAAACAGAGAAGGAGAGAAAGAAGAGAGAAGAGACATAGATAGAGGTTGGGGGCAGAGTTTCTAGGATTTCTTAGCCTGAGCAGAATGTTCACTTCCATACTAAAGCACCTCTTAAGTGATGGGTACAGACAAATGAGGAAAGTTTTTACTTTTCTTGGTACTCATCTTCATTATCTACCCCCCCATCTATTTATGCATTTCTGAATCCCTATGTATTTTCATTTCCAAGCCATGTCCCTTCTGTAGGAGCTACCAAGAAGATCAGATCAGGAAGTATGGGCAGCTGTATATAAGGTAGTCATGCTGCCATGTTTCTGTAGAGTGGTAACACTGAGGGACGGCTTAAAAGAGCCTTTAACCCCCATCTGTATCAGTCCCCACCAAGCTACTACAAATATATGTATTAATTTAAGTAAAAATTGTGAGCTTCCATGCAAGCTCAGCTTTAAGACAAGTTCCCCAACACCTTTACCAGGGAGATCACCACCCCTATACAAAAAATTCTGGAGCAGCCACTGCATGTGTCATCCAATGCACTTGGGATTCAGTCACTCTGCGGCAAGTTAACAAGTACTTAACCCATTTGGGGAGCCCGAGAACAGAAGGACAAATCCAGAAAAAGGAAGCTTTTCTGCCGCCTAGAATCAGGAAGAAAATCCTATTCCTTGAGCTGTAATCTCCTAGTATAATATAAAATACTCTGAACTGAACCTGGGATGTATTTAGAGATAGCCTTATTTCCAGAGCTATTAAGTTATTCAATACCTTTTGAGGAAGGAAACATTTTTAGAAGAAAGCATGAGGTTAGGAAAAGTGCTAATACGAGGAAATGACGTGAGCTGAATCTAAAAGGTAAGTTGGTGTTCTCTGAGTGGCAGTCAGGTACAGGGAGGGGAAAGTAGTGATAAACTCAAGGCAGAGGGGGGGCACCTGGGTGGCTCAGTCGGTTAAGCGGCTGCCTTCGGCTCAGGTCATGATCCCAGGGTCCTGGGATCGAGCCCCACGTCAGGCTCCCTGCTCCGTGGAGAGCCTGCTTCTTCCTCTCCCTCTCCCTGCTGTTCTGCCTACTTGTGCTCTCTCTCTGTCAAATAAATAAAATCCTTAAAAAAAAAAAAAAAAAAACTGAAGGCAGAGGGGTCAAAGTGCAAAGGCATGGGCATGGAGAAGGTATGGCTCCATGAAAGCGGGAACTAAGTCAGCCACATCCAGCATTGCATCCCCAGAGCTTAGCACAGTTGTTTGTAACGTAGTTGTTTATAACATAGGAAGCACTCTCCGTATATTTGAACATTGAATGAACACATCAATTAACTATAGGTAGTACAGTGTAGCTAATGGATAGGAGTGCTGTGTGTGTGAAACACAATAAATCTGAGAGAGAAACGGGGCCAGATTACGATAATTCCTGTAGGTCAAACTCTGAATTTTCGGCTTTATAGACAGAAGGAGACGTTTAAGAAATTTTTAAGTGGACAAGTGACATGACAACATTTGCATTTTACAAAATCACTGTGAGAGCTATGTAAAGGATGAATTAGAGACCGGGAAACCAAGTAGGAACAGACTGACATAATCCAGGTAGAGATGATGAAAACCTGATTTTAAAAAGCAACAGTGAAGATAGAAGGGAGAGATGGATTCTAGAGACAGCGTGAAGGCAGGATTGATAAGGTTTGGTGACCAGCAGACATGGGCATGAGGAAATGGAAGAGATGCTTGCATGTTTGATGGTACCGTTCACTACATTCACAAAGAGGGAGACCAGGTTTGGGAGAAAGAAAATGAGTTTCATTTTAGACATGTTGAGGGTCTAGGGAACATCAAAGGGGAGATGGTCAGCAGGTGGTCAGGAATTCAGGCAAGTATGGTAGGGGAAAATGTTGATTTTTGTCTAAGAGAGAATTAACCACTTGATTAAGATCCTGCTTATTCATTCACTCCACAAATATTCAACTGCCTCTTCAACATCTTCACTTGTCTAAAAGATATGTCAAACTCAACATGGCTCAAACTAAATTCCTAATATTCCCTGAAAAACTTCACTGGCAGCCAAACCCCTGTCTCATTTGATGGAAACTGCATCTTCCTAGTTGCTCAGGCCAAAATTCATGAATGCCTGGGTCCTGGATGCCTCTCTGCCTCTCATAACTCCAATTTCAATTAGCAGCAAATCCTGTTGGATCTACCCTCAGAATATATTCAGGAATGTGGCCACTCCTCACCTCTTCCACTGCTTCCTCTCTGATACAATCCACCATTATCTCTTGTCTGTATTACTGCAGCGGCCTCTTAATTGGTCCTCTGCCTCCACCCTTACGCCCTCAGGCTTTTCTCAGTATAGCAGCCAGAGATCCTATTAATGTTAGATCTGACCTCATCTCTCCTGTTATGCTCCCCCAAACTCCTTGTATTCCAAACCCAACAAATCTTTCCCACTGTTCCCAGTTCATACCAGCGCTCGCCTACCTCTTGCCCCTTGCACTTGCTATTCCATGCTCAAGGATGCTCCTTCTCAAGGTCCTTCTGCTCATCCTTCCATAAATCTCACTTTCTTACAGGGAGTCTTCTTTAATTCCTTATTTAAAAGTATACCTCCCCCAACATCTTTCTCTAATTTTTTCCCTACAATACATATTGTTATTTAATTATGTATTTCATTTATTTTATTTATTGTCTTTTTGCTCCACTAGAATGCAAGTTCCATGAAGAGAAGGAGTTTAGTTTTGATGAGTGTTTTTTTTTCCCTAGCATATATGATAGCCCTCAAATAGGATATTCTATTCTTTTGGTAGAGTATCTCAATATTCCATCTCAGTCACTCAATAAATTGTTGCTGGAGGAAGGAAGGATAGACTGAAGCTGTATGTGCTGAGCATTATCAATTATGGACAGAATTATAAAATACATGTCCCTCCTTGCAGTCTTTTGGCAGAAATAAGACACATTCCCATGCAAAAAGTTAAGGAACTATACAAATGCATGCTGGAGTCATCTATAACACTAATGTGTTCTTTGGGCTTTTATGAACTTAGGTCTGTGGAAGACTATAGTGACACTCTCTGTACTCAGATTTCTCTTTGCTTCACTGATGGATGATATTAGCCACAAAGCAGACATTTCTTTACTAAGTTCAGCAAAACTTCATATGTTTTTCAGATATAAAACAAAACTGTGAAACAGCATGTACCATCAAGCTACGTAACACCACATCTTTGTTCTATAGTCATTTACCTTACGACTCCTTTTTGTTTGATGAACTTGTTAGAGGAGAACACTTTGTCAGGTGAATATTGAGACATTTATAATTGAAAAGTTCTTTTTATTTGGGTCTCCCTTTAAGTCATTGTCAGTGAGTGTAATAGACTTTTCACATAAGATCCTTGCCTTTCTTGCTTGCTTCTACTTTCAGCCTTTGTATTTCTCCTTGTCAGTCCTCAAAAATTGAAATATGGTGGCAGTGGAGTGAAAACAAAGAAGCATAACTCTGGTTTGGAGAGTCTGTCAGTTTATCTGTTGTATAAAGTATGGTGATAAATGTACATTCTTTATGTACACTGTAGTAAGTAACTATATAGTAAATGTATACCCATAGTAAGAAACATCCAGCAGCAGCCTAGATTTAATCCCTATAATGTATTCATGTAACAAGTTATTCACTCATTTATTAATTCAAATCAGTAAACATTCATTGACTATGTGACACTGATGGGCAAGGGTGCTATTGATGAATGAGTGGCAAAGACAGAGCTACCTGTCTAGGTGGCAAGAAAGACATTGCACAGCTGTAATGCAAAGAGAAAGGTGTTTCGATGGGGGGTGCCCAAGGTGCTACACGGGTACAAAGAGATCATCACATGAGAGACCTGTCATTGTTTTCTTTGCCAACTGTAGGTGGAATCAACTGAACTTCTCTTCTTGGAAACAATAGCCAAAGCTTATATTCACTTTCTAGGAGTCTTGGGTTTTGTTTTTTGGGTTTTTTTCCCCTTTAACAAGACAATTAAGGAAAGGACGTTGAAATTTATTTATTAAGCACCTACTTTGCCATGAAATTATGTTTGAGAGAGATGCAAAAGAAAACAGGTTTCTGGATTTCAAGGGTCTTGAGGAGTACAGATAAGTATATAAATCAATGTATAATTAAGTTTTACTTACATATCTAAGTGGAGTAGACCAGGGTTTCTCAACCTTCATGAATCCCTTCAGGCGTCTTGCTAAAATACAGATTCGAATTCAGCATGTCTGAGGTGGGACCCTGAGTTTCTATAGTTCCATCCAGCTCCCAGATGGTGCCAATGCTGCTCATCATTTGAGAACATACTGAGTGACAAAGATATAAACAATAAGGCCCAACAACTTTGGAGATGTGGATTTCAATATTTAGGAAAAACCATATCAAAAAGATGAGACAGGAGACAGGAGTTGGGCCTTGAATGAAAAGGATCAGACTGGAGAAAAATAAAGAAGTAAACTGAGTACCAGAGCGAAGCAGTGGAAGATACATTCTGGGAGAGTGAACAGGAGACTTTTCCTGGGGCAAAGAATTACTGCTGTGGGAGAGTATTAGACAACACAAATCGAATGATTGGTTGGGTCATACTGTGGGAGGTTTGGTATGCCAAGCTGAAGACTAAGGGTTTTATCTTATGATCAAATGGACACCAACAGAATTTGGAGGTGGGGAGAAGTAACAGTTCAGTTTATATTTTAGGAACATTGATCAGGCAAATATTATTACTCTAGTTTAAGGATGAGGCAGCAGATGTCTGGCTTAGAAATGCAGTGATGGAAATAGAAAAGAATGTGTGCAAGGTGAGAGGCTCTAAAGACAGAAGCAATCTTTGCCAAAAAAAGCCTCTAGATCCTCAAATGGACAAGGTAAACATTTTAAAGGAAGAACTGATAAGATTCAATGAATAAACTATGAAGAATGAAGATGTTAAAGATAACAATGACTCAAACTTCAATAATTAGAATGGTCATTAAACAAATGTAGATTGAGAAGCGGGTAAGTTTGGATGTAGATATCAGGAGTTTAAAGTGATGGCAGAACTCCACATGGAAACTTCCAGCAAACTGCAGTTGCCGTGAGGTGGAGACCAGGGGAGGGGTCATCACTCAGACAAAGACGTTAGAAAAGTCAGAGGGTGGTGATCATTAAAATCTTGAGGCAGGGGTAGGTCTAGAGGAAGATCCTGGAGAGGGCTGAAAGCAGAGGGCCAAGGACTAGACTCACAGGTATGCCTTTATTTGAAGAACAGAAAGACAAATGAGCCAGCAATGCCAAAATCGACTGGTAAAATATTTTTTTTCAGTAGTCCATTATCTGTAGTATCTACACTGAACCAAACTTTTGACCCATAGGACTGTTGACTTAGGCAATGTGTGAACACATTTGTATTCCATTCTTTGCACAGTCAACACCAAGCTTTTCTTGATGTGTCTTCAGAAGGCCTGGGTTCCAGCCCATTTTGTCTCCTACCCGCTCTGTGGCCTCGTCATCAGTCACAAGGGATAAAAATACTACATTACTGCAAGCCTCACAGGTGTTATGAAAAATGACATTAAAAATTTCTTCAAATCATAAATTTCAACGAAGCCTTTTCTAACTCATCAAGAATAAATGTAATTTACATGCCATACTCAAGCTATTGCTCAACTTAGATTACCAGGAGAAGAGATAAACAGACTTATTTTCCTAAACTGAAACAGCCAGATCGAGGTTTCTAAATGTATTCACCAGATTTTACCGAGGGCTTGTGGTATGCTGGGCACTGTGATGGCAGTAGCATACCGGATACAGAGTTCAAATCAGCACAGGGCCCGCTTTGGCAGGACTCAGACTCTGGCAAGGAAGACAACAAACAGGAGTCATGAATGATAAGACATGAATCAATACATTACAAATGCCATAAGACCCATATGAACCGAGTCCAACGGATGTTCAGAGAAGAGGAAATTTCTGGCTAAGGGAGAGAGGAAGAAGGCCCTGAATAAGGGTAAAACTGTGACAGATGGAGAGGAAAGGGAGGGCATTCTGTCCAGGCCCAGAGGGAAGAGGGCACAGACAGGGCTTGGGCAATGGCGAGGAGCACAGTTAGCCAGGAACATGGAACAATTAGGGGAGCAGCGGGAGATAGTCAGATTGTAAAGGGCACAGATGCCAGGCCAAGGAGTCGGGACTTTGTTCTGTGGACAGTGGAGCATGTTGAGGGCAACAAAGGACCTAGAGCAGCAAAGTAACATAATTTATATCCATACTTAAGGGGGTTCAGCAAAAAGGGTGGGCTTTGGGGGGGGGAGGAGAATTACCAAAATGCATGGATGTTTTTAAGTTGCTCATTAAAGTAGGGGACAGCAGTATTCTATGAAAACTGCTGCAAGCATATCCTTCCCCCCAAAATTAATTTCAATAGGAACATGGAATTCACCCCCCTCTTTTCCCAATAATCTGTGTTTTATAGTTGAATGTGAAGTTCTAAAATAGATACACTCTCCACTGAAGCCAGGAAGACTGGCCAGGGCAAGAAGCCATGTACCAGCTCCAGTGAGTCGGGGCAGAAAGGTGGTGGGTAGAACAGCTGAAGCAGAGGTTCTAAACCTTTTGGGGGCCATAGATTCCTTTGAGACCGCACATAGTTCATATATATGTGAAATTCTGCATACAATTTCAGGGGGTTCATGGGCCCCCTGAGCCCTATACATCGAGCACCAGACACTCCTATTAAGAACCTCTGAGCTGGAAAAGACAAAAATAAGGACACCCCAGAAGCACCGTAAGAAGTAGCACGTAAAAACCCACAATTACAGAAGTCGGGATTACCTACACCAGATGTTTCCAATGAGGCTCCCTGCCAGAATTACCTGGGGTTATTCCCAGGGCACAATCAGACTTTTTGGAGGCAGGCAGGACTCAAAAATCTGAATTTTTAATTAACCGAGGTCATTGTGGTATGAAAGCAGGTTTTGAAATCTCTAATCTAGTTTCTTTGGGACAACAGCTATAAATCCTTCCTAGGCAGATGGGACACTGCTATTTCTAAAGATCTTAGTAGAGATCCTTCGATGTGTTGCTATGGGGCTGAACCACTTAAACCTGACCTTAAGGTCTCAGCGCAGCTTCATTCGCTCCTTTCATTTCATCCCTCACTCAGCATGGTTGCCATGCCCTCATGGAAGACACCCTTTCCTTCCTTCATCCTTTTGCAATCCCAACCTTCCCCACTGTGCTTTAGTTATAGTTCCTGGCCCATCATCATCATCATGGCTCTTGACTTCTCAGGGCTCAATGCTAATCTCAGGTTCTAGAGGCTATCCCTTGAGAATGAGGCGTACTGGAGTTCCTACTAGATATCCTCCTGCAATTCCAGGGTGACTCATTCAGAAAGTCCCACGGATCAGGAAATAGGTAGAGTCCCTTAACTGACCCTTGACCTCCATACTATTTCCTGACCCCGATTCTCCGGCCTGTCTCTGCAGAAGCAATGGAAATAGCTAAAGACCAAAGGACTAGAGAATAAGAAGGCAGTCATTTAATGTATGCCTCTGATGTCCAGTGTTCCTGGTTATTTCAGGAAGAGAACCTATTGTAGAGTCAGGCTCTCTTACCCACCAGCCAAACTGAGCCACTTTGGAGCACCGTGGACCAGGGAGGCTCACCACAACCTCAAAGAGTCAAAACTGAACATTTGAGCATCGAGCAAGTTCCCTGACTTCGAACCTCCTAGCTAGCTTTGAGTTTTCTTGGGTGGGTGGGTTGGGCTGGGCGACAGTGGTTAGCCAGGGCAGAAGAACGCAGGTCCCTGCACAGACCTGGGAAGCGGCAGACACCGTGAAGCACGGTCTCCAACGCCGTCTTCACATGGTTCCAAACACGTTAGGTTTCTGAACCACTTAGAAGTAGCTCATGCTTGCACCTCAGCCTTTCAGAATATTATTATTTTGTTCCTGATGTAGCAGAAAGGGAAAGGATGGGAAGTCAGGGAGATCAGGTAGTTATTTACTGTGTGCTTTTGGGCCTCTTGCTTAATCTCCCAAGAGCTTCAATATTTCTTTTTTTTTTTTCTTCTTTTTTTTTTTTTGTGGGGTTTTTTTTGTTTGTTTGTTTGTTTTTTGGTGAAATGGGCATAATTACTCCTACCTTACCGGGTTGTTGTGGATGTTAATGTGGTCCATGACACACATCTGATATTAATGTGGCTCAGAAGAAGCACTCAGTGTCCCTTCCCTCCCCATCCCCAGCTCCATCATCCAGATTGTTGGTTAGTCAGCTTACATTGCAAGGTGCTAGGACTCAGAATCTATCCCTGAACACATCCCTACCTTCTATTCCAGAGCATAACCCAACAATAAGAAGCTAGGTGATCAAGAGCAAATTCACTTAACCACTTAAAAAACCTCAGTTTCTTCATTCTTAAAATGATGGGTTTGTATGAACAATCTCCCTCCAGCTCTTTCCCTCACTGATCCTGCATGAGAGGTAAACCAACCCTCTCTGTTATTAGCATGCAACAAGTGTGACTGCAGCCATGTCCTGGGCTGTAACCAAAGAAAATAGCCCACTGAGATTCAGAACAGAGGGGAAAGTATTTAAGGATGAACAGTAGGAGACCTAAACCATTATAGCCAGGTAGAAAGATACAGAGAAGAGAGATAATGTTAAATTACAGTTGAAGTGAAGGTGGAAATCACAGCAACAAAAGCAAAAGCAGTCCCAGCCCTAGAATCTAACAGCAGAGTCTGCGACATGAGATAAAACGTCATTTCCAAAGGTTTTTAACAATTGTGCTTCTGCAAGAAGATTTGTAATTACAAACACGAACAATCCTCGGCATATATCATTTCTAAAGATAGAGGCTGTTACTCTGTTCCAGATGAAGAGCTAAAGAATATCTCACACCGGTTGGTACATGACAAGGCAGTAACAACCAGACAATTAGGATGATGCATCAGCAGAACTGGAGTCACAATATGCCATATACAGATGCTGATTCCATTGACAAGGAAGGGACGTCACCATCACATCAGCAGCGGAAGTCTCTAGATAAAGGGAAACCGTATCACACAAAGGAGGAGGACACTCTACAGGGTAGAACAGTACCACTTTGGCCCTACCTGAATAAGCTCTCAAAGGCAATGAAGGATAATTTTATTTTTATAAAAGGCAGCCAAGAAAAATATTTTTAAGTGACGGAGTTGGTGGATAGAAAATGTAGGGGCGCCTGGGTGACTCAGTCGGTTAAATGTCTGCCTCTGGCTCAGGTCACGATCTTAGGGTCCTGGGATGGAGTCCTGCATCAGGCTCCTGGCTCAGTGGGGAGTCTGCTTCTCTCTCTGCTCCCCGCCCCCCGCTGCCGCCGGCTCATGCTCGCTCACTTGCTCTCTCTCTCTCAAATAAATAAATAAAATATTTAAAAAATTTTTTTTAAATGTAAGTCCCTTAATATTGAGTTATTGGTTTGCCTGTGAACCCTATGTTTTGTTGGGCTTTTCTAGGGTTTGTAACATTCACTGCTTATAGTAAATGATAGGCAAGCCAGGTAAATTTAAGAGACAACGAGTTAGGGACGCCTGGGTGGCTCAGTTGGTTAGGCGACTGCCTTCGGCTCAGGTCATGACCCCATCGAGCCCTGCATCAGGCTCCCTGCTCAGCTGGAAGCCTGCTTCTCCCTCTTCCACTTCCCCTGCTTGTGTTCCCTCTCACGCTGTTTCTCTTTCTCTCTCTCTCTCTGTCAATTAAATAAATAAATAAAATCTTTAAAAAAAGAGAGACAATGAGTTAGATGGCTCTCAAGTGGAGTCATCCTTGCACCTGCTTTCTTTCTCTCACATCCCACGTATACTTTGTCCGGAAATCTGTCGACCCCGCCTTCAAAGCACATCCAGAATGGAAACCACTTCTCACCACCATCACCACCACCTAGAATTAGGACTGCGGGCTCCCTGCACCTCCCTTTACCCCTCCAAAGTCTGTTGCCCAACATGGCAGCCAGATTGATGGTTTCCACTCTTAGGCTCAAAACCCTTCAGTGGCTCCCCATTTCACTCAGAGCAAAAGCCAAAATCCTTCTTCACTGGCCTAGAAGGCCCATGGGGCTCCCTGTTAACCTCTGCCCTCCTTTTCTTCACTGCCAGCACTTCAGTCTCCTTTCTTCTCCCACACTCCAGGGAAGCTCCCAACTTAGGGGATTTGCATTGGCCATTGCCTCTGCCTAGAAGTGTCTTCTCCAAATATCCACCACACATGCTCACTTCACTTGAGAGTTTACTCACCTTGCACCTTTTCAATGAAGTGAAACCTGGCCACCCTTAAAGTTATAGTTGGCTACTCCCATCCTTTATCTGCTGCTCCTGTCACTCCCTAGTTCCTTCATCTTTCTCTCCTTACCACTTTCTAACATCATTATTGAGTTTCCTGACTTATTATATTTATCATTTTCCTTTTTATCTCTTCATACTAGAGGGCAGGGACCTTTGTTTTGCTCTCTGATATAACCCAAATGCCTAGAACAGTGTCTGGTACACAGTAGATATTTATAATTATTTGTGGAACAAATGAGTAAATATAACAGAAAATCCAACTCAAATTGGCTTAAACCAAAAGGAAATACTGTCCCATATAACTGGAAGTTGAGAGGTGTGTGGGGATATCAGGAGGAAGCTCTGCTTCCCTATGATTCTTCTAGGTCAATTACTTCATCAGGCTGATAACAAGATGGTTGCAAAAGTTCTAAGATGAATTTGGGGCAGCCCAGGCTGGGGCAGGCAGGGGGGATGGAGGATGACTCTTTGAAACTCTCTTTTAAGAGTGAGGACACTTTAGCTGGAAGCCCCAGCAAACTTCTGCTAGCATCTCATTGGCTCAAATTGAACCAGTCTTTGTTGCCAGGGGAATGATGTGCAGTGCTTTGCCTCACTGGGAAGAGTGATGGAAAAAAGCAGAATGGATTTAGCTAAGATTAATCAAAACCCACCTCAACCCCATAGTCACCTCACAATAGGGGAGGAGTGGGATAGATAGTTAAACCTAGTGTCCACTTCTCAAAGTTAACCAGATCAGACAGACAGGTAGACAGAAGGCTTGGGGGAAAGAAAGGATTTGGTCAAAATAGAGATGCTGGAAAACTGAACATTCTGAAAGATCGCACTTGATTTTCCTGGTGGTGATGCTCTGAATTCAGTAGCATATGAGCTTTATGACTTACTGGACTTGCTCAGGAGTATTGGAAGCATTTATGTGGACTGCACAGAAGCCCTACTCACATGTGACAGTCTCACACCATCCCTGCTGATCCAGATTCACACAGCAAATATGGTTAGCAGTGAATATGAAACAAAGTTGTTATTGATTCTGGTCTCACTGAAAACCAAATATAACAAATATTTCACACTCTTGCAGTTTGTAGATGGGTAAAAGGTGACTGAAATATGGAATACTCTTTATTTGTTAAATTCATGACGTGGGACGAGATGGAGACATATGGGACATGGAATCTGAGATTTCTGCAGTGTTTTGCTTCTGCATAAACCATACAGAAGAGCTTATCACTCCTGCTGATTTCTAGTCAATGATCATTCCTCCTGGGATTTGGCAAGAGCCCATCTCTGCTATCTGTTGAAAAAAGCCGTGGGGAATGGGAAAACCTTGTCTAATCAAATTAGAAAGCTCAACAAAATTTCTGAGAGAGGAATGATTAAGAAGAAAAAGTTTTAGACACAGTTTGTATGCACAATTTCAGGCAAACAGTGGGCAGATTATAACAGGATTATATCTATTCATACTGTGAGTGGGACTTCCTGGAAATAATTTATTAGCAGTTAGGTTCCTAGACATAAACTCCCACACAAGTGATACGGTGGAGATCATAATCTCTTAAATCCATGTAGCAAAAGAAAAATTTGAAATTTTTAACTCCAAGATTATTTCATTCTATGCTTTGACTCTCTGGATCATTTAGGAGTAGTTTTTTGTTTTGTTTTAATTTTTTCTTTTCTTCTTTTTTTTTTTTTTTTATCAGTCAGGGGGAACAGAGTTGGGATAGGGACACAGTTTTCAAAATGACTTACTATATTTCCTAGATTGCAGGTACATATAATTGTATAGTTATGGCAGACAAAATAATGGCCCCCAAAGATCATATGTCCTAATCCTGTAACCTATAAGTACATTAAGTAACATGGCAAAGATGTATTAAAGTTGTAGATGGAAATAAATCTGTTAAACAGTTTACTTTAAAATAAGGAGATTATTGGGGTGCCTGGGTGGCTCAGTTGATTAAGCATTTGCCTTTGGCTCAGGTCATGATCCCAGGGTCCTGGGCTCCATGAACCGCCCCCACACTCCAGGGAAGCCCCCTCCCCCGCCAGCTCAGGCTCCCTGCTCAGCAGGGAATCTGTTTCTCCCTCTCCCTCTGCCCCTCCACCTGCTCATGCATGTGCTTTCTCTCTCAAATAAATTAATTTTTTAAAAAAATAAATAAATAAAATAAGGGGATTATTTTGGATTATCCCAGTGGGCCCAAAGTAATCACAAGGGTCCTTGGAAGTAAAAGAGAGCATGGAAGAGGGAACCAGAGAGAAGGCACCATCAGCCTGATTTTGGTAGCTTCAAAGATGAAGGAAGATGGAGATGAGCCCTGGAAATCGGGCAGTCTCTAAAGATGGAAAATGCAAGGGAATGTATGTATTCCTCCCTAGAGCCTCCAGAATAGAATGCACCTTGCTGACACCTTGATCTTTGCCCAGTGAAATCCATGTCAGACTTCTGAACTGAAGAACTGTTAGAAAATAAATTTGTGTTGTTTTAAGCCATTAGTTTTGTAGTAACTTGTTACAGCAGCCATAGAAAGCTAATACAGCTATCATTTTATAAAACCACATATTGCAAATAGAAAGGTACTGAAATAGCCTTGAGTTTGGAACATTCTCAGATGCTTAATGAAATAGATTAAAGTCTGAACAAGATCCAGTCCAATCCACCTTATCAAACGGGAGCACGTTTCAGGAATTGAGCTCTGCTCTCTGTGTTTATGGACACTTCAAGAAATAGCAGTGTACTCCCCACTAATCACAAACCAGAAGACTGCTGAACAGAATGTACAATTGTAAGGATGTAGAAGGAAACACAAATTTTATTTGCTTTTCATACAGAGGCAGATTCTTATTTCCATGATCTCTATTTGCCTGAATATAAGAAATCTTTTCCTTTTTTAAAAAACTATGAAATTTCCTCACTTGAATTCCAGCATGTTTGGATGAGTTTTGGTGTTGTTTCTGACATGGACTTTCATATTTAAAGATAAGTGACAGGAATCACTATCTATTGGGGTGCTTGATGCATAATCATTCCATGTATATTGGAATAAAATACTTACTTGTTCACATTCAAAGCACTGCCTAGGCAGCAGGGTGCAGTGGTCAATAATCTCCATTCAGCTCTTGCCTTCCCAGAACTTAAAGTCTAGTTGGGAAAGCAGACACCTATGAAGGTCATCACAACACAGTGTGGGTTAGTGCTATAATGGAAGGGCACTTTGCTGAAGGGCACCTAACCCAGTCTTGACAGAGAGTAGGGGGTTTTTAGAGGAAGCAGTCCCTCTGGCACTGCCTTCATTAGGTGGCTGATTTATGTCTGCTGAGCTGGGTCTCGTTCCTCAGTCTCTTTCTCCTGGTCAGTTTGAATTCCTTGCTCAGGGACTCACCCTGTTCCTGGCCGTTGAATGGCCACTCAACACATGTTGTAAGGAAGAATTCAAAACATTCTTCAAAATTATGGCTCACTATGTTTTTTAAGCCACTACACAGGTATAGCTTTGGCTTTTCACTTCAAAACTTGCCATGCCACAGCTGGCCAAAAATCTTTAGTTATCCTTTCCCTGTATGTATCTTGCCCATCACATTTTGCTAACTCCCAATGCAAGAAAAATCGTATTTATTTTTAGGTACAATATTTTATTTTTCTAGCTATAAAATAATACAAGTTCATTTTAGGAATCTGGGAAATTGCAGAAAAGAATAAAGAAAAAAGTATTTGTCACCATACTTCTGTTACCCTGAGTGTATCTGCCCTCAGTTTTTTATACAGTCAATCCTCTTATTCAGATTCCATATTTGTGAATTCACCTAATCACTAAAAATTAATTGTAACCCCCAAACCGATACTCTCAGTGCCTTCTCAGTCAGTCAGGGGCCCGGGCCTGCGCAGAACAGCAAAAATGTTGAGACCTGCCCCACGCCTTCCCAGCTGAGGGCACTGAGGTTTGGGCAGGGCGATGCTCTGCCTTCTTGTGTCAGCTCGCTGGCTGTAAACAAGTGTCCTTTTTGGGGTTTTTTGGGTTTTTTTAAAAGCTTCCAGGATTTTTTTTAAAGTTTTATTTGTTTGACAGAGAGAGACACACAGCGAGAGAGGGAACACAAGCAGGGGGAGTGGGAGAGGGAGAAGCAGGCTTCCCGCGGAGCAGGGAGCCCGATGCGGGGCTCGATCCCAGGACCCTGGGATCATGACCTGAGCCGAAGGCAGACGCTTACCGACTGAGCCACCCAGGTGCCCAACAAGTTTGTAGTTGACTTTAGTGCCGTATGTTTTCACATTTTTGTGCTTTTTGTTGGTGATTTAATTGTTTAAAATGACCCCCCAGCAGAGGGCTGAAGTGCTCTCTTGTGCCCTAAGCACATGGAGAAAATACATGTGTTAAACACGTTTTGCTGACACGTAAGTTACAGTGCTGTTGGCCTTGAGCCCAGTGTTAATGAATCAACAAGAATCAACAATGTATATAAAATAAGTTGTCTTCAAAGGTAAACCCACATAAAACAATGTTCTATATTGATCAGTCGGCAAAATCATGGGACCAGAGGTCATCTTTTCCCTAGGAGCACTGATTCAGTGTTGACTAACTCTGTATTCATAGTTACAGAACATAACGACCATCAATATTAAGAATCTACTGCATTTTCTTTATGCCAAAATAGAAAAGAGAAATCATACCGTGTCGGGTTTGGTCAGCAAACCCTGAGACGGCGAATGAAAAGATGACTCCAGACACCTTAGTAGGAGAAAGGAGAGGTCTGGGGACCAGATGTTCTAGTGGCAAGCGGCCTCGAACCGAACTTTATCGGGGTCTTATCAATACACCAAGTACAAGCACAAAACAAGGAGGCAAGAAGTTTGTGAAGTACGTGACCACCACAGATGCCTGTTTTTCTTCAAAATTTAAACATTTACTCCCTAGAGGAGAACCTTGAGCCACAGTAGGAATCCGGCCTCTTTCAGCCAAGGAACTTCAAAGGAGGCTCAGCGTTCCGGGCACTCCTCCTTTGCTTTTCAATGAGTCCCATCCAGGGAGGCACATACAAGTCAGATTTTGTCTATCCAGGCACTGTGAATTCCCACATTACCATTTGTTAATTTCTGTATCCCACCTTTTTTTTTTCATTTAACCTACATTCTGAACACTTTCAATGTTATTACATATTTTTAAATATGATTTTATTTTTTTAAGATTTTATTTGTTTATTTGAGAGAGAGAGCACAAGCAGGGGGCAGAGGCAGATGGAGAGGGAGAAGCAAACTCTCCGCTGAGCAGGAAGCCCATGTGGGACTTGATCCCAGGACCCCAAGATCATGACCCCAGCCAAAGGCAGACGCTCAACCAACTGAGCCACCCAGGTGCCCCTAAATATGATTTTAATGATGTATTTGACCAAATGGATCTCCTTGATTTATTAGTTTCCCTCTTGCTAGATGTTAGGTTATTTCCAAAGATCATTCTTATAGATACATTTTATGTTTTTCTTTCATTCATTCATTCAACAAATATTTATTGAGTTCCAACTATATTCCAGGCCTCATGCATAAGGATACAAAAACAAACAGGATGGATATTTATTCTCAGGAGTCTCTGTCCTCCAGAGGTTTGTAATCAACTGAGAAGGACAGATAATAAGCATTTACACAAATAATTCATTAGAATAGTAATAAATGCTAGCAGGGACAAGGACAGGAAGCTACAAAAGCACACAAGAAAGCCTGATCTTAATGAGGGAGTAGTTCCCTGATGAGTGACATTTTCAGCTGAGCCCTGAAAGAACTCAGGACCAGAATGTACTAGGCTCCTATATATTAGAGGTAGAGGGAAAGGATTTTTCTTCTCTCTTCTTCTCTCCCTCCTCACCCTCCCACAGCACAAGCCAATGGTGCATCAGTAGGTTTCACCTTCATGGGCATGTGACCACAGGGTCCGGCTCCTGTCTTGGCTGCCTGCCCACACCCAGTACCACCCATTCTTCCACCCCTAGAGGGTAGGGGGGCTATCAGGCGAGGCTAAAAGATGTGTCTTCCTGGATGGGATCCAGCACATAACAGCCAGCAGACCCCACAGGACCCAGCTGGCAGAAAAGAGGGGTCAGATGCAGCTGCAGGCCTGCCCAGAGTAGCGCCTGGGCTCAGCCTTGGGGTAAGGCAAACAGACCTACTGCAGCTTGGCACTGGCTGCAGCCACCACAAATACAGTCCAGACCCCCTCCCCGTGCCCTTTCTTCCAGTAGAGCAGGTGCTCAAAATCATCGCTTGCTGTTGTTTGAAAGATCAAATTCAGAGTGCAAGTGGCCATTCAGGGATGTAGGTATATAATAGGTGAACAAGTCAGTAGTATTCAAGTCAAGAACCAGTTAAAACCATCAGCTGACCTCATTCCACACCTTAAGGACTGCATTACTTTAAGAGGTCCAAGTGTCCACTTTGCCAGAAAACCTTTGAAACCATTTTCTTTGAGACTATTTCTCCACGAAATATGTCCACAGAACTTGAGACAAGTGAACATCAAGGAATTGGGATGTGCAAAGCTTAATTATTTGGGAATATTGGGGGGAGTATCAGTCTGAATTATATCAAGCAGAATTTAAAAGAAATGCAATTTGTACTTTCTGAAGTGTTAGCGCTAAGTCTTAACTGCTAACTAGCCATTGCCACTAGAGGTCCCGCCTGCCTGACTTCACCAAACAGATAAGCATTCTTTGTAACTAACTAGTTCCCTGAGTGGTGTGATTTGTAACACATCACTAGTGCTTGGAAATACTTATTCTCTTAAAAAAAGATTAACTGCAGTAATCTTTGGCATGCCACAAATTTGCTTAGCAAATTCTCTCAGCACAAATGAAACTTCAGCTGGTTATAGGCTAAATTGTTATCAATTCCAAAGCAGCAATACCCAAATTAGTATGCAATGCAAAAAGTTAACTTCTATCCTGAAGCCCTTGACATCCAGGATGCAAATTAATAGTGACTTATTTACCAGCCATACACCGTGATTCTCTAAAAAACACTATGATGACAACATATATATTAACCCTAATAAAGTTTCTCCAAAGCATCTTTACAGAAACTTCAAATTCCATACCCTCTGGGCTTGTATTAGCTGCTGCTTACCTCAAGTTTTCACCCAGAGAGGCAGTTTGAAGCTGATTTGGCACCTCACCCAGCTTTCTAACAGTCCCCAGGTGAAAAAGAGGAGAAGAAAATTGTTAGTTACAAAATCAGGATCAGAGTTCATAAACTTTTGCCTTTGCTTTCTATGTAGCCTAGTTGAGATTCACTCTTTCCCAGAGCGTATGTTAGAAAGAGCCCCCTTCCCCCACCTTCTCACCAAGGTCTTTTCCATTCATTGCTAATAGCAAGCACATCTCCACTTTGCTCAACCCTCAGGGGCTCCATGCTCCCTGACCTCACAAAAAGTTCATGCCCTGCTCTGCCTTTGTCAATACCCTCAGCCGTTCCTTCCAAGACATTGTTCAGCTTCTGTGACATGATCTATTCTTAGTGAACCCATGCTGGGAAGTCTTAAACTTTCACATTTTCATCAAAGTGACTTCATAGTTTGGTCTCAGTATAAATAACTGCAGTTTGTATGTGTTTTCCCCCACCAAGGATGGATTTTAACCTTCAAAGCCAGGATATTAAAGACTCTTTAAGAACTGCGATTGCATTTGTAGAAGCACTCATTCTGTCTCAGGTTTTCCTGTGTCCCTTAATTTTTCTATCCATGACTCTTGAAACAGTGGTTCTCAGCCCTAGTTGCACATGAAAATCATCTGGGGAGCTTTTAAAAAGCACAGATGCTTGGACTTCATCCCATATCAATTGAATCAAAATTCCTGTGAGTAAAGCATTGGTATTTTTTATAGCTCCCAGGTGAAAGGTGCAGCCAGGGTTGAGAACCAGTGCCTGTAAGTGTCAATTAGGATTGTTTTGCTCACATCACCTGATCAAGATTTTTAAGAAAGATATCCCATTGAAATCCATGGGAATTTAATATATGTTAACAATAATGGCCCTTTGTATTTTCCCTGGAGATTTTAACATTTTATAGTACTCTCACAACTCATTTGCTGCATAATCAGTCAATATTTATGAAATACATATCAAGGACCATACTAGGTGCTAGAACAAAAATGATGGAGAAGACATGACCCTTGCCCTTCAGAGACATACAAACGAGTCAGTGAAATTAAACAGATACACTTCCAGACAAATTTCAGGTACTATATATAGAATAAGATGGAAGTCCAAGGAAGGAGTCATTTGATATACATGGGAGGTTTGGGAAAGGACTCATGCAGGCAGTTACTCCTTTGCTGAGTCTTGAGAGATGAGTAGGGGGTCTCCAAGTGGCAGGTAGGGGGCTGAGAGAGATTTCAGGAATTTTAGGCAAAGGGAGTGGAATAAGCAATGAAGCTATGGAAATACTGGCATGTTTGGTTAATTAGGTAGGAGGAGAGGCACGGGCAAGAAATGGGTATAGAGAGTTCACAGGGGGCTTAATTCTGCAGTAAAGAGTTTGGACTTTATCCTGGAGGCCACTAGACCTCCAACATTTTTTATCACACATCCCTATCAGTAAAAAATGTTAGCAAAACTTCCAACGTATATTTATTTATTTATAATTTACCTAAGTGTAATGCTATGTTAATTACAAAACATATGCCAAAGACAGACATTTTTTAAAAGGCCAAGATTAAAAATAACTATAACTGGAAGTTCTGATATTGTCCTCCTTTGCTCCAGTGAATCACCTTGCACATCCCTGGAGTATATATTCCCCGCTTTAAGATCACCACGACAGACATGGAGAGTAAGCAACATGACTTGATCTATACTTCACAGAACCTGTGAGGTAGGTAGGGCAAAAATAGGAAAACTAAGCCTCAGAGATATAGAGTGACTTGTGAAAGTCACGCAGCTAGTTACATCATAGAAAGGACTAGGACTCACACCGAAGACCCAGACCAATATTCCTCCTACAACCTCACATTATCTATCCTGAGCTGTACTCCTCACCACAATTTCTGTGAAGTCAAGAGCCTTTGGACAAGATACAGCTGTATATTCAATTATGTGATCCTTCCTTGTCTTACCAGAATATGAGAGAGATTCTGACAAAGGAACCATAAAACATCATCGGGATGAGACTGCATTAGTACCATTGTATTGAGATCTAAGAAGGGAGTCATTTAACTGAATGAATGAGGAATAGGATGGTCTCAGTAGACAAAGAGCTACCATGTACATGTAAGAATAAATGATCAACATTTAAAGAAGGCAATATGGCATGACATTAGAGAGAACACTGGCTTTGGAGTCAGGGGTCTGAGATCTAATCCTAACTCTGCTACTTAATATGCCTGGCATGAGCTTGGGCAACTTGCTTAAGCTTACTCACCACTGAGGGGCTGAATAATTTCTATCCCCTAAGACTGATGTGAATATTAAATAAACTTTCAATAGATGTTCTTTTTCCTCCCCTTCCTCAACAAACAGAATACCATAATTGGGCTAACCACTAAAATTGGACTGAACATTGAATATAATTCGATCCAGCTTGGGTCATGCAGAAGGCATTTTAGGATCTTCTATTAAATTTTATTATTGTAAATTAAAGAAATGCTTGCTTCTTGTTAGAAAGACTGTTGACTCAACTAGTTTTTTTGTATACAGAGTAATAGCTACCATTTATTGAAGGCCTACTTGGTGCCAGGATTTCTTTGGCTAGTCTACATATAATACTTAATTTTCACAGCACAACTTGCAGCAAGTATTATTGTCTTCATTTTATAAATGAAGTTAATTGGTAGAGGGCCCACAACTAGAATCCAGTCCTATTTGTTCAAAATCTTCTCCATTAACTATTACGTTAGGTTAAAGAGTATGAATCTAAAACCTCACTTCACAAACTCTTTCACAGAACACTAGCTTCTTGAAATATAAATATTCATTCCAGAGTGAAGACTGTTTACCATAGCTGCATCTGAGACGTTCACAAAAACACTTTGTATTATTAAAGATTCCGTGAAGCTCTGCATGAAGGAAACCAATTTATTTTTATTTAACCCTAATTTCTCAAATGTATTTGACCATGGAAACCTTTCTGGTTTCCAGGATTACATATTAAGATCACCCAGGAACAAATATTCAATAACCACTAGTTTGGAAAATGCTTATCCAAAGAAACCATAAGACAACTTCCATTTGATATGTTGATATTATCAGAAAGCCAAAGACCGATGAAACATTGTTTTCCTAACCCTTTGGAAGATTTAGTAGGTATAGAACAGGGAAGATTATATGGCTCTTTTTCTATAACAACAATTCCACACAGATAAGCCTTTAGTCTCCACTGCTTGCCACTCATCAAGCTTGGTCCCTTTCACAAATATGAAATGTGTTTTAGAAAGACAAAACTAAAGGTATTAGGGTTCTGAACATCCTGGAATTATACTACCCTATTCAGGTGAGCTTTTCAGAACAGAAGGAATGACTGCACTGCATATCAAACAACTCATGAGAGAAAACATCTCTTCTTACACAAGTGACTATGACTAAAGAAATCTTGCTCCTTATAAAGAATTCTCGATGGTAGAGCTGCAGGGCTGATTGATGAGTGCTGCCTACCACAGTAGGGAAATTGCAAAGAGAAACTGCACACACAACCGAGAGAAGCACGTTGTGCTAATATGCAATTCCCCATGGTCCCCTGCTGAGGTCTGGAGGCTGTAGAGGAAGGACATGACAATGGAGAGAAATCAGAGACAGATAGGAGGGGGTTGTCGCCAGTGAAAGCCAGGAGGGCTGAGGTTGGTGCATTTATGCCTCTATTGCCCTGAACTCTGTCGAGCAGCCGCTGAACAACACAATATAGATTTAGAGCTTGTTAAGATCAGATGCACAGGTGTGTCCCTTCCCAGTAATCCACAGAGGCTTTGAGAAAGTACAATCAGGGTCATCAATTTCTATCTGGGAAAAGTACCAACATACAGTTTCCTTAAAGAAATGGGAATTTTGGTTTAGAATGTTGAAATACCAATCCGAAAATGGAGGTTAAGCTTTAGGGGATAGATGAAATGATGGACAGTATTAATTGAGAAAGCAGCTATGAATGGCTTTCCCTTCCTATCACATACAAAACTGTATAGGAAATATTTGACAACATAATAAGCTGAGTTTGCGTTCTCTTTTTTCCTTAGAGACAAAAAAAAACATTGCAACAAGATATCAATATAAATTTAAAAATGGTAATACAGTGTGTGCTATCTCAAATTTTAAAGACTTCACCTATCTCTGAAGTATACAGAGCCACTATTTGATGAAGATATGCTATCCCCAAATATAATCCCAATAGAAAAAAGGAGAAAGGGGTCTCTATTAACTTGCTGCTTTGAATTTACCCAGAATCTCAAATTTGGTTATTTTGTCTTCCCTTTATTCTCCTATAAAGAAGTCATTTTCTTTAAATACTAGATAAATTCCTAGGGCATAAGAAATGAATTTTCCCCTTTGGCCAGTAACCAGAGGACCTCAAGGTCCTCTAATTTTTAAGTTTTACTTAGGTCATGTTCAAAATAGACTGAGTTTGAAACATATTTTTGATTAGGCTCCATATTTAAAGTATAACAGGGGATGTTAAACTTCACGGTGCATTTATCAACAACTCAAGTCACCAGTGTCCATGATGGACAGAATCAGGTTGATTTCACTTGCCATGGTGGGAGAATAGCCTAACAATTCTGATTATCCTCGGGCTATTGCTCCTGGTGCCTTAAAAGCCATTCCTGAAATGTCAGTTGCTGTCACCATCATTTTCTACCAGAGATGCCAACATGGTAAACTTCTGAATTGCCCCACTAGCAAAAAAGAAAAGAAAAGAAAACTACAAGTGCCCAAATGTACACCACATCACTTTTCATAATAACTTTATTAAGATATAATTCACATACCATTAAATTTAATCTTTTATGGGGTACAATGGAGTGGGTTTTAGTATGTTCACAGAATTGTGCAACTGTCATCACTATCAAATTTTAGAAAATTTTCACCATCCCTAAAAAGAACCTTGTACCCATTAACAGTCACTCTCTATTCCTCTTTCCATCCCATAGACTGGGCATTTCTTATAAATAGAATCATACAATATGTGGTCTTTCTGGTTGTTTTCTTTCACTTAGCATAATGTTTTCAATGTTCGTCCAAGCTGTAGCATATATAAGTACTTCATTCCCTTTTATTGACAAATTTTTATTCCATTGTATAGATATATCACATTTTATTTATCCATTCATCAGCTAGTGGACATTTGTACAGTTTTCCACTTTTTGGCTATTATGAATAATGCTGCTAGAAATCTTCATGTACAGATTTTCGTAGAGACATATGTTTTCAGTTCTTTTGGGTATGTACCTAAGAGTGGAATTGCTGGGTCATATGGTAAATCTAAGTTTAAGTTGTTGAAGTACTGCCAAACTGTTTTCCAAAGAGGCTGCACCATTTCACAATCCTACCGGTAATGTATGAGGGTTAAAATTTCTCCACATCTTTGTCTACACTTGTTATTGTCTTTATTTTTTTTATTTTAGTCATCTTAATAGATGCAAAGTGGTATTTCATTATGGCTTTGATTTCCATTTCCCTAATGGCTAGTGAGGTTGAACAAATTTTCATGTGTGTATTGGCTGTTTGTATATCTTTTTTGGAGAAATGTCTATTCAAATCCTTTGGCCATCTTTTAATTAGGTCGTTTGTCTTTTTATTATTGACTTGTAACAGTTTAGTGTATGTTGTGGATAGAAGTCTCTGATCAGATTTATGATTTGCAAATATTTTCTCCATTTCCGTGGATTATCTTTTTACTTTCTTAATGATGTCCTTTGAAGTACAAAAGTTTTTAATTTTGATGAAGTCCAATTAATTTATTTTTTCTTTTGTCATTCATGCTTTTGCTGTCATATCTAAGAGGCCATTGCTGAATTCAAGGTCATGAAGATTTATTTCTGTGTTTTTCTTAGGAGTTTTGTAGTGTTAGCTCTTTCATTTAGGCCTATGATTTATTTTGAATTAATTTTTGTATATCATGTGAAATAGGAGTCCAACTTTATTCTTTTGAATGTGGATATGCAGTTGTCCCCAGTCATTTGTTTTCCCATTTTCCTTCCATTGGGTTGTCTCGGCACCCTTGTCAAAAATTAATTGGTCATTAACAGTTTACTTCTGAGTTTTTTATTCTATATCATTGTTCTATATTTCTATCCTTCTGCCACTACCACACTGTCTTGATTATAGTAGCTTTGTAGTAAGTTTTAAAATTGGGAAGTATGAATTCTCCAACTTTGTTCTTCTTATTCAAGATTTGTTTAAAACTCTTTGAGTTTTTCCGTTCTTTGTATTTCTATGTGAATTTTGGAATCAGCTCACCAATTTCTACAAACAAAGGCAGCTGAAATTTTGATAAGCGTTGCACTTAATTTGTTGATCAATTTGGAGAGTTGCCATCTTAACATTGTCTTTTGATACATTTCTACTTATTTAGGTCTTCATTAATTTCTTTTGATAATGTTTTATAGTTTTTAGTGTATAAGTCTTTCATTTGTCTTAAAAATGTATTCCTAATTATTTTGTTCTTCTTGATGCTAATGTTTAAAGAGTTATTTCTTAATTTCATTTCTGAGTAAGTCATTGATAATATATAGAAATACAACAAATATTTGTATATTCATCTTATATCAGGCAACCTTGCTGAACTTGCTGATTAATTCTAATAATGTGTGTATGTGTGTGTGTCTGTGTGTGTATTCCTTAGGATTTTCTACATAAAAGATCATACAATTTGTAAAGGGAAATCATTTTACTTCTTCCTTTCAATCTAGATGCATTTTTTAAAATATTTATTTATTTGAGAGAGAGAGAGAGGGTGAGAGAGAGAGCACAAGACGGGGTAGGATCAGAGGGAGAAGCAGACTCCCTGCCAAGCAGGGAGCCCAATGAGGGACTTGATCCCGGACTCTGGGATCATGACCTGAGCCAAAGGCAGTCGCTTAAACAACTGAGCCACCCAGGCACCCAATCTAGATGCTTTTTTTTTTTTTTTTTTGCCTAATTACCCTGACTAGAACCTCCAATACAATGTTGAATAGAAGTGACAAGAGCATACATCCTTGTCTTGTTCTTAATCTTAGAGGGAGAGCATGCAACCTTTCACCAGTAAGTATGAATTTAGCTATACTGTTTTTGTATATGGCTGTCCTTTATCAGGATGACAGGATGTCCTTATCTAGTTTGTCAAAATATTTTACTGTGAAGGAGTGTTGGGCTTTGTCAAATGCTTTTTATGTATCTATTGAGAGAATCATGTCATTTTTGTCCTTGTTCATGGTGTATGCATTCTACTTGTTCATGGTGTATAATCCTCTTAATATGTTGCTGGACTAAGTTTGTAGTGTTTTCTTAAGAATTTTTATATCTGGGGCGCCTGGGTGGCTCAATTGGTTAAGCCACTGCCTTCAGCTCAGGTCATGATCCTGGAGTCCCTGAATCGAGTCCCGCATCAGGCTCCCTGCTTGGCAGGGAGTCTGCTTCTCCCTCTGACCCTCCCCCCTCTCATGCTCTCTCTATCTCATTCTCTCTCTCAAATAAATAAATAAAATCTTAAAAAAAAAAAAAAGAATTTTTATGTCTGTATTCATAAGAGTTATTGGTCTATAGTGTTCTTTTCTTGTGATGCCTTTGTCTCCTTTTGGTAACAGGGTAGTATTGGTCTCATAGAAATAGTATGAAAATATTCCCTTCTCTTCTGTTTTTTTGGAAGAGTTTATGAGAATTGGTGTTAATTCTTTTTTAAGCATTTGGTAGAATTCAACAGTGAGGTCATTTTTACCTGGGCTTTTCTTTGTGGGAAGTATTTTTATTACTCATCTAATCTCTACACTTGCTATGTTCAAATTTTCTATTCTTTAAGTCATTTCAACAGTTTGTGGCTTCTAAGAATTTGTCCATTTCATCTAGATTATCTAATCTATTGGCATACAATTGTTCATAGGTTTCACTTATAATGAGTTTTATTTCTGTAAGGTCAGTGTCCTCTCTTTCATTTCTAATTTGGTAATTTCAGTCTTCTTTCTGTTTCTCTTGCTCAGTCCAGATAAATATTTGTCAATTTTCTTGATCTTTTCAAAGAATGAACTTTTGATTTTGTTGACTTTCTATTGTTTTACTATTCTTTGTATCATTTACTTCTACTTAATATTTTTTATTTCTTTTATTCTTCTTGCATTGGGTTTAATTTGCTCTTCTCTTTCTGGTATCTTAGGGTGGAAGTTTAGGTTATTGATTTGATATCTTTCTCCTTATTTAATATAGGCATTTATAGCTATAAATTTCCCTCTAATGACTATTTTAGCCATATTCCATAAGCTTTGGTATGATATATCTTCCTTTTCACCATCTCAAAGTATTCTAATTTCCCTTATGATTTTTTCTTTGACCCTTTGGTTATTTATGAGTGTACTATTTAATGTACCTATATTTTTCAAATTTCCCCAAAATCCTGTGACTAATTTCTAGTTTTGTTCCATATGGTCAGAGAATATACTTGGCATGATTTTGATCTTTTAAAACTTATTTTTTTTTAATATTTTATTTTTAAAATAAAGGGAGAGAGAGAGAGTGAGCACAAGCAGGGAGAGCAGCAGACAGAGGGAGAGGAGAAGCAGGCTCCACACTGAGCAGGGAGCCCAATGTGGGGCTTGATCCCAGGACTCTGGGATCATGACCTGAGCCAAAGGCAGACACTTAACGATTGAGCCACCCAGGTGCCCCAATCTTCTTAAATTTATTAAGGCTTGTTTCATGGCCTAATGTATGGTCTATCCTGGATAATGTCCCATTTTCATTTGACAGTAATATACATTCTGCTTTTGGAGTGTTCTATAGATGTTGGTATGTCTAGTTGGTTTGTAGTGTTGTTCAAGTCTTCTAATTCCTTGTTGATCTTGCCTGTTTATTCTTTTCATTATTGAAAGTAGGGTATTGAAGTTCCCAACTATCACTATTGAATTATCTATTTCTCCCTTCAATTCTGCCATTCTTTTGCTTCATGTATTTTATGACTCTCTTGTTAAACCCATGCATATTTATAATTACTATCTTTCTCATGGACTGACCCCTGTATCATTATAAAATTTCCACCTTTGTCTCAAAATTGTAACTATTTTGTCCAAAAATCTGTTTTGTCTGATAGAAATATAGCCATTCTAGGTCTCTTTTGGTTATTGCTTCGATGGTGCGTCTTTTTCTGTTCTTTTACTTTCTACTTATTTGAATCTTTGAATCAAAGTATGTCTCCTGGAGACAGCATATAGTTGGATTATGTTTTTTTTTTTAAACCTATTCTGCCACTTTCTGCCTTCTGTTTGGAGTGTAAAGCCCTCACAATTACTGTAATTTCTGGTAAGATTGGATTTATATCTGTCATTTTGCTATTTGTTTCCTATATGTCTTGTGTCTTTTTGTTCCTCTGTTCCTCGATCCCTGACTTTTTTGTGTTAAATAGATATTTTCTAGTGTACCATTTTGATTCCCTTGTTGCTTTTTTACTATTTTTTAAAATTTGAACCCTAGGGATTACAATTAACATCTTAAAACAATTGGATAAATACCAATTTACTTTCAATGATATATAAAACACTGCACCAATATAGCTCCATTCCTCTCCTTCTCCTTTGTGTTTTGTCATACAACTTACATCTTCATAGTTATAAGTTCATCAACACCATTTTATAATTATTCCTTTTTGCAATTGTCTTTTAAATTAGATAGAAGAAGAAAACAGTTACAAGCAAAACATACATTTAGACTGTCTTTTATTTTTATAAATGTAGTTACCTTTACTGGTGCTCTTTCGTCATGTGCAGTTAAGTTACCATCTAGTGTCCTTTCATTTTATCCAAAAGGTCTCCCTTTACTATTTGCTGTAGGGCAGGTCTGTCAGTAATGAATTCTCTCAGTTTATCTGAGAATTTCTTAATTTCTCCTTTGTTTTTTGAAGGATAGTTTTGCTGGATATAAAATTGTTGGATGACAGTGTTTTCCTTTCAGCATTTTGAATAGCTCATTCCATTGTCTTTGAGACACTATGTTTTGGGTTTTGTTTTGTTTTGTTTTTTGTGAGAGTCAGCTACTAATCTTATTGAGGATACCTTGAACCTGATGAATCACTTATCTCTTGCTATTTTCAAGATTTCTTTTTTTTTTTTTTTTTTCTTTTTTTGTCTTTGTCTTTGGACAGTTTGACTATGGTGTATCAAGGTGTGGATCCCTTTGAGTTTGTCCTACTTGGATTTTTTGAGGTTCTTGGATGTGCATAGTAATGTTTTTCATCAAATTTGGGAAGTTTCCATTATTTTTTCAAATATTTTCTATGCTCCTTGTTCTTTCTCCTCTCTTCTGAGACTCTCATTGTCCTGAGACTCTGGGTGTGTATTGGACCATGTCTTTAATGCTCTAGGAGGCAGTTTAAAACTCTGCCTTAGCCTGCACATCCTGCTTGCACAGAACCTTAAGGATAGCCAGAGAAGAGATTAGGGCCCTCTCAGATCTTTCCTGGGCATGTAAACAGCTCTGCATGTGTTCACAGACCTCTTTATCAGGAACATGTTGGAGCTTTTCAAAATCCCCTATGGACACCTTATTCTCCAATTTTTCCACAAAATTTTTGGTAATCCTCTATTTAGCCCTAAGTTGTATCATTACTTCTGGCAGCTTCAATGTTAAACAATTGCTGCTGATTGCTCCAACAAATGCCTTGGGAGTGTGGTATTTATTATAATAAACATAATAACAAATTTTGATGGGACAAGTGAGTTCAGGGTAAGGTGTCTGAGGAAATGCTATAAGAGCTGGGCATGACTTACGGGCTGTAATTTGCTGCACAGAGAAGGAGGCAGGCAACCAGGCAAAGACAGCATCTCTAAAGCCCATAAAGTGTTGGGACCTAGTCATGCAGGGTGACTAATGCCCAGGAAGAAGTTTTGGCTGGAGAGGGAACATGAAGTAAGATAGTGAGGGACTTTGGTTATGGAAGACTAAGAAGTTTAAACTTTAGCTCTTTAGGTTATGGAAAATCATAGAAAGTTCTTGAATAGAGAAATCATTCAATTATTAATTTATTCAACAAATATTTATTGTCTATTGTGTCAGGCACTGTTGTATTCACTGAGGATGCAGCAGTGAACAGGACAATGGTCCTGACCTCATAAAGCTTACATTCTTGGGGGGTAGAAATACAATGAGGAGAAAATACTAAATATTAAATATATAATATAGATTTAGATTGGGTTGAGTACTATGAGTTAAAGCAAGGGAAAACAAGGCAAGGTTGGAGAGAGCTTTGGAGCCTGGAAAATAGGAGGTAGCTTTGTAGGGGTAGTCAAGGGAACCATCTCTGTGGACGGGAAAATCACTGAAATAAGAGCAAATTATTCAAAGCTTTGAGGAGCAGTAAATCCAGGGAGGAGCAGTGGTAAGTTTGAATAACCTGAGGCAAGAACAGAACTGCATTTTCAAAGAAACACAAAAAAACTTGGGAGTAAAGTAAGGGAGAGAGTGATAAGAAATGAGGTCTAACAAAAAAGCATGAATCAGATAATGGCCTTGTAGACCAGGGTAAGGAGTTTTAGTTTTATTGTAAGTAAGGGTAGGGAAGCATTGGAGGAAATTAAGCAAGGAAGTGACATGATCTGACTTACATTTTTCTAAAGGTTATTGTTTGCCTGTGTGAAAAATGGACAGTAGAAGGACAAGAGTAGAAGAAAAGGGACCAATTCATTTGAGAGATACAGTGGCCTGAATGATGGGGTATTAGTGGAGCTGGTGTGCTTGGATTTAAGATATATTTTAAAGGTAAAGCAACAGAACTTACTGAGTGATTGTTAAGAGAAAGGAAAAAATCAAGGCTGATTCCTAGGTAGTGAGCTTAAGCAACCAAGTAAATGGTAGCCAATAATGGAGAAGAGGAAGAGGGACAGAAGGAAAATCAGGGGTTTGGTCTGGGGCATATTAAATTTGAGATGTTAATTAGCTCTATTACTGTAGGTGTCAAGTGGGCAGCTGGATATTTGAGTCTAGTACTTAGGAGAGAAGTCGGAACTGGGTATAAAAATTTGAGAGTATCAAGCTTAGAGATGGGATTTGATGAGTCACTTAGGAAATGTTCACTACAGTGAACAAATTTATCATTTATGAATAGAATATCAAGATTAAGTTATATTTTAAGCATCATTTTTATATAGCCTGAATATAGATTTTTATTTTCCCTTTATATACTCCAATCTCACCATCAGTATTTTCTGCTGCTTCATTATAAACCAATTAGCTTCATATTGTTACTATTAACAGTAATAGCCATTAAGTGCCTCCTCAAGGCAACCATTGGATGTAGAACTGCTTAAGAAATGTACTCTTCCTGTTCTTATGCAGAAAGCTTATCAGCTGTGGAGTTCTACATTATGCCATTCTGCTGTAGTTCATTATTATTAACAAAGAAAGTGTCAGTTGCACATAATGGAATCATATTTTGTGTGTTATAGGTCACTTTGGTTTGGAAAAATTTTAAGCAATCACTTTTTTGTCTCCCTGTTCCGTCTGGACTCTGAATATTACATTTTTTGCAACAGGCTCAGCATTTACATTAGCAAATAATGTACTTTGCCTTCCTACTCATTTAACTATGGAAATTAGTCTGCATTATTATTTGATAATATGTTTCAAAATACTATCTCAGTTTGGGGGTGGGGAGAATAATTTCCCTATGTGATGGAAGCTCTTTAGTGAACTGATTAAGAAACAAAAGGAACCAGCCTTGATTCTGAATTCCCTTCTAAAAGTCCTGAAAGCCTTCTTATAGAAAGAAATTTTCTTCTAACATCATCAGACATCCGAAGATTTAGCATAGGTTTGCATGACCTCAAAATAAAACTATACCATTTTGTATTTGTGTCCCTAAGGCAATGCGTCTTCAGATTGGTGACATATAAGAACAAGGTAAAATTGGCCTATGGGGAACAAAATAGAAAGGAAGGACAGAGGGTGGCTTGGGAGAAGCTACTCGGTTTTCCCAAAGTCAAATACACAAGACACACTTGGAGTTAATATGTATGTTCAAAAACAGATATGGGGACGCCTGGGTGGCTCAGTCGGTGAAGCACCCAACTCTTGATTCCAGCTCAGGTCATGATCTCAGGGTTGTGAGATCGAGCTCCCCACCGGGTTCCACACTGGGCATGAAGCCTGCCTAAGATTCTCTCTCCCCCTCTCCTTCTACCCCTCTCCCCCTGCTTGGGTGCATGTGCACACTCTCTATCTCAAAACAAAACAAAACAAAAAAAGAAAAGTAGATATAGCCTTTTTGTATACAAGGGAATAGAAAGGGAAAGAAAAATAGAGTCCTGTGAGGAAAAGAATATTCTTAAAACCCATATTATCTACCTTATTGAGCATAGCAATAAATATCAATAAAATGACACTTCTTTTAGACACTAGAAGGTTATTCTCTGGTAATGTGTGAAAAATAGCAACATGGAGGGATTATTGGTGCATTTAATCTTGAAATTATGTTGCAGGCCTTTCTGTGAAGTTGGGAGCCGAATGCCGCCTCAGCACTGTGGTGGTGGCTCCCTGCTTTAATTAGAACACTGCTGCCGACTTTTCTCCCATTCTGAGGGATGACTGGGAGAAACAGGGAGAGTCCAGGTATACATGGTCACATCTGAGTCTGTTTTCTGCATTCTCCACTTGCTTGCCTGACTCCACTTGCTTTCATGTCTGTTGCTTACTTGCAGCCCAAGTGGGATTGGAATAAGAAGACAAAGCATAAACCTATTTTTAATGAATGCAGAAATAAATGACTCATTTGGTGTCCCCCAAAGATACGAAGAGCAAAAACAGACAAGGAGAGGGGAGGCATTAGAAGAAAATAAACAACCCTGATAAAAGTAGGGAAGATGAGAAACGAAAAAATGGCTCTTAGTAGGGAACTGAATGATAACGCTGTCAGGCTTTGCTTCCTCTTGATGCTGCAACATAGTGCTACTTCTTCTCCCACTGTCAAAGGTAGGTGGGGGATTTTTTTCTCGTCTCTATTTTTTTTTTTTTTTTTTTTTTTAGAGACAGTGCAAGCGGGGGAGAGGGGCAGAGGGAGAGGGAGAGAGAGAGAATCTCAGGCCGACTCCAGGCTGAGCATGGAGCCTGACATGGGACTCAATCTCACCATCTTGAGATCATGACCTGAGCTGAAATTGAGAGTCCAACACTCAACTGTCTGAGCCACCCAGATGCCCCCTCTCTTCTCTTAACTACTGGTTGGTGGCTACAAACAGTGATGAAGTGATCGGCTACTGGTTGATCAGTTATCCAAAGTGGTTTCTACAAATTCACTCTGCAGTTATAGTACGCCTCCTCTATTCAGGTAGGAAGTAAATTTTTTGCATTTGTGCATGAATTATAGAACAGAAGTCATTAGAAACTAAACCTTTTAGAAATGTTGGGTTTATCGACTAAAATTGTGTTATAACAGGCAAACCAAAGCCTCCCTTCACACATCAGCAGATCAACTTTTGGTATTGAAGCTCTTCTTGGATGCTGAGGAACAAAACTCTCAGGGAATCAACTATGATTCATAATACTATTATGTGTGTTTTTCCAGGAGTTCCTAAGAAAATTTTATTTTTATACAAAAGTCCACAAATGAGTCAGAACTTAAGTGTGTAAGTGCAACATTTATGTTAAGATCTCAAGACAGAGGTATATCAATTTAATTCCTTTTTTTAGGAAGTGACATATTTACACTTATCTTTCTGATGAAGTAATTAGAATCAGTATACAAGGAGCAGGGATTTATGTTGTCAACAGAAAGTCCAAATGACTAGCAAAAAACCCTTGCTAGAAAGCATATAGATTCCATTATATTCAGACTGTTAAAGGAATAAAAGTTAAAGTTATAAAAAGGGACAACATGCATATATTTGAAAGTTCACAAAGATGCCTCTCAGGGTATGATATTATTAAATATTAACGTCACAAAATAAAATTACAGAAAACTCTAAATAATTAAAAATACAGTTCTCAAGCAGAGGTGCCACTTGAGGATAGATACACCAGTACCAAGCAATTGCAGAGTAATTCTGAATGTGCAAAAGGAAAGGTCTAACTGAATCATCGTTTCCTTGTTGATGTCTTAAAGTAATAAAAATTCCCAGAGCAGAGAGCTCTCTGCTCGAGGTTATAGGAGGAAAATATTTTTGTTCTGCAGATGTTTTTCCTTTCAGATCCATTCTGAAAGGTATGGAAATTTGATTAAGACTGTGGAATTTATTAAAATCTGGGACTTTAAGCCCACCAAGAGAAAGTTTCTATACTAAATGTCAAAAAAAGCCCTTCAAATTAATTCTTACAGTTACCATCTTTATAGATGGAAATACCCTTCATTTATAATCACTTTCCTCAAATTAATTTCCTCAGTGAACATATTCATTAAATAGAGTCAACCAAAGCAGACCAAAGCCGGTAAACAGATGAGAGCAGTGGGCCATCTAGCGACTCTTAAGTCACCCCCACCCTCTCTGCTTTCTGTGTCGGAGGGTAGAAAATGTAGGCAGAGCACAATGGGAGTCAGGTGATGTTCCTTTCAGAATGAAGAGCCTCCTAAATTTCAAGGATTTGCTCTAAAACTACATTTAGAACACAACTACAGAAAACACACTGAGCTACTTGAAGAAGCAGTATAACATTATAATATGGCTATTAAGATGAATCCCAGGTGGAAAAACAGTGGCAATTGCAAAGAGGGAAAATCATAGAATGCATTCAAGAGATCTGAACCCTATATCCTCGAGAGAGCACTACAGGTCTCCCCCTCAGGTAATTTTGGTTCTGTCAGACCTTGGTGAGTCTGTTGAGGGCAGGAACTATATTGTCTCAGTATGTAGGGGTACATGATGGCATACGATGTAAACTCTGCCATGTGTTAAAGTCTCCTTAAATGTTTGTTGAGTCAACAGAAAGCATGAAGGGAGAGAAGAAATCAGGAAAGAAGGAGGGAAGCTGGGAGAGAGGAGAATTTAAGAAGGAAAGAGAAAAGAATGAATGGCAGGGGGAGGAAGAAAGAAATACTTTAGTAATTGGGTTTTTTTTTTTTTTTTTTTTTGGTCTCCCTGGAATAGCCAGTATATTATATAAATGTACTAGATCGTCTCTGAAAATTGAAGTTTGTGTTAACTTGCTGCTCTCCACAGCTTCTACCAGGGGATGCAATTGCTCTCCACTCTTGTGGAATTTAATTTACTTAGCGCTTAGTAAAGCCGCAGACTTTCAGGTTTAAGGTATGCATTGAGATCGATGGTTTGAAGATAACTCTAAGGAGAGTTCACTGCAAGTCAGCCAACTGTTCCTGGCTGCATGCAGTTGATAAGTGGACCAGGACTTGCTAAGTGTTCTGTGTGCTCAGTAATACTCACGGCTTTTTGGAGTAGGCATATCTCCACATTCACCCTCAAACAACCACCCCAACTGCCGGCAGAGTTTTATCCAGATCTAGAGGCCTGGTCTTTGAAACACATCTGAAAGTGTTTTCTTCAAACAATCTGAGCAACCTGTGTGGTTTCAGTCCCTGCTCTTCAAGATGTGAAATTTGTATGGAAGCTAAAACAGAGTAGGTAGACACGGGCATGATATATCTCACTATGTTACCCAGTATGTATCATAGTATGACTTTCATTTGTCTATCTAGCACTTGGGCCAAGTTACTGCATGTGTCAGGAAACATTACAAGGAACTCACAGACCACAGAGCATCAAACAGGAAGAAACAAGCTGTATAAAAAAAAGTTTGATTAGAGGCAAAGCAGATGCTATGAAATCTCTATCCCTGTCCCTGAGAATCCTCTGGAAACAGAACCCATTCAGTAAGTGTGAATTGCTTTGGCCATACATTGCCTTAAGCCTAGGAATCAAGTATACAGAACTGAGTTTGAGTCAGGCTCTATATGGATTAGCTGTGTTACTTTGAAAGAGTTCCTTAGCTCCCCAAGATTTAGTCACCTTATCTGTGAAGTGGTAGTAATAATAGAAGTATAATCTTTCAGTGCATTTATTTAACAACTATTTGCTGTGCACATATTTAGAAAGCATCTCACTGTGTAAACTATAAAAACAAGGGCTTGGTTTTGATCACCATATATCCTCAGTGCCTTGAATAGTGTCTGGCATGTGGGAAGTCTTCAAAAAATATTTCTGAATGATATTATATAACATAGTAGGAAAAACAGGCTTCCTTGGTTTGAAATCCACCTCCTCCACTTAGCTGCATCACCTCAGAGCAAATTACCCCACCTCTCTGTGCAACAGTTTTCTCACCTTTGAAACAGGATGCTGATAATAGAATCTACTTCACTGGGTTGTATGAGGATTAAATGAGATACCATATATTAAGTACTTAGAATAGTGTCTGGCACTGTGCTCAGAAATTCCAGTTGCTTTATGGGGTGCCTGAGAGACACGGTTGAGCGACCAACTCTTGGTTTCTGCTTGGGTCCTGATCTTGGGGTAGAGAGATAGAGCCCCACCTCAGGCTCCACACAGCATGGAGTCTGCATGGGTTCCTCTCTCCCTCTCTCTCTGCCCCTCCCTGCTGCACACACTCTCTCTGTCTCTTTCTCTAAAATAAATAAATAAACCTTTTTAAAATTCCAGTTATTATTTAAAAATAATAACTATTATTATTAGTTATGGCACCTATCCTCAATGAGTTTGCCTACTGGAGGATCCAACTAGTAAGTAAAACTGTCAATTATAATACAGATATAATATCAGTGCAATAACGGGTGACTATGGACGTACAAGCAGGTGCTTCACAGCACAATTAGTGGAATCAGTGAGTACTCTTTAGAGAAACTGGCATATGCATCCTACATTCAGTCTCTAAAACTAAGTCCTCTCACCTAATGGAAAAGAGACCTGCATGTGGTCATCAAAAATCATTGACTGCTACAATGTCCAGGTGAATCACAGGACAAGTGTACCAGCATTGTTCCTTTTCTCTTCCTATGCTTCTTACATTGTGATATCAGGTAGGACTGCCTGGTAAGATGCCCTCATTCCTCTATAGACCAAGCTCTAATACAGTGGCTTTCAAAATGTGTTCCAATGAACCCTGGGATTCTACAGACATTACCTGGGCAAAACCCCCTCTAAATCACAGGAAAACCAGATTAAGAAAGGATCTCCAGAACCTCTACTCTGCACTACCCGTAGATCTAGAAATTTGTGTCTGATTTCTTTGGAAAATATCACTCCACTGTGAAAGGTAATAATAATTTTTAAAAGTTTAAAATGCACCTCCTTAGAGATTCTTCTAAGAAACCCTTATCACGGGGCACCTGGGTGGCTCAGTCATTAAGCGTCTGCCTTTGGCTCAGGTCATGATCCCAGGGTCCTGGGATCGAGTCCCACATCGGGCTCCCTGCTCCGCGGGAAGCCTGCTTCTCCCTCTCCCACTCCCCCTGCTTGTGTTCCTGCTCTCGCTATCTCTCTCTCTGTCAAATAAATAAATAAAATCTTTAAAAAAAAAAAAAAGAAACCCTTATCAGGCAGAACAAGATGCCCTGCTCTCAGGAAATGCAAATGCTTGGCAAAAGGAAATTTTGAAAGACTTCTAAACAGGGAGTTTTCTCCTTGGCATATTTCCCATGGAGAATCAAGCAAGATATTTCTTTTTAATGCAATATTGTAGGAAACATGGTTCAGTGAATAGAACATCAAATTTACTGAACAGTGAAATATTACAAATCCCCTTGAAGTATTGATTCATGATCTTTTATTTGGTTTCACAGTGGATCACCTATTCCAAAAAAGAAACATAAATTCATATAAACAAATTATAGCTATAGTTTCATCTATATTAAGAAAAAGACATGGATCAATCCATTGAGTCTACTCCATTTGTAATCATTCTGCATGTGCAGGCTATTTTTTATATGTTTGGAAGTTTAGAGAGTCATTAAGTGATGAAGGGTACCAGAAGTTTCCAACTTCATCTCTCTACAACAGCAAAAAACAAAAGGAAAATGAAAACAAAAAACAAATCTGAAATATTTTAAAAGCTTGCCAAATTTAAATAGTTATATCATAAACATAGAAATACATCCTATCAATAAAAACCATTTAATGAAAATACAGTGCTTCCATTACTTTTTGTTTAAAAGATTTTATTTCTTTATTTGAGAAAGAGAACATGAGAGGGGGGAGAGTCAGAGGGAGAAGCAGACTCCCCACTGAGCAGGGGGCCTGATGCCAGGCTCTGTCCTGGGACCCTGGGATCATGACCAGAGCCAAAGGCAGACCTTTAACCGACTGACCCACCCAGGCGCCCAGTACTTCCCTTATTTTTTAATTTCATTTGTTGATACTTAGGTTAGCACTATTATCCCTACACTATTATCCCTCAGATTATTCTAATAATTCAAGCATGTGTAAGGAAAAAGAAATAACACATGTTGAATATGTACTATATACTGGGCATTTAACATGAAGCTGACTGCTTAGTGTACAGTCATTTGGTGGATCAATAAATAAATCCTTCCCATAATTTAGTTCTTTTTTTACAGTTGAAAAAACAGATTCAGGGAGATTTCCCAAAGTTTCAGATCTAGTAAGAGCCAGGATTGAAACTCAGTTTGTCTTCTGAGATGCTCATATTCTACCCAATACATCAGAGTAACGAGTACAATAATTATTGTACTGCCCATCTCTTATGGGTTGAATTGTGCACACCCCCCCTCCATTCCTATGTTGAAATCCTAACCCCTAGTACCTCAGAATGTGATCTTATTTGGAGATAGGGTCTTCACATATGTAAGTGAGTTAAAATGAGATAATTGAGGTGGGCCCTACTCCAATATGACCAGTGTCCTTATAAAAAGGGGAAATTTAGAGACAGACATGCACAGAGGGAAAATACCATGTGAAGACAAAGGCAGAGATCAGGGAACACTTCTACAAACCAAGGAATGCCAAAGATTACTAGCAAACCATCAGAAGCTAGGCAAAAGTATGGTGCAGAATTTCACTTTCAGCCCTCAGAAGGAACCAACCCTGCCAAACACATCCTCTTGGACTTCTGGCCTCCAGAACTGTGAGACAATGAATTTCTGTTGTTTGAGCCGCCCAGCTAGTAGTACTTGGTTATGGCAGCTGTAGTAAACTAATACACCATTACTTCAGAGAACTGGGTGTTGAGCTGGTGGACTTTTCCCACTTGCTGAAATTTCCCATTGTTGAAATGGAAAATCCATAGTGTGGTCACTCTTTAGAGTGTTTTCCTACCTTTTACTCTCTTCTGGAACTTGCTATTATGTTAAATACACTCATAATTGCATATTTTTAAAAATATAGCCAACTACTTCACCAATCAGCTTCCATCCAATCATCACACTTTGAAAAAGACCCTCAGCCCTAAATTTATTGCAGCATTACTTACAATAGCCAATAGCCAAGATACAGGAGCAACCCAAGTGTCCATTAATAGATGAATGGATAAAGAATATATATATATATATAGTGGAATATTATTCAGCCATAAAAAAGAATAAGATCTTGCCATTTGCAACAATGTGGGTGGACCTAGTGGGAATAATGTTAAGTGAAATAAATCAGAAGAGAAAGCAAATACCATATGATTTCACTTACATGTGGAATTTAAAAAACAAAACAAAAAAACAAAAAAAATAGACTTTTAATTACAGAGAACAAACAGGAGGTTGTCAGAGGAGAGGTGGGTGGAGGTGGGTGGAAGGGAGATAAAGGGGATTAAGAGGTACAAACTTCCAGTTATGGAATAAATAAGTCAGGGAGTTGAAAGGTACAGCATAGGAATATAGTCAATGGTTTTGTAATAGTGTTGTATGGTGACAGATGACAGCTACATTTGTGGGGAGCACAGCATAATGTATTGAGTTGTCCAATCACTGCTGTACACCTGAAACTAATGTAACATCCTGTGTCAACTATCCTTCAATTAAAAAGAAAGAAAAAGACCCTGGGAAAAAATAAGTTGAAGTTGCCCTGGGTACCAAATAAATACAAACTAAAAAAGAAAAGAAACATTTCTCCCGAATGACAAAGTGTTCTCTTTTTAAGGAAGTCTAATTAGATAGTTTTGAAAGACAAGCAATTGGAAAGTGGGTGTCAGGGTCCAGGAGGTACAGTGTATGCAAGTGTCCCATTGTAAATCAGTACAGATGCAGCTTAAGAATTGAGGGTTTCTGACTCTTTATAAGTAGGTTGAATTATTCTTATCCAGTAGGTTCTGTACAGAGCACACAAATGATGACATCCTCCCCCTTGGATCATACACTCTCCCTCATTATGTGCTTAAATGGGTCGTTGTGTGCTCAACTCATTGCATTGGCTACTGAAATTCATTGGCTACTGATTGCATTGGCTACTGAAATTCATTCACGGTTGACTCTACTAGAGAACAAGCATGAACACAACAGAAATCTTTCTGGAATGGGATGATACAATTCTATTTTTTATTCTGTTTAAAAATGTTCCTTCATAAAAATTCAGATACACCAAAATAAATTCTAAATGAACAAAAGAGTTGTATGCAAAAACAAAAACATTTTTTGAAACTAGGAGGGGAAAAAAACAGAGCCAAGTATTTTCCTGATCTGGAAAGGAGAAAACTATTTTTTTGGAAAGAAAGAGAGAGAGAGAGAAGGAAGGAAGGAAGGGAAAGGAAAGAAAGGAAAGGAAAGAAGGAAAGGAAAGGAAAGGAAAGGAAAGGAAAGGAAAGGAAAGGAAA